>NC_134358.1:267912337-268244693 GCF_048569485.1 Anomaloglossus baeobatrachus
TGAAGTGCTAAGCGCACGTTGCTTATTTTTTTCTTGCAGTTTTGGGTGCAGAAAAAAACTGGATCATGTCAATTCTTGTGTGCTTTCTTGCCCATTCAGCCATTAATGTCACACAAAAAATGCATTGGCACAAAAAAACACAAAAAACTATTGCATTTTTCTGCTAGAAGGTATGTTTTTTGGTGCAGAAAATTTCTGCACAAAAAACGTAGCATGTGCACATACCCTTAATGTTGCTATTCTCCACAGAAAACTCAGTACATTAAGGCCAATATTGTCTATGGTAGTGTGCTTTATTGTCCATGCTATCCGAAAAACAAAGAAAGCATGGAAAGTTAGTATAGCCTGCTTGAAGACCCATGAAGAATGCAACAATATTGAAATCTCCAATTCCTTTCCAACCATATTCTTCCCTAGCTGTTGTACCCAATGTTGCCTGGGATAGTAACTAGGTCTCTCTCTCTGTATCTTTCCCACTCTCCCTTTCTCCCACTCTCCCTCTCTCCCTTTCTCCCACTCTCTTTCTCCCTCTCTCTCACACTCCCCCTTTCCCACTCTCCTTCTCTTTCTCACTTTCCCTCTCTCCCACTCTCCCTCTCACTCTCACTCTCTCCCTCTCTTGCACGCTCTCTCTCACCGCCAAAATCATTTCAATTGATGCATAAGCTGTCTTATACTAAGGATGTCCTTCATTGCCTATAGTAACAAATCAGAGCACCTATTAATGACCTGTAGCAAAATAGAAGAAGAGCTGTGATTGGCTGCTATAGGCCACCTGAAAAATATCCAGGCTAACTGTCAAAACAGCTTATATATTATCTCACAGATTCAAACAGTAAGCATTTTTTGTTTAATTTATTTTTTGCAAATAACTGTAAAGTGCGGAGTCAAATGAGGTGGACGTGTAAAATTTTGTGATTCTAAATTTGAGGGTGTGAATTCCTTTAGCGGACACACACACACACTCACACACATACATACACTCAGCTTTATATATTAGATATTGCAATGCATTTATCAATCTTTAAGCTTTGCCGAATGTCGAACAGAAGGATACTTGTTACCATCATGGAGTCATACTTATGTGTATCTATAGCTTTGAACAATATAAAGTTTGGAATTCTGAAGTACTGAACACCTTTCATTCTTTGGTTACCATTAAAGGAGATAAATCTTATCAGAGTAATGAAACAGACAGTAATGTGTAGTTCACATGAACAATGAAATTTGAATATAGTGAGTTTACTATTGAACTATATAAGCATCATAAAATCATTGTGACAGACACAAAAGCAAAGTTTCGAGGGTACATCAACTTTTTACAAAATAAGTAATGCACAATTAAACAGGAAATAACACTTTCAACTCATTAACATAGTTACATAGTTACTTAGGTTGAAAAAAAGACCTAAGTCCATCTAGTTCAACCTTCCTCCACCAGTTCTACATTTAGTCACTAAGTCATTTATAACCAACAATGTTGTGTGTACTGAGGAAATCATCCAGCCCTTTTTTAAAAGCTGTTATAGTATCTGCCATTACTACCTCTTGCGATAGGGCATTCCACAGTCTGACTGCTCTAACTGTAAAGAACCCTTTCCTAGTTAGGTGTCGGAATCGCTTTTCTTCCACTCGCAGTGAGTGCCCTCTGGTCCTTAGTACTGTCTTTGGAAGAAATAAGTCATGTGCCAGTCCTTTATATTGACCACACATGTATTTATACATATAAATGAGATCTCCTCTGAGACGACTTTTTTCTAAACTAAACATATCTAACTTTTTCAACCTGTCATCATATGGGAGTCCTTCCATTCCTTGTAGTAGTCTAGTTGCCCGCATTTGAACTGACTCTAACTTCTGAATGTCCTTTTTAAAATGTGGAGCCCAAAACTGGATCCCATATTCCAGATGTGGCCTTACAAGGGATTTATAGAGGGGTAACAATACGATGGGATCACGGGATCTAATCTCTCTTTTTATACACCCTAAAATCCTGTTTGCTTTAGCAGCTGCTGCTTGACATTGAGTACTGTTGCTCAGCTTATTTGTACTGAGAATACCCAAGTCCTTCTCCTGTTCTGTAGTCCTGAGTTTACTTCCATTTAATGTATATGCAGTTATAGGATTACTCCGTCCTAGGTGCATTACTTTACAATTTCACAACTATAAATCTCATTTGCCAAGTATCTGCCCATTCTGACAACTTATCTAGATCTTTTTGTAATATTGTACTATCAAGGTCAGTTTTTAATATCCTACATAGTTTGGTGTCATCAGCAAAGACTGACACTTTACTATCAATCCCATCCACAAGGTCATTAATAAAGAGATTAAAAAGAATCAGTCCTAGCACAGATCCCTGTGGTACCCAAGTGCTGACTATAGCCCATTTAGAGAATATACCATTTATGACTACTCTTTGTTTCCTATCTTTTAGCCAATTCCTTACCCAGTTGCATATAGTTTCCCCTAGTCCTTGCTTCTGGAGCTTTAGTATAAAGCTATTATATGGCAGAGTATCAATTGCCTTTGCAAAGTCCAAATAAATCACATCAGCTGCATTACCAATATCCAGGTTTGTGTCGCGGGCGGGGAAGGACGCCGCTGCGCTGTGCTCGCTAACGCTCGGGTCTGGCGCTGCTGCGATGGCTGCTCGGTGGCTCGAGCGGAGGGCCGGATCCGGGGGCTCGAGCGGCGCTCCTCGCCCGTGAGTGAAAGGGGGTAGTTTGGTTTGGGGATTTGGTCCGTGATGCCACCCACGGGTTGTGGTGAGGTTGGGAACCACCGCTGATGGTGACGGGGATCCCGGGAGCAATGGCAGGGAGCAGCTGGGATGTTGTTTCCCCCCTCCATGGGTAGAGGTTGGTGGTCCCGGGGCCCGGTGAGATGACGGGGATGCAGGGTTGGCAAGGTGCAGTGTCACCTGGACTGCGCAGCGCGGTGTCAGATGGCACGGTTGTACTCACTCAGCCACAAATGTACGCAAAGTCTCTGGTAAACCAAATGGCTGGATGGACGGGTCCCGTAGCCGGCTGCTGTGGCTTCTCCTGGACGGTTAGTGGTGGCTGCCTTTTCCTGCACCTTTGTGTATGTTCGGTCCCGATGGATTCCCACTGGTAACCCGCTCCCCAGTGTATACAGTTAGGTCCAGAAATATTTGGACAGTGACACAATTTTCGCGAGTTGGGCTCTGCATGCCACCACATTGGATTTGAAATGAAACCTCTACAACAGAATTCAAGTGCAGATTGTAACGTTTAATTTGAAGATTTGAACAAAAATATCTGATAGAAATTGTAGGAATTGTACACATTTCTTTACAAACACTCCACATTTTAGGAGGTCAAAAGTAATTGGACAAATAAACCAAACCCAAAAAAAAAATTTTTATTTTCAATATTTTGTTGCGAATCCTTTGGAGGCAATCACTGCCTTAAGTCTGGAACCCATGGACATCACCAAACGCTGGGTTTCCTCCTTCTTAATGCTTTGCCAGGCCTTTACAGCCGCAGCCTTCAGGTCTTGCTTGTTTGTGGGTCTTTCCGACTTAAGTCTGGATTTGAGCAAGTGAAATGGATGCTCAATTGGGTTAAGATCTGGTGATTGACTTGGCCATTGCAGAATGTTCCACTTTTTTGCACTCATGAACTCCTGGGTAGCTTTGGCTGTATGCTTGGGGTCATTGTCCATCTGTACTATGAAGCGCCGTCCGATCAACTTTGCGGCATTTGGCTGAATCTGGGCTGAAAGTATATCCCGGTACACTTCAGAATTCATCCGGCTACTCTTGTCTGCTGTTATGTCATCAATAAACACAAGTGACCAAGTGCCATTGAAAGCCATGCATGCCCATGCCATCACGTTGCCTCCACCATGTTTTACAGAGGATGTGGTGTGCCTTGGATCATGTGCCATTCCCTTTCTTCTCCAAACTTTTTTCTTCCCATCATTCTGGTGCAGGTTGATCTTTGTCTCATCTGTCCATAGAATACTTTTCCAGAACTGAGTTGGCTTCATGAGGTGTTTTTCAGCAAATTTAACTCTGGCCTGTCTATTTTTGGAATTGATGAATGGTTTGCATCTAGATGTGAACCCTTTGTATTTACTTTCATGGAGTCTTCTCTTTACTGTTGACTTAGAGACAGATATACCTACTTCACTGAGAGTGTTCTGGACTTCAGTTGATGTTGTGAACGGGTTCTTCTTCACCAAAGAAAGTATGCGGCGATCATCCACCACTGTTGTCATCCGTGGACGCCCAGGCCTTTTTGAGTTCCCAAGCTCACCAGTCAATTCCTTTTTTCTCAGAATGTACCCGATGTTGATTTTGCTACTCCAAGCATGTCTGCTATCTCTCTGATGGATTTTTTCCTTTTTTTCAGCCTCAGGATGTTCTGCTTCACCTCAATTGAGAGTTCCTTAGACCGCATGTTGTCTGGTCACAGCAACAACTTCCAAATGCAAAACCACACACCTGTAATCAACCCCAGACCTTTTAACTACTTCATTGATTACAGGTTAATGAGGGAGACGCCTTCAGAGTTAATTGCAGCCCTTAGAGTCCCTTGTCCAATTACTTTTGGTCCCTTGAAAAAGAGGAGGCTATGCATTACAGAGCTATGATTCCTAAACCCTTTCTCCGATTTGGATGTGAAAACTCTCATATTGCAGCTGGGAGTGTGCACTTTCAGCCCATATTATATATATAATTGTATTTCTGAACATGTTTTTCTAAACAGCTAAAATAACAAAACTTGTGTCACTGTCCAAATATTTCTGGACCTAACTGTATATGTGTCGGAGGAGCCCTTTTGCCCGCAGGCTCTGGCCCTTGGAACTCTAGCTGTGGCGGTAGCTGTATTTCCTTCTGTTGGTCGGACGGTTGCCTTCAATCGGGTCTTGGCTGTTAGGAAACCCCTGGGGTTCCGGTCACTGACGGATTTGACCTCTAATCGCGACTCCAAGCCTGATTAGCGTGCGCAGGCCCTGCCTGTGTGTGCTGGCTTAACTTCGCTCCCCAGTTCGGTACCGGCGGGCCACCGCCCGTCCCCGGTCCTACGGTTCCGCGTTGACCTGCCTCTCCTGCAGACGGCCACCACTGTCTGCCAACCTTGCTCTTAGTGCCCGGGCCACACACCCGGACACGGTCAGTTCGCTCCTCTCCTTCCAATTCACTCCTCTCCCTTTTCCTAACTGTACTAACTGTACTCTCCTCTGACTGACTTCCTTCTCCCGCCTCCAGGACTGTGAACTCCTCAGTGGGTGGGGCCAACCGCCTGGCTCCACACCACCTGGTGTGGACATCAGCCCCTGGAGGAAGGCAACAAGGATTTTGTGTCTGGCTGATGTGCCTGTCTCAGGGTGGGGGTGTGTGTTGTAGTACCTGTGACGACCTGGCTAGTCCAGGGTGTCACATTTGCACTTACCCCCTCATAGAACCCCAACAGGTTGGTTAGACATGAGTTATCTTTCATGAATCCATGCTGTTTGTCAGTTATTATATTATTTTCTGCAATATATTTTTGCATGTCATCCCTTAAAATGCCCTCAAAAACTTTACCTACTACTGATGTCAGGCTTACTGGATGGTAGTTGCCTGGATCTACTCTCTTACCTTTCTTAAATATTGGTATCACATTAGCAATCCTCCAATCCTGAGGCACCAACCCTGTTACAAGCGAGTCTAAAAAGATGAGATACAGCGGTCTGTCGATTACCGAGCTCTATTCCCTCAATATTCGTGGATGAATGCAATCTGGCCCTGGGGATTTGTCAATGTTTAATTTACTCAGACATAGGCGTACTTCATCTTGTGTTAAATTAATTATATCGGGTGGTGAACTTTGATTTTTCACTTGTTGAATGATCCCTGGTACAGTCAGTTCCTTGGTGAACACTGATGAGAAGTGCCTATTTAATATCTCAATCTTATCTTTGTCCTCTATAACTAACTTGTTATGATATTTTAAGGGGCCAATACTATCCTTTGTTTTCCTTTTGGCATTAATGTATTTATAAAAGATTTTGGGATTTATATTAATGTCCTTCGTGATTTTTGTTTCAGTAGCTAGTTTTGCTTGTTTGATTTCTTTTTTACATTTCCTACTGATATCTTTATATTTCTGAAATGCTATTTCTGTATTCTCAGTCTTTAAGATTTTAAATGCCCTTTGCTTTTGTTTTATTATACTTTGTACAGTCTTATTTATCCATAGTGGTTTCTTTTTATTCATGGACATTTTATTACCAGAGGGTATTAGTTTTTTACAAAACTCTAGCAGTATATCCTTAAACTTTCCCCATTTATGTTCAGTATCCCCAGTTACCATGACTTTTTTCCAATTTACACATTTAATCTCTTCCCTTAATTTGTTGAAATCAGCTTTTCTAAAATTCCAGGTTTTTGCATTTCCCCTTTGAAATGTTCTATTGAATATTACTTTGAAGCTTACCATATTATGATCGCTGATGCCCAAGTGCTCCCGGACCTGTGGATCTGAAATTGTATCCGGTGTATTTGACAGGACCAGACCTAGCAAAATATCTCTTCTCGTCGGTTCATCTACCATCTGAGAGAGGGAATTGTCTTGAATAGTAGATAAGAACTTACAGCTTTTAGCACAACCAGAAGATTCTATGTCCCACTGTATGTCTGGATAGTTGAAATCCCCCATAATAAGAACCCGATTATTATTATTATTAGCTGCCTTTTCAATTTGTTCCAGCATTTTACCCTCTATTTGTTCAGGTATGTTAGGAGGCTTATAGCAAACTCCAATTAGCATTTTTCCATTATTCCCCTCCCCATGTACATTTACCCATACTGACTCTACATTGTTGCAGTTCCCCCAATGTCATCATTAAACACAGGTTTTAGGTTAGATTTGATAAATATACACACCCCACCACCTTTTTTGTCTTTCCTGTTCTTCCTAACTGTACTATAACCCTGTATGTTTGTCACCCAGTCATAGCTTTCATCCAGCCAGGTTTCCGTAATGCCCATCACATCATAATCCATGGTTGACATAAGAGTCTCCAATTCATTCATTTTGCTTGCAAGACTTTATGCATTTGCCAGTAGACATTTGATACTATTAACACGTTTATTACTCCTAGCCTCCCTACATTCCTTGCATGTCCCATCCCCCTAATCCTTCATTGACCCCTACCGTCTCACTGTCTCTATCTGCTCTATCTATCCCCTTTTTTGCTCCACTACCCCCCCTCCCCCAGATCCTAGTTTAAAAGCTCCTCCATCCGTCTTACCATTTTCTCCCCCAGCAGAGCTGCACCCTCCCCCTTGAGGTGCAGCCCGTCCCTACCGTAGAGCCTGTAGCCGACTGAGAAGTTGGCCCAGTTCTCCATGAACCCGAACTCTTCCTTCCTCCACCAATTTTTAAGCCATGTATTTATCTCCCTAAGCTTTCTCTGTCTTTCTAGTGATGCTAGTGGCACCGATAGCATTTCTGAAAACACCACCTTGGAGGTCCTGGACTTCAGCTTCTCTCCTAGTTCCCTGTAATCATTTTTAAGGACCTTCCACCTGCCTCTAACTTTGTCATTAGTACCAATGTGCACCATGACCGCTGGGTTTTCCCCAGCCCCACCCAGCAATCTGTCTATCCGATCCGCAATATGCCGAACCCGAGCACCCGGCAGACAACACACTGTTCGACATTCACGGTCTCGGCGACAGATGACCTTGTCTGTCCCCCTAATTATAGAGTCCCCTGCCACCAACATCTGTCTGTGCTTTGCTGCACTCCCATTTCCCTCCTTTCTACAGCAGTCGTTTTCCTGGTTGCTAGGAGCAACATCCTACTGTAGTGACCCTAGTCCTGGCTCTTCATTCCTAATATTAGCCAAACAGGCATATTTACTAGGTAGTGCCAGGTCAGGACTAGGCTCTCTGACACTTTTCCCACTACCTCTTTTTCTAACTGTTACCCAGCTACCTACCTCTGGGTCCTGATATTCCCCACCTCCACCCTCCTCCATATCACTGGCCCCAGTTACAATTTTTTTTATTTTTGTAACAGTGTAATTTGTAGTCAGAACTATGATTGCATGAAAATGTATGCACTTTTTATTGTAACTTACATTTACTTCTATAGGAATAATGTAAACAATTTTGTATCACCTGGTCTAAGTCCCATTTCAGGATTCCAGGCATGGGTGATATGTGGGGAAATCATCTTTGATAACTAAGAGGGAAACTAGGTTTCCAAACAAACTCAGGTAACCAATTTTAATTTTGTGCTATAATTCACTGAATAGTGGGCACTACAGATGAACAGATCTGACAAAATTGAAATTCACCTATTTGCTTGGATTTTACTGGGAAATTGGATTTGTTGCAAAGGTATTATCTATTAATTGAATGTTCCCTATTATGCTCTGAGGTCTCATCAGATCCAAGAGTGCAATTAATGTATAGCATAAAACAAGAGTTTAAACTTACTACTCACATAAGGGGCTGCTCTGGTGCTCCTGAAGTCCAGTTATGCAAGCCTATGATGTGCAGCATCTGGTGTTCACTTTAGGTCTGGGCTTCCCATCAGGTGTTCATTGCGTATAAGCACTGAACTCTGGGGCTCACTCATTGTGGAAGGCCCTGGCCTAGAGTGAACACTGGGCTGGGAGGCGATGCATTGAAGGATTGCACAATTGTCAAATGGCATTGGGGAAAGTTGGAGAGGTGCGTGACCAGCAAAAGGTTATAAAGGGAAACATACCTCTCCACTCACCTTCCTGGCTGCTCCCACTGTTCTCTACCACTTGCCCAGTCATTCACACCTGCATAGCACTGCATCTATGGTCCGGTGTTTACTCTGGGCTGATGCTTCTAGCTGTGTCTGGAAGTGCCAGCCCAATGATTACTTTAGGCCAGGACTCCCAACTGCAAATAGGCCCCAGAGCATGTGCAGTGAACTGTGGGGCTTGCTAGCAACTAGAAGCACCAGCCTAGAGTGAATACTGGGCCAGAGATGTGTCACAATGGAGGCACGAAGGAAAGTGGGTTTGCCAGAAAGGTGAACAGTAAGGCGGGCTTTGCACGTTGCGACATCGCAAGCCGATGCTGCGATGTCGCACGCGATAGTCCCCGCCCCTGTCGCAGGTACGATATCTTGTGATTCCTGGCGTAGCGAACATTATCGCTATGCCAGCTTCACATGCACTCACCTGCCCTGCGACCGTCGCTCTGGCAGGCGAACCGCCTCCTTCCTAAAGGGGCGGGTCGTGCGGTGTCATAGCGACGTCACACGGCAGGCGGCCAATAGGGGCCAAGGGGGGGAGATGAGCAGGATGTAAACATCCCGCCCACCTCCTTCCTTCCGTATAGCCGCCGGCAGCAGGTAAGGAGATGTTCCTCGCTCCTGCGGCGTTACACACAGCAATGTGTGCTGCCGCAGAAACGAGGAACAGCATCGTACCTGTCGCGGCAGCGTAATTATGAAAAAGTTGGAGCCTGCACCAATGATACGATAATGACGCTTTTGCGCTCGTTAATCGTATCATCTAGGATTTACACACTACGATGTCGAAAGTGACGCCGGATGTGCGTCACTTTCGATTTGACCCCACCGACATCGCACGTGCGATGTTGCAACGTGCAAAGCTGCCCTAAGATGAGTAGTTTTTTTTTACTTTTTTACTTTTTGCCAGCAACATCTGAAAAAGAAATCTTAAAAAAATCCACATTCTCCAGAACGCAGTTATAGTAAAAGTCAATTCCTCACTAGTAATGTCCCCGATCTCCAGTGGGTATGCTATATTTATTCATCACCCGACTAAAACATAAAAACTTATTTCCTGTTTTGTGTATATGTAAAAAAAAAGATTGCAAAGTATGAGAAGTAGCACCTTGTTAATCACAATCCTTGCCCTAAATACAGTATCTAATATATATAATAAACAAAAAGTTAATTTTTGTAAATCATTATTGAATTAACATGGTGTTCTTCTTACATGTTTTATAAGTTAGATCGTTACATTTGCATACACAACAGCAGCTATAGTAGGTTTCCATGTAACAATCTTACTTTTGCTCCAGCATCTTATGGGGCAAAAGGTCCTTCTGCCATATGAAAATAACCTTATATTATGAGCGCCATATGGTAGGGGCATAAAATGGTAGAGTTGGACGTGACCTAAATGGCCATCAGGTTCAACTCCCTGCGAGTGCAGGTTTTCCTAAATCATCCCATCTTACACTTAATAATTTCCATTGACTGCCCTCACTGAGATAAGGTTGTCCAGATTGTTGTAAGCTTGGTTAATACAGAATTAATAAAAAAAGACTCTATAGTAACTGTATAGTCAATATCATATTAATTCAATCTAATATGGCGAATCTCTAGGAAAAGAAAACTACCAACTCATTTACAGTGTGATAAAGACTATTTCTGTTAAAATGTTAACTACTAGGCTAGGAGATTACATTTTCTTAATCCTTATCACCAAAGACGCTATTTAAAATCTTGAAAATCCTCCATTGGACAATGGGTCAAAGTTTAACACTATAGAATGCAAAGTAAATATTTTTACTATTCATGCCCATAAATACTGAATTTGTAGAGGTCAGTTTCTCGTTAGAAAATTCCTGATTGATCTAATTTATCAGTTATCTAATTAGGATATTTTTTATTCTCTCTTTAAAGTGTAAAGAAAACTGCGTCTTTGAAAAGCATGAAACAAAGTTATTGTTCTTAGCTGGAAAATACCTCCTATTGTGAACCCACAAATTTAAGTGCTTGTAGCTCTTGTTAGTTTACAGATGAGCTTAGCTGTGAGAACAACTTGAAAAAATATAATTATCTCCCTAATGTAATGATTTAAGTCAACTATTTTACTGCTTTAATTTCCCAAGGAAATTAGGAAACAAATTTGTATGATCAAAGTCTAGAAATCTGGGCTAGAAAGTAGTAAACATAAGAAAGACATCACTCAATAATGAAAAAAGAGTAATTTAAAAGCAATACCGCACTCTTTATTGTCAGTTATATAAACACATTAGTCATACATTTTACAATGCATACTTATGCCTTAGAAAATCTCAATATGTATAAAGCATAAATCGACAACATTCATATATGCCATACAATTGTGCAGTTTAACATTGCTAATTGGTACAGAATGTACTTAGTTAGAAACCCACAGTTTATTAGTAGTGCGTCATACCGGAAAAATGACGGTAAGAACGAAATATAGCAATTACATACCAGCATACTATTGGCAAAGGTTTTCACATTACAAAACTTTTGCTTGACAAAACGTTAAGTAAATTAATTGTCCCAACTTGAAATTCTTCAGATTTCAAGGCAGAACTGATCCCAAAATCCAGAAAAAAATTACAGCACAATGCATGAGGAGAGGTGTTTTTGAAAACCGCATCTACGTATGTTAAAAAATGCATGGAAAGTCAAGCACAGTGCCGATTATAAAACCAAACTATGTCATTAGGGGTGCAGATTTATAGATCTCCTCTGTTTAGCTTGCTGTGATGAAATTGGCAATCAAGCCACAGTGGAATCTCCTTGCAACAAATGCATATTTTGATGTGGAAAATTAGAATTTTATAGGGCACCTGTCATGTAAAAACACTATTAACCTACAGATATACAGTTTATCTGCAAGTTAATAGCATTCTGATGCCTAGTGGCTGCCGCTCCAAGAGTACAGCTCCCTGGAGGAGATGAACTTTATTCCTTAAGCCTTTGGCTTTCAGTCAAAGATGCATTGATGAAGGGGTTTCAGTCACTGGCTGACTGTCAAATGTACTGAGGCAATGCTGGCCGTGCCCCTATGATTGACAAATAAATGCCAAAACAACAGAGGTTAAATGAATGTTGAGCTTAAACTGTACAAACCCCATGCATTATAAATATAATTGTGGAGAATAAATCCACCCAGGTTGATTGCACTATATACTATAGAAATGACCAAAAACAAATGCAAATAGCCAAGAATAAAATATAATTTTATTAAGTGATTAAAAAGACCAGGTACAAAATAACACAAAGCAAAGGAGGAGAGAGAAGATAAAAGACATGCACCAACTATTGATAACTAAATGTCACAGAGCACCCAGAGATCCAGTAAATACAGAATATCATATGATCCAGATGCTGGAGAGACCTATAGTAATAGTGTGCAATAGAGTAGTCAGGTAACATTAATCAAAAGAGCAATAACATACCAAGTTGGCTCTCCTCCTGCTGAGGCTAATGCTAGATTCCCAACACATGTTTTGACTAGGAAATCTTCATCAGGTGGCGTGCTCCTATGATTGAAAGCCCAAGGCTGCCAGGAGGCAAAGTTCACTTCCTCCTGGCAGTGGGATTTTCAGTGTGGCAGCTGCACGGTGACAAATGCAATTAACTTGTAAATTAACCTAGTATATATATGCAATTAACTTGTAAATTAACCTAGTATATATAGGTTAATAACATTTTTTTTTATAACAGGTTCCCTTTAAATATAAATTAAAACTAATTTCATACGCAAAATTCTTTTCAGGTTTAGTCTTTATTTAGCTGTACAGAGATTGGATTTAAAGCCAGACATTCCTGAGATCCACCAAACTCACACAATTAAATAGTAATAATCCAGTTCATCTATGTTCAAAAGGTGCCAAATGGCTGGAGTTTTATTCCTCATGCTAGGACAAATTGGGCAACCTTTTAGATGTTGAATAATATGGAAAGCCAGAAGGTTAAATGTGGCTTATGATTAATGAGTAATGACTAGAAATGAGCAAATTGATGGGATGTAAGTTGAATTCAAGTACAATTATATTACACCATCAGGACCAGGCGAATTTAAACAATTTGCAATTCAACAAAATCGGCAAAGAAAATATTCACTGACATTTTAAATTTTCCAGAAGTTTCCACTAACCACAGAAAACTCACATGACCTCAACCGGGAGGAACTATCATAGCCTGTATAATATCTTAGGCAGGGAATGCAGCAGCCATTTTAAGATGATTAAATCCCGCTTTACACGCTACAATATATCTTACGATGTGTCGGCGGGGTCACGTCGTAAGTGACGCACATCCGACATCGTAAGGTACATTGTAGTGTGTGACAGGTACGTGCGATTGCGATTGAATGTTAAAACGTTCATCGCATACACGTCGTTGAATCCTGACGAATTGCACGTCAGGTTGTTCAATGTTCCCGAGGCAGCACACATCGCAGTGTGTGACACCCGGGGAACATTGAACAGATCTTACCTGCATCCCGCGGCTCCAGCCAGCAATGCGGAAGGAAAGAGGTGGGCGGGATGTTTACGTGCGGCTCATCTCCGCCCCTCCACTTCTATTGGCCGGCTGCCGCGTGACGTCGATGTGACGCCGAACGTCCCTCCCACTCCAGGAAATGGACGTTCTCCTCCCACATCGAGGTCGTATGGACGGGTAAGTACGTGTGACGGGGGTTAATCGTTTGTGCAGCACGTTCAACAAATTGAACGTGCCGCACATACGATGGGGGTGTTGCAAATGGCATATGATATCGGATACGAAATTGCAACGTGTAAATCAGGCTTTAGAATATGGGAGGCGTTCAGAACCCACAACTTAGCAGAGAGGTAAGAGAGAAAGCCATAAATCATTACTCCAATACTCCAGTTAGTAATAAATGTATTGTGAAACTGCGGCAATAAAATAAGTGAGAGTAAAAGTCTGTGAGTAATACATGGATTTATTTGGGAGTAAAAGAGAAGTGGTTGCAGCATTGCCTTATGTGTGGTTGATAAATAAAGAGGAGCATAGTGAAGGGCTCCTGTATGGTAAAAAAAAAGGAGCAAGGGTGATGTCCCAGGTAATCTAAAAGAAAAAAATCCATACCACTGCTAAGAATTTAAAACTAGGGATTAACGAGCACTAAAATGTTTGGGTGCTTATTACTCAAATTTAGCACTTTGGAGTGCATGGGTGCTCCATTTGAGTAACGAGTATAATAAGAGTCAATGGGAAATTAAGACCCTCACAGGAGGAGGGGGGGCAGGAAAATCACTGAAATGGATAGAAACAGCGCTCAAATGAAATGGGAACAGCATGGACAAGATGCCTGGATGCATCTCTGACTCCGAGGTCGCTGCTGAGAACAATGTTGTTGGGAGTATTACACCACTTTTATGGAGTGACAATAAAACATACAAAGCCAAAGATGAAATGGATTTTAAAGAAAAACATTTTTTAGGAAACATTCTTTTCTGCATAATGACTTGTATTTATGGCAGATAAAAAAGTGAAAAAAAGGCCTACTAAACCCTTATGGGCATGTTAACAGGCAATAGTTTTCCATTTTAGTCAGGAAAAAAACGTGCGCATTAGATTTATGATATCTTATATCTTTTGCTGGTAGAGTAAAAATCAGCTTTTTATTTGCATCACACTTATTAAAAATGCTGCAAATAAAATGCAGCAAATGAACAAATGCTTAATTGCTTGGCTACCAGATGACAGCAGTAGAACATAAAGCCAAAAAAAATTACTATTTTTTTCCACTATATTCCCATGCATGACTTCCTAACCAAAAATGGGTATATGATTTTTAATTTTTAAAAGGCTATCAGGCAGCCCTCATTCATAATTTGTTTCGTCCATGGAGCTGAGAAAAATTTGAGGCTCACACTCATTGCTTCCTTCCTACTTAAGTTGATTCCATGGGTTTTTCCTGCCAACAGGGCCATAATATTTAATAGGTGCAACCATCTGTCAAATGAAAATGCTGAAAGGCAGACAATTCTCAAAATAAAGAAGGCATGGATTGGGCCTGACTTTTCAAACACAGGGGATAACATTAGCAGAACATAAAGCCAATTCTTTTTTTTTTCTGTTGTATTCTCATGCACCCCTTTCCACTCCAAAAAAGATAAACAGTTCATGTTTTTTTACATTTCTTGTCCCCCTCCTTCTCCTCCTCCACCCAGGGATACAACTAGGAATTTCATGGCCCCATACTGGGAAACATTTTGGGCCCTCTGGAGACTCTGCCCAGGCTCCACACACCATCTCTGCCTCTATCGCTCAAACCTTCCACACTCTCACCACCATGCTTGGAGAAACATGAATATACATACATACACAAAGTTGTTCCAGAAAATGAAGAATTTCCCTCCGAAAATTATATACCCTCTACACTGCCCCTGTGCATAATACACCCTCTACACTGATCCTTTCCATAATATGTCACCCAGACTGCCCCATGTATAATATCCACCCAAACACACTGCCTCTCTGTATAACATACCTACACACAATGCCTTGTGTATAATATCCCCACATGCACACTGTTCCTCTGTATAATATTCCTCCCACACACACTGTTCCTCTGTATAATATCCCCAAAGCACAAAGCTCCTCTGTATAATATTCCCCCAACACCCACTGCTCCTCTGTCAAATATCCCCACACACACACACTACTCCTCTGTATAATATCCCCAAACACACAGCTCCTTTGTATAATATTTCCCCACATACACTGCCCCTCTGTATAATACCCCTACACAAAGCTTCTCTGTATAATATCCCCCCCACACACAGCTCCTCTGTATAATATCTCCCACACACGCTGCTCCTCTATAATATCCCTCCACACACACTGCTCCTCTGTATAATACACCCCACACAAAGCTTCTCTGTATAATGTCCCCCACACACAAAGCACCTCTGTATAATATCCCCCACACATTCTGCTCCTCTATAATATCCCTCCACACACACTGCTCCTCTGTATAATATCCCCCCACACACTGCTCGTCTAAAATATCCCTCCACACACACTGCTCCCCTGTATAATATCTCCCACACACATAGCTCCACTGTATAACATCCCCCCACACACAGCTCCTCTGTATAATATTCCCGCCACACACTACTCCTCTGTATAATATCCCACACACACAGCTCCTTTGTATAATATCCCCCCACACTCTGCTCCTCTGTATATCTTTCCTACACACACTGCTCCTCTTTATATCTCCACACACTGCTCATCTGTATAATATCACCCCACACACACTGCTCATCTGTATAATATCCCCCCCACACAGTTCTCTGTATAATATCCCTCCACACACTGCTTTTCTGTATAATATCCCCCACACACAGCTTTTCTGTATAATGTCTTCCCCACACACTGCTCCTCTGTATAATACCCCCAAACACTGCCCCTCTGTATAATACCCCCCACACACAGCTTCCCTGTGTAATGTCCCCCCACACACAGCTCTTCTGTATAATATCCCCCCACATGATGCTCCTCTGTATAATATCCATCCACACACACTGCTCTTATGTATAATATTACACACACACACACAGCTCCTCTGTATAATATCCCCCCACACACAGCTCATTTGTATAATATCCCCCTACACACTACTCCTCTGTAAAATATCACACACGCACAGCTCCTCTGTATAGTATCCCCCCCACACAGCTCCTTTGTATAATATCCCCCCACACACTACTCCTCTATAAAATATCACACACACATACAGCTCCTCTGTATAATATCGCCCCACACACAGCTCCTCTGTATATCTCTCCCACATGCTGCTCCTCTATAATATCCCTCCACGCACACTGCTCCTCTGTATAATACCCCCCACATAAAGCTTCCTGTATAATGTCCCCCCACACACAAAGCTCCTCTGTATAATATCTCCCACACATGCTGTTCCTCTATAATATCCCTCCACACACACTGCTCCTCTGTATAATATCCCCCCCACACACTGATCCTCTAAAATATCCCTCCACACACACTGCTCCCCTGTATAATATCTCCCATACACACAGCTCCACTGTATAACATCCCCCCACACACAGCTCCTCTGTATAATATTCCCACCACACACTACTCCTCTGTATAATATCACACACACACAGCTCCTTTGCATAATATCCCCCCACACACACTGCTCCTCTGTATATCTTTCCTACACACACTGCTCCTCTTTATATCTCCATACACTGCTCATCTGTATAATATCACCCCACACACACTGCTCCTCTGTATAATATCCCCCAAACACTGCCCCTCTGTATAATACCCCCTCATACACAGCTTCTCTGTGTAATGTCCCCACACACACAGCTCCTCTGTATAATATCCCCCCACATGATGCTCCTCTGTATAATATCCTTCCACACACAGCTCCTCTGTATATCTCTCCCGCACAAACTGCTCCTCTTTATAATATCTCCACACATTCACACTGCCCCTCTGTACAATATCCACATACACACACTGCTCCTCCTCTCCATAATATCCCTCTTACACACACTGCTCGTCTGTATAATATCTTCCCACACACTGGCCCTCTGTATAATATTCGACCCACACACTGCTCCTTGTATAATATCCCCTCACACACACACTGCTCCTCTGTATAATATCCCCCCTCACACTGCTCCTCTGTATAATATCTCCCCCACAGACACTGGTCCTCTGTATTATATCACCCTCACATACACACTGATTCCTCTATATGAAAGAAAAACCCACAATGGTCACAGAAATAACTTGCATCTAACAAAAGTAATAATAAATATACAAAATCTATGAAAATGATCAAATTAAAGTCAGACATTGCTTTTCAACCATGCTTCCACACAATGTTTAAAAACATAAAACTCATGAAACAGGCCTGGACAGAAATAATGGTACCCCTAAAATAATGTGACAAAAGGGACATGTTAAATCAAGTTGTGTCCATTAATTAGCATCACAGGTGTCTACAATCTTGTAATCAGTCAGTGGGCCTGGATATAAGGCTACAGATACTCACTGTGCTGTTTGGTGACACGGTGTGTACCACACTCAAAATGGACCAGACGAAGCAAAGGAAAGAGTTGTCTCAGGAGATTATAAAGAAAATTATAGACAAGTATGTTAAAGGTAAAGGTTAGAAGGCCATCTCCAAGCAGCTTCATGTTCCTGTGACTACAGTTGCACATATTCAGAAATTTAAGATCCATGGGATTGTAGCCAACCTCCCTGGACGTGGCCGCAGAGGCAAAATTGATGACACATCAAAGAAACGGATAATACGAATGGTAACAAAAAAGCCCAGAAAAACTTCTGTGATTAACAGTGAACTTCAAGCTCAAGGAACAACAGTGTCAGATCCCACCATCTGTTGTTGTTTGAGCCAAAGTGGACTTCATGAGAGATGAACCAAGGAGAACACCATTGTTGATAAAAAAAATCATAAAAAAAGCCAGACTGGATTTGCCAAACTACATGTTGGCAAGCCACAAAGCTTCTGGGAGAATGTCCTATAGACAGATGAGACAAAAATTGAGCTTTTTGGCAAGGCCCATCAGCTCTATATTCACAGATGGAAAAATGAAGCATATCAAGAAAAGAACACTGTCCCTACTGTGAAACATGGAGTAGGCTCTCTTATGTTCTGGGGCGGCTTTGCTGAATCTGGCACAGGATGTCTTGAATCTGTGAAGGGTAAAATTAAATCTCAAGACTATCAAGGGATTCTTGAGAGAAATGTGCTGCCCTGTGCCAGAAAGCTTGGTCTCAGTCGCAGGTCATGGGTCTTGCAACAGGATAATGACCCAAAGCACACAGCTAAGAACACCCAAAAATGGCTAAGAGGAAAACATTGGACTATTCTGAAGTGGCCTTCTATGAGCCCTGACCTAAATCCTATTGAGCATCTTTGGAAAGAGCTGAAACATGCCGTCTGGAAAAGGCAACCTTCAAACACAAGCCAAATGGAGCAGTTTGCTCTTGAGGAGTGGGCCAAAATACCTTTCAAGAGATGCAGAATTCTCATTGACAGTTACAGGAATCATTTGATTGCAGTGATTGCCTTAAAAGGGTGGGAAACAAAATATTAAGTTAAGGGAGGCATCATTTCTGTCCAGACCTATTCCATGAGTTTTATTTTTTTAAAATTCTGTGGAACATGGCTGAAAAGCCATGTCTGACTTTCATTTGTTCATTTGCATATTTTTTTTTTATTTTTTATAACCTTTGTCAGAGTCAAGTTATTTTTGTGACAATTGTGGGTTTTTCTTTCTTTAAATGAGGGGTACCAACAATTTTGACTACGTGTATAATATCCCCCACACACAAACTGCCGCTCGGTATATTATCTCCCCACACACACACTACCCATCTGTATAATATTCCCATACACACTGCCCCTCTGTATGATATCCCCCCACTCATACTCTGCCCATCTGTATAATATCCCCAACACACTGCCCCTCTGTATAATACCCCTCAAGTATACTGACCCTTTGTATACTATCCACCACACAAGCTGCCCCTCTTATTTATATTTCCTCACATTCACTGCTCCTCTGTATACCATTCCTCCACACACACATTACCCCTCTGTATAATGTCCTCCTGGTATATATGTCCCCTTCCAATTATATATGTCCCCATCCAGGGCCCTTCCTGGTATATACTGTATGTTCCAATCCTGAGACTTTTCTGGTATGTATGTCCCCATCCTGATTTATTTTCCCCTTTCTAGTATATATGTCCTCCTCCTGGTATATATGTCCCGATCCTGGGACCATCCTGGTATATATGTCCCCATCCTGGTATGTATATCTCCCTCCTGGGCACATTCGGGTATAATGTCCCCATCTTAGTTTTTGTCTCCTTCTTAATATATATGCCCTCCTTCTTGTATATATGTCACCTTCCAGGGACCCTCCTGGTGTAAATATATCCCCCTTCTAGGCATATTCTGGTATAATGTCCTCATCCTGGTTTTTGTCCCTTTCCTTGTATATATGCTTTCCTTCTTGTATATATGTCCCCTTCCAGGGCCCCTCCTGGTCTATATACAGTACAGACCAAAAGTTTGGACACACCTTCTCATCTCTAGAACAACTATTAAGAGGAGACTTTTTGCAGCAGGCTTTCATGGTAAAATAGCTGCTAGGAAACCTCTACTAAGGACAGGCAACAAGCAGAAGAGACTTGTTTGGGCTAAAGAACACAAGGAATGGACATTAGACCAGTGGAAATCTGTGATTTGGTCTGATGAGTCCAAATTTGAAATCTTTGGATCCAACCACCATCTCTTTGTAGAAAAGGTGAACGGATGGACTCTACATGCCTGGTTCCCACCGTGAAGCATGGAGGAGGAGGTGTGATGGTGTGGGGGTGCTTTTCTGGTGACACTATTGGGGATTTATTTAAAACTGAAGGCTTACTAAACGAGCATGGCTACCACACAATCTTGCAGCGGCATACTATTCCATCTGGTTTGCGTTTAGTTGGACCATTATTTATTTTTCAACAGGACAATGACCCCAAACACACCTCCAGGCTGTGTAATGACTATTTTACTAAGAAGGAGAGTGATGGGATGCTATGCCAGATGACCTGGCCTCCACAGTCACCAGACCTGAACCCAATCGAGATGGTTTGAGGTGAGCTGGACCGCAGAGTGAAGGCAAAAGGGCTAACAAGTGCTAAGCATTTCTGGGAACTCCTTCAAAACTGTTGGAAAACCATTTCCGGTGACTACCTCTTGAAGCTCATCAAGAGAATGCCAAGAGTGTGCAAAGCAGTAATCAAAGCAAAAGGTGGCTACTTTGAACAACCTAGAATATAAGACATATTTTCAGTTGTTTCACACTTTTTTAAGTATTTCATTCCACATGTTTTCATTCATAGTTTTGATGTTTTCAATGTGACTCTACAATTTTTAGAGTCATGAAAATAAAGAAAACTCTGTGAATAAGAAGGTGTGTCCAAACATTTGGACTTTACTGTATATCTTCCTTTCCTGGGCACATTCTGGTATACATGTCTCCATCCTGGTTTTTGTCCCCCTTCTTGTATATTTGCCCTCCTTCTTGTATATGTGTCCCCTTCCAGGGCCTCTCCTGGTGTATACATATATCCCTGCTCCTGGACACATTCTGATATAATGTCCCCATCTTTAGGTTTTTGTCTCCTTTTTGCTATATCTGTCCTCCTTCTTGTATATATCCCGTTCCAGGACCTCTCCTTATATATTTGTCTGCCCCCCCACCACCCCCGGCGATCTTCAGCTCTTAGAGCACCTAATATTCCCCAACAGATGCCACATCCTCACCCACTCCGCTTTGCTCGCACCACTGTGATGAGGTCACAGACTAATGACCTCATCACCCTGGGCTGCGGGATGATGCGCCAGCTCCCTGCTTTGCTCCACTTGGCTTGCTTCCGGCCACATGGCTAATTTGCATGCAATGCCCTAGAAGGATTTCTCAGTCAATTTAGCCGAGTTTGCAGTGGCTGAAGCAACACCGCCGAGCCCCTCTGCTGCGGCTGTGACTGGGACCCGGTGAAGAGGGGGGGGGGGACCCAGCTGGGACTTAATAAAGATAAGTCATTATCCAGGCCAAGGCCGGGCCCTCCTCTTCATCGGGCCCGGTACACCAGTCACGGTTGTAATGCCCTGTTGGCGGCCCTGCCTCCACCACATGAACAGGGTTATCATGCGGCCATCACTCCAAAATTTTACAGGATCATCAGTTGGTCATTATTTTACTTACCACAGACTTGAGCCAAATCAGAGTCTCACAGGCTGGATTTACAGCTCTCTTCATACTTAAGTTGATTTTATATGTTTTTAACACCACCAAGGGCATAATAACTTATAGGAGCATCCATTTGTCAACTGAAAATGCTGGGAGTGATGAATATAATCTGAACATTTTTTGAGCTGCCCTTCTGTTGTAAGATAGATGAGTCCACAATCATGAGAGTTATTGACAACTGTGGTTTAATTCTACGCGTTTCAAAGCCTACATAAGCTTCTTTCTTTGTGGTCTTTTTATGATGAAGAAGGCGGTGTACACTTTGAAACGCGTAATATTAAACCACAATTGTAAATAATTCTCATGATCGGGAACTTAGCTTCGTCTATCTTACATCAGAAAGGCAGTGTAAAAAAGATCCAGATTATATTCAGCACTCTCATCTCCCTTGCTCTTAGATTCGCAGCAGCCCTACAATTACATGCCCATTACTATTTCAACTAGGTGAGCACACCTATTATTTCTCTTTTTCCTTCTCACTAGAGATGAGTGAATTTGTTTGGTAAACATTCTTCACTTTCAAATTTGATACGAGCCTTGGCCCCATCGGCTTGGGCTTGTATTTCCGAAAACCTTTTTCAAAAGTAGGTAATGTTTGATTTTTTTCAGTAACTGTTCAGCTTGTACAAACCATCCACTCCCATCCCCATCGCAGCCATGTCCAGTATTGGCCTGTCTGTGAATGGCCACAGGAGTCAGACTCTTTTCTGGGCCCTCTTATTAAACTTCATGAATTTTCAATGCTTTCACCACCCACCTTCTGTGTAAAGCAGTATTTTTTTGGTTACTCCAGCAGAGAGGGCGGAGTGCAGGGCACGCCCGCTGGATGATAGCGTCAAATAATTTGCTAGCGCCATTTTGGTGTCGGACACAGGAGAAGTAGAAGCTTGCTGCCCTGATCACCTGAGTGAAGACAAAAAAGGGAGCTATGCTGAAAGTGAGGTGGAGCTGGAGAACATAATTCGGCTGATGATCCCTGGGGCCACAAGTGACCTTCGTGCTTCTGGAGCAGTGGGCATGGACAATGTGCCACCCCCACATCAGCGGATCCGGATCCGCAGTGGCTCGAGTGGCGTCCAGACCCAGGGGTCGTGCGGCCACTCATATAAAGGGGGTAGTTACAGGGGATGGTGTATTTAGAGTTTGTGATGCCACCTGTTGTGTGTGGTAAGGTGGAGTACCACCGCTGCAGCTGGGAGTACCTGGGGGCAATTGAGTGGGCAGCTAGGTGTTTTAACCCCTCCATGGGTAGAGGGAATGCCCCGGGACTCGGTGATTGAGGGGGATGCCATCAGATGTAGGTTTGGGAGGTTGGAAGGCAGGGAGCAGAGAACTCACAGTTGGTAGTCGTGGTGCTAGATGACATTGGTACTGTTTTGGAAGGCCAGTAAACACACAGATTGTAGTTAAACCAAAAGTCCTGGAGTACCGCTGCCGCTCTGAAGGGGGGCCCGTCCAGGTGACCATTCCCAATGATATTGCTCTGCTGTGTTCCAGTCTAGTCCGACCTTCCGGGAGCTTCTACACCTCAGCCCCTCATACCATGAGGGCTGCTGCTCGCTGTCCTGGGAGCTCCAACTCCCCAGCCTGCTCTCTCCCTGAGAACTACTTGAAAGCTACTACTCTCCTTGCTCCCTTGCCAATGACTGCCCAGTCACCTCTCACCAGTCTGCCTAACTCTTAGGTGGACGGCCCTTTCTCCACTGGACCTACCTACTGGTGTGTGAGTGACGGAAATTTGCATGCTGGTGTTTGCAACATCATTGGGTGGCACCTGGAACCAAGGAGGAGATGGATACTCCCCATATATTTAACATGGGGGAAAGTACAGCACCCAGCGCTGGGCCTTGTCTGCAGTGAGGTCAGGATCCAGCGCTGGCATCAGATGAGAGAGGAGCTTCCCGAAGTGGAGGCGGTATATGGGGAGACTGATTCCCCCATGAGAAGGCAGGCAGGGGTAAAGCTCCAAGGAACACCATAAAACGCTGCCTCAGAAGCTTGTCTTCTGGAGTCAGCCATAGGAGGAAGAGGAATAAGAAGAAGAAGTCCTCCCACCTATCTGAATGAGTCAGCCATCAAGATCCCCACCCTGCCTTGAAGTCCACTGAAGCCACATAAGTTGCAGCCCCCCCGACCCTCTATCTATGGATCCTCCCTGAAATCGTGCCCAATCTATTGCAAATTCCAAAACATAGTCTGCATTGCTACACTCACATTCTGTCAAACATAAAAAAATGCTATTTATTCTAACAAAATTACATTTGTCACTGTTTTTAGTACAGATTACACTGACATTGCATCAATTTTTTGACTGACAACAAATTGGCTGAAATTCTTAACTCAGCAGTGCGTTTTTCCGCTCACAATGCCAGCACCATAGGTAGCATCTTATCTCCCAGTGTTCTTTTCACTCAAAATTCATACCAGAGCGATCCTTCTGATCCTTGTGGCAATTATCTATGTGGGATCAACAAATGCAGTTTATGGAAATACATGCTTTGTACTAATAGCTTTTTTAACTACAATAATTTATATGGATTTAATGTGAAACAATTTATCAACTGCCATACCAATCATCTTGTCTATCTGGCAATATGGAATGTGTGTAACCTCCATTACGTTGGTTGCACAACACAGAAATTGAAGATCTGTGTGGCGTAACATATTTAAGATGCTATTCCCAATCCTATCTGGTCTTTCACATCATTTTTTTGAAAAACATGAAGGAATTACTACAAACCTACAAATCATAGGTATTGAAAAAATTAATCATCTACCTTGTGGTGGAGATTGGGGACCATGTCTCCTCAAAAGGGAAGTCTTTTGGATTCTGAAATTAAGCACCAGTCTCCCGAGTGGTTTGATTTACATGACCGATTTACTATTTACTGTATATTAATTTAATTTGGCTCAGGGGATCTTATATGTGTAGGGGTTTGTTATTTTCTTTGTTCATCTTAAGGATACATGTGATTTTGTTTTAATATAATATACTAATCACTTATATTTGGTCTTTTTACTTTCTCCATCTTAGTATGTATAGTTTTTTGTATTTTAATTTTATTGGAATTCGAATATGTATGGATTTGGTGTCTACAATAATTCAGATTTTGTATTATACTAAGCCTGATGAAGAGACCTGAGTAGTCTCGAAAGCTTGCTATTATTAGCATCTTTTCAGTTAGCCATTAAAAGGTATCAACCACTGAGGACTTCAGTCCTTTTAAACAAGTTTTTATCTCTACTGGCTAACACGGTATAAAGATATATTTTACCTGTACAATAATTCACACACCAATTTTTGTGGATTTTTTGTTCACACCACTAAGTTACTTTAGATTCAACATTAAGTGTTCACGGAGGTGTTGTATTTATAATTCTCTCATCTATTTGTTTCTATTAACCCCATAGCGACGGCCTAACGTCTCAAGACGTCGGAAAAACAGGGTACTTATTCTGTTCCGACGTCTTGAGACGTCAGGCCGGAAAAAGCTTGTAGCGCCCCCCAGTGACGAAAAATCTCGGGGGTTTCAGCTACCGGAGGTAGCTGAGACCCCCAAGATTATGAATCGGGGTGTTTTTTTTGGACCCCGTTAATGCGATCGCCGGTATACACCGTATACCGGCGACAACATTAAAAAAAAAAAAATGGCCGGTAAAATTGATTTATTTCTCATCTGACGTGATCAAACATGTCAGATGAGAAATAAATATAATCCTCTAGTGCCCCCAAAGCCCCCGGTACCGGAGAGTCCCCCCACCACCCCTACCCCCCCCTCCGGAAAATCCAAGATGGCGCCGACGCGCGCTGAAAACTGCCGCCGCCGCCGGCTCTGTATTCATTTCCCTCCGATCTGAAATGATCAAACATTTCAGATCGGAGGGAAATGTCCTCCCCCTGACCCCTCCTCCGGTACACAGGAGATCTCTGGTCCCCGGAGCCCCCTCCGGTTCTCCAGAGCCGCCTCCCCCCTCCCCCCTCCGGAGCGTGGAAAATGGCGGCCGCATTCATCCTACTCTTTCTGCCGCATGTGACACGTCACATGCGGCAGAAAGTTGTCCCCAGGTCCCCCCGTCACCCTCCGTCACCCCCCCCAGCCCCCGGTCATACGTTACCTGTCTGCTGGTGCTCCGGCCCAGCGATCACGCCGCCTCCTTCTCTTGAATGCTGGCGGCGCATGCGCAGACAGCGGCTGTCAGCTGGATCCCTGCAAGCAGGGATCCTGCTGACGTCGCTGATGCACAGGCTCCACTGTGGACCGGGGGAGGGTGAGTGCAGTGATCTGCAGCCACACTCCTCACATGGAGAGGCTGCTGTTCCAGAAAATGGGGGGTACGTTCTGTGAGCGTGCCCCTCATATTCTGGAATGAGGTTACTGCAGGTCACTCTGCCCTAGGTTGGACCGGGGCAGTGTGAGTGCAGTATTCTCAGATTACTGCACCCACACTGCTCATGGAGAGCTTGCTCTTCCAGAAAATGGGGGATACGTTCCCTGAACGTGCCCCCCATATTCTAGAAGATCCAAAGACGGCGTGGGACCTCAAAAATGGATTACAGCGACCGAAATTTATTTATTTACAATAAATTGGTAAAAGAGGAATGTTTCGGGGAGTTTTTTTTCAAATAAATTTTTTTTTTGTCTTTATTTTTTTCTATTTCTTGACTGGGTTAGTGATGTCGGGTATCTGTTCAGATGCCGTGACATCACTAACCCCAGGGCTTGATGCCAGGTGACATTACAGCTGGTATCAACCCCATATATTACCCCGTCTGCCACCGCACCAGGGCGCGGGATGAGCTGGAGCGAAGCGCCAGGATTGGCGCATCTAATGGATGCGCCACTTCTGGGGCGGCTGCGGCCTGCTATTTTTAGGCTGGGAAGAGTCCAATAACCATGGCTCTTCCCACCCTGAGAATACCAGACCCCAGCTGTCTGCTTCACCTTGGCTGGTGATCTAATTTGGGGGGACCCCACGTTTTTTTTTTTTTTTAAAAAACGCCTGGGGAGCCCTCCAAATTGATCACCAGCCAAGGTGAAGCTGTCAGCTGTGGTTTGCAGGCTACAGCTGTCTGCTTTACCCTAGCTGGCTATCAAAAATAGGGGGGACCCCACGTCGTTTATTTTAATTAATTTTTTGGGGGGCTAAATACAAGGCTAGGCACCCTTTAGTGCCACATGAAAGGCACTAAAGGGCGCCAGCTTAGAATATGCAGGGGGTGGGACGTTATATTTGTTTGACATCTATCCATTCATCCATTGTAGCATTTTAGGCTGTGCGCCCACAATCGGGATTTGCAGCGTTTTGGGCGCAGAGTGTTTTCCCTGCGTCCATAACGCTGCATTGTGCAGTAGAAGCACAGTGGAAGGATTTTTAGAAATCCCATGCCCAATGTGCTTGCCCAATGTACTTCTCTTCTCCGCAGCATAAACCGACCTGTGGCGCAGCTTCCCGAGCCTCAGCATGTCAATTTATGCTGCGGAGATGAGTGTTCTCTGCAGGTAGCATAGAGCTCCACAGCGGCCTGAACCCAAATCGTGGGCATGGGCAGCTGCGTTCTCCCGTGGACAACACTCACATCTCTGCAGGAGGCTGACACTGTGTACTAGACGCCGTGTCGCTGGATCATGGCCACATAGCCTAAAAGTGAGACATTTGTTGCTACAGCAACATTTTTGTGAAGTACCTGTGGATTCAAAATGCTACTATACTCCTGAATAAAATCCAGTTTCCAAAATGGAGTCACTTGTGGGGGGTTTCGAATGTATAGGTACCCAAGGGGCCCTGCAAATGTGACATGGTGCCCGCAATTTATCTCAACTTTTCCAGAATTCAAATGGTGCTCCTTCCATTCCAAGCCCTCCCATTTATCCAAACAGAGGTTTTTGGCCACATGTGGGGTATCCCTGTGCTCATAAGACATTGGATAACAACCTGTTGGGTCCACGGTTTGTTGTTGTCTCTTGAAAAAGTGAGAAATTTGATGCTGAAGCAACATTTTTGTGAAAAAAATGAAAATTTTCAATATGGCAACCTAAGCTTATCAAAATCTGTGAAGTATTCGTGGATTCAAACTGCTCACTATACACCTAGATAAAAGCCTTGAGGTGTCTTGTTTCCAGAATGGAGTCACTTGTGGGGGACAGCCACTGTTTAGGCACCTCAGGGGCTCTCCAAATGCAACCTGGCGTCCGCTATTGATTCCAGCCAATTTTGCAGTCAAATGGCACTCCTTCCCTTCCGAGCCCTGCTGTGCACCCAAACAGTTTATTTCCACCACATATAAGGTATCGCCAAACTCAGGAGAAATTGCACAATAAATGTTATGCTGAATATTTTCCTTTTACTCTTGTAAAAAAAAAAGCTACCTGGTTGAAATAACAATTTTGTGGTAAAATTTTATTTTTTTTTTTTCATGGCTCAACGTTATAAAATTCTGTGAAGCACCTGGGGGTTCAGGGTACTCACCAAACATCTAGATAAATTCCTTGAGGGGCCTAGTTTCCAAAATGGGGTCACTTGTGCGGGGTTTCTGCTGTTTAGGTACCTTAGGGGTCCTCCAAATGTGACATGGTGCCCGCAATCTTTTTCAGCCAAATTTCCTTTCCAAAATTCAAATATTGCCCCTTTCGTTCCAAGCCCTCCCATTTGTCCAAACAAAGGTTTCAGACCACATGTGAGGTATCACCGCGCTCATAAAAAAGTGGTTAACAAACCTTGAGGTCAAATTTTTGGAATTACCTCTTGAAAAAGTGAGAAAATTGATGCTAAAGCAACATTTTTGAGAAAATTATTAAAATTTTCAATATGACAACGTAACGTTAACAAAATCTGTGAAGTACCTGTGGATCTAAAATGCTCACTATACCCCTAGATAGAATCCTTGAGGGGTCTAGTTTCCAAAATGGTGTCACTTGTGAGGGATTTCTTCTGTTTAGGTACCTTAGCGGACCTGTAAATGAAACATGGTGCCCGCAATCTATTTCAGCCAAATTTGCTTTCCAAAATTCAAATATTGCTCCTTCTGTTCCGAGCCCTCCCATTTGTCCAAACAGAGGTTTCTGATCACATGTGAGGTATCACCGCGCTCATAAAAAAGTGGTTAACAAACCTTGAGGTCAAATTTTTGGAATTACCTCTTGAAAAAGTGAGAAAATTGATGCTAAAGCAACATTTTTGAGAAAATTATTAAAATTTTCAATATGACAACGTAACGTTAACAAAATCTGTGAAGTACCTGTGGATCTAAAATGCTCACTATACCCCTAGATAGAATCCTTGAGGGGTCTAGTTTCCAAAATGGTGTCACTTGTGAGGGATTTCTTCTGTTTAGGTACCTTAGCGGACCTGTAAATGCAACATGGTGCCCGCAATCTATTTCAGCCAAATTTGCTTTCCAAAATTCAAATATTGCTCCTTCTGTTCCGAGCCCTCCCATTTGTCCAAACAGAGGTTTCTGATCACATGTGGGGTATTGGCGTGTTCATAAGAAAGTGGGGAACAAGTTTTGGGGTCCATTTTGTTGTGTTATTTCTTCTAAAAGTGAATAAATTTGGGTTAGAGCAACATTTTTAGGTAAAATTTAATTTTTGCTTTTTTTTCATTCCACATTGCTTTTGTTCATGTGAAGCACCTGAAGGGTTAATAAACTTCTTGAACGTGGTTTTGAGTACTTTGGGGGGTGCAGTTTTTAGAATGGTGTCACTTTTGGGTATTTTCTATCATCTAGGCCTCTCAAAGTCACTTCAAATGTGATGTGGTCCCTAAAAAAATGGTTTTGTAAATTTTGATGTAAAAATGAGAAATCGCTGATAAACTTTGAACCCCTCTAACTTCCTAACAAAAAAAAATTTTGTTTCCAAAATTGGTCTGATGTAAAGTAGATAAGTTGGAAATGTTATTTATTAACTATTTTGTGTCACAGAAATCTCTGGTTTAACGGTATAAAAATTCAAAAGTTGAAAATTGCAAAATTTTCAAAATTTTTGCCAATATTCAATTTTTTTCATAAATAAACGCAAAAAATATTGTCCTAAATTTGGTACTAACACGAAGTCCAATATGTGACGAAAAAACAATCTCAGAATCACCGGGATCCGTTGAAGCGTTCTAGAGTTATAACCTCATAAAATGACACTGGTCAGAATTGCAAAATTTGGTCTGGTCATTAAGGTGAAAATTAGCTCCGTCACTAAGGGGTTAAACATATTCTCATGGACTATTAGTGTTTACTAATTTTATATTGTCATGGGTAAATTTGTGTTTACAAGCTCATATCTTTCTGATGGTAAGTGACAAACATTGACCATTTATGCAGGTTGAATGATTGATGCTTTTCTTGTGCGGTTCTTGTCTTTCTGACTGATTTTTTTTACATCTTCATTATTACTAGCTTCTGAATATTGACTGATTACCATGGATAAGGTGCAGCATGCCAATGAGTGTGGACAATCGCTTACTTGCACTGAAAATATTAACACAACCAGTAGCTGATGTTTTGTTTTTTGTGTGGTATTTCATTGTCTTTTGAAGTGCAATCTTCTAATGACTATAGCTGTGTGGACAACTTATTACATGCACTGTATATAGCAGCGTAACCAGTAGCCGATGTTCTTGTTCTGCGCAGTTTTTCATCATTCTCTGAGCTGCAATCTTATAAATATCATTGCTTTGCACCCCAACTGACCATCATTGATTAGGTGCTACATGTAAGGCCCGCAACACACATCCGTGCCTCCGGTACGTGTTTGGTACGTTTTTGCACGTACCAGAGACATGGAGACCAATGTTACTCTATGGAGGATGGCACACACGCGTAAAATCACATGGAACGTGCGTCCATGTGGTAAGTACGTGTGTGCGCTTTTCGACACGGACGACATGTCCGTTTTTGGCCGGCAGCACGCAGGCACGGACCCGCTAAAGTCTATGGGTCCGTGCCTGCACGGACCGCACACGGAGTATGTCCGTGTTCAGCACGTTTCGTCCGTGTGCGTTTTTAACGATGTGGGGTTTTTTTTGTTTTTTGTTTTTTTTTTAAATTCAGTATACTTACCTTTTTTCATGATGTTCGCAGTCATACTTACATTGGCGCTCGGTCTGTTTCTTCCCCCGGCCCATACTTACCACTCCCCGATCACCAGCGCGGCGAGGAACAGCTGTGCAGAGAATACGTGGCAACAATTACTTTGAAAATGCCGGCCGCTCATTAATCAATCTCGTATTCCCTGCTTTGCATGCCCACAGGAGCCTGTGAATGGCTGCAGTCAGACACGCCCCCCACGCTGAGTGACAGCTGTCTCACTGCACCTAATCACAGCAGCCGGTGGGCGTGTCTATACTGTGCAGTAATATAAATAAATAAATAATTAAATAAAACGGCGTGCGGTCCCCCCCATTTTAATACCAGCTAGATAAAGCCATATGGCTTAAGGCTGGTATTCTCAGGATGGGGAGCCCCATGTTATGGGGTGCCCCCCAGCCTAACAATATCAGTCAGCAGCCGCCCAGAGTTGTCGCATACATTATATGCGACAGTTCTGGGACTGTACCCGGCTCTTCCCGATTTGCCCTGGTGCGTTGGCAATTGGGATACTAAGGAGTTAATGGCAGCCCATAACTGCCTCTAAATCCTAGATTAATCATGTCCGCATCTCCCCGAGATACCTCTCATGAGTAATCTGTAAGTTACAGTAAATAAACACATACACCTGAAAAAATCCTTTATTTGCAATAAAAAACACTAACAAATACCCTCGTTCACCACTTTATTAAGCCCGAAAAACCCCTCCATGTCCGGCGTAATCCATGGAGGTCCAGCTTCGTATCCAGCTCTGCTACATGAAGGTGACAGGAGCTGCAGCAGACACCGCCGCTCCTGTCAGCTCCACGAAGCTACTGAAGAGAGCCGCACGATCTGCTCAGCTGTCACTGAGGTAACTCGTGGCCACCGCTGGATCCTCCAACTGTGACAGCAAGTCGCCTGAGTGACAGCGATGTAGTCACAGGGAACTTGTCATGTCTGACTGCAACCAATCACAGGCGTCTGTGGGCGTGGAAAGCAGGGAATACGAGATTGATTAATGAGCGGCCGGCATTTTCAAAATAGTAAAAGCCGCCGGAGTTTTTATAACAGCCGTGCAGCACCGCGCCGGAGATCGGGGTAAGTATGAAAGAGGGCTACTGACTTCAGTCACTCAGGGGATTAGCAGTCAACAGTGAATCCTTCACGGGTGACCGCTAATCAGTACGCGGCACACAGACAGAGCCGCGGCATGACAATGAAGTCGGGTGAAGCTCACCCGAGTTCATTCTCATCGTGCAACTCTATCTGCTGTCAGCCGTCATGTATAAACGACATTGTGCATCACACACACGGACATTCCACGTACAGATACATGGTCATTCCACACACACACAGGGTCATTCCACACGCACACACGGACAGCATACGCCATCACACGGATGTCATACGTGCCGGAGAAATGCACCTTAAAAACGGAACACGGACACGAAAAATGGAACGTGAGACACGTACGTTTTTTATGCGTAAGTGTGTTTTAGGCCTTAATGAGTGTGCACAACGGACAATGTGCATGGGTTCTTCAGTCTATTCAACAGCCCACATTTTCCTTTTGTATGGTTTTTCACTGTTCTTCGAACATGACATTCCTCAGTCAATTAATTGAATTTCTTATATTTTGTGGACTTTAGACATTGTTAGATGGTTTATTTCATTATTGATGTAAAGAAAGTGTATATTTTTGCTTATTTATTATATTTGAATGATTTAAACAGACGTGTTTTTTTCATTTTTTTGGATATCACCTATTGTTTTTTTTTTTCTTTTTTGTTTATCAACTAATTATTGGTTTGATATTGTGTGTAATGGGAATTAGAATTCTCATGTTTTGGTTACAAGTTAATTGTATTAATTAGGTTTTTCTGCTCCACCCCTCATTTGTAATAAAGGGGATTTTTTGTTTGTATATAAGATGTGTTCAGAACACTTTTTCCTTGTCATGATTAAGAGCTTTTTTGCTTGAAACACGTTGACGTTTCCTTGTTCTTATTATGCCCTAATATGCTTATATAGCGGGCTTTTAATTTATACAATAAAATTCCTTTTTTGTTATCATTGTTTTTGGTGTGTCCCTTGTTTAGTACTTTTTGATGAAGTCATACTTTCTTCATGTATTTACATACTTATTAAGACAGAACTTTTTGAGTGCAAACAGGGTTGACAAACTTTTACTGTAGCGTACTTCATTCCTCAGTAAATTCACGGTGGAATTCAATCTTTAAAAAGTCATTTTTATATCATTGTAGGTCCTATAAAATTAAATACAAAATAATTACATGCAATATTTCATTATCTAAGACACTGTTAAATATTAAAAAGACATACCAAATGCTATTGCATTTGTTATCACACATAAGTCACATTGCGGGAATGTATTATTTTCATGGATGTCCATTATCTCAAAAAGTAGAACAAATTCAGCAAAAATAATGGGATTTTGAATTCAGCATACACAAAATACCCTAAATCCATTCAAAAAACCTTGGCACTTGAATTTTTTTTTAATTTTTTTTTAAGACCTGTGTTATTTTTTACTGACTGAGACAATCAGCTTAGACCTTTTTTAATCCCTATTTGGAGTGGATTGTGAGCCCTCACCTACTGTATATCCCTTTGCCTTTTTACTGCTATGCATGCCTTTGGTTTATAAATTTGTGTTCTAAAGCACTATAAAACATGGCATAAAAATGCAAAAGTTTCTACTTCATTTTTGCACTTTACCTTTACCTTACCTTCTGCTAAGAGCGATACATTTTTTTTTTGCCATTCACATGCCTATATGTGTGTTTTTTGCATATGACATGTTATAATTTTGAATGAACTGAAAAAAAGTCCAGGTGCCATGAAATATTGAAAAAAAATTCTGTCCATGTTTCTTGGGAATTTCATTATTATGACCTGACAATGTCCTGGCAATATGATTCTACAGGTTAGGACAATTATGGCAATACCATATTTTTAACTTATTTTTCATATATGGAAAGTGATAAAATGAAGATAATGTGGGCCAGTATCTCTCCATAATTTCTCATTCCCCATGTGTCTCCCCTAACAATAAAAAAGCCAATAGTCACCTCCATTGCCAGTAAGGTTCCAGCGATGTCAGAACTTGCGTTCCATAGGGACCACATGACATTGTTATGACATGCCAGCACCGCGACCAATCAGTGCCAGGTTTCCTTCTCCCTGCCTTCAGACATTTAAGTAATTAACATTAAGTGAGCACAGAAACTGGCTCAAAAACTCAAATAACTCTCTTTCTCTTCTGAACCCTGCCGTGCACCCAAACAGTAGCTTTCCACCACATATGGGGTGCCAGCATTCTCAGGAGAAATTGCACAATTAATTCTACAGTCCATTTTCTCTTCTATTTACACCTAATGCCAATCCACATGATACGTATATATAGCCTGGGTCTCAGCTTCCCATACACAGTAAGTTTGTTAACTGCATGAGAGGACACACACAAGCTAGGGACCCCAACGTAGAGAAATACTTTGGCGTAGTGTTGGGGCTCTATTGCATTGATCAATTCAGTAGCTAAATTTCTCTTTATTCATATATTCAAGGCAGTAATGCAGGTTCCATTTTTCCCATTTCATTCTTACATATAGCTATTGAATTTTTCATGTCAGTATTCACACAGCAGTTTCTGCTATTACATGTATTCGCCTTGCATAGTCACTGGTGTGCATACCTTATCTCCATATAGTGATTTTTTTTAGGTTTTTGCACCCAGTTCAGACATAGAATCGAGTTCCAAACGTTATTCCTTATTTGTTAGTAGTTTTTCGTTTGTGAACCCACCCCATTTACACCTATTGCCAATCCACATGATACGTATATATAGCCTGGGTCTCAGCTTCCCATACACGGTAAGTTTTTTAACTGCATGAGAGGACACACACAAGCTAGGGACCCCAACGTAGAGAAATACTTTGGCGTAGTGTTGGGGCTCTATTGCATTGATCAATAAAGTAGCTAAATTTCTCTTTATTCATATATTCAAGGCAGTAATGCAGATTCCATTTTTTCCATTTCATTCTTACATATAGCTATTGAATTTTTCATGTCAGTATTCACACAGCAGTTTCTGCTATTACATGTATTCCCCTTGCATAGTCACTGGTGTGCATACCTTATCTCCATATAAAGATTTTTTTTTAGGTTTTTGCACCCAGTTCAGACATAGAATGGAGTTCCAAACATTAATCCTTATTTATTCATTTTCTCTTCTAAAGCCTGCTTTACATGTTGCGATTCTGCATACGATATCGTATGTGATCGTAACCGCTCCCATCGTATGTGTGGCACATTCAATTTGTTGAATGTGCCGCACATACGAGTAACCCCCATCACACGTACTTACCCTTCCATATGACCTCGATGTGGGCAGCGAACGTCCACTTCCTGGAGTGGGAGGGACGTTCGGCGTCACAGCGACGTCACGTGGCAGCCGGCCAATAGAAGCGGAGGGGCAGAGCTGAGCAGGACGTAAACATCCCACCCACCTCCTTCCTTACGCATTACTGGCCGGGAGCCACAGGATGCAGGTAAGATCTGTTCATCGTTCCCGGGGTGTCACACACTGCGATGTTTGCTACCCCGGGTACGATGAACAATCTGACATTCAATTCATGAGGAATGAACGACGTGCGTGCGATGAACGTTTTATCATTCCATCGTAATCGCACATAGCTGTTACACACTGCAATGTACCTTACGATGCCAGATGTGCGTCACTTACGACGTGACCCCCACCGACACATTGTAATATACATTGCAGCATGTAAAGCGGGCTTTACTCTTTTGAAAATGGAAAATTTGGGCTTAAGCAACATTTGTGTGGGAAAAAGTAAAATTTTATTTTTTTCCTTCAACATTGCTTTAATTGCTGTGAAGCACCTAAATTCTTAGTAATCTTCTTTAATGTCGTTTTGAGCAGTTTGAGAGGTTCAGTTTTAAAATGATGTCACTTTTGGGTATTTTCTGTCACCTAGGCCTCTTAAAGTAATTTCAAATGTGATGTGGAGCCTGAATAAAATGGTTTTGTAAATTTTGTTGAGAAAAATGACAAATTGCTGATAAACTTTGAACTCTTTTAACGTCCTAAAAAAAATTAATGCTTCAAAAATGGTTCTGATTTAAAGTAGACATGTTATAAATATTATTAACCATTTTATGTGATACACCTCTTTGGTTTGAAAAAGTTTGAAAATTTCAAAACCTTCAAAATTTTTGCCAATATTTCTATATTTTACTATCTTTTCCCAAATAAATGTAAGATATATCAACCAAAATTCACCATTGTCCTAAAGAACAATGTGTCATGAAAAGTAATCTACAAATCACTGGTATCTGTTCCAGAGTCATTATCACATGAAGTGTCACTAGTAAGAATTGAAAAATCAATGGTAGGGAAGGTGAAAACAGGTTGGGTGGGTGAAGGGGTTAAAGAAATGTGCATACTGTCATCATTGTACCAATATGTATTATAGTGCACTAACAAGTATTTTATCTCTCCACTGTTGCGTAGTAAAAGACTTGTAAAAATTTTGGAGAGCGTCTCTTGTGTTAGATTTGTCAAACTTATATTTGGCTTTCAATTAATCCCATAACGATGGCCTAACATCTCAATCGTCGGAAAAACAGGGTACTTGTTCTGTACCACTGCTTTGACACATCATGCTAAAAAAAAGCATGTAGCGCCCCCCCCAGCGACGGAAAATCTCCAAAATTTCAGCTACCGGGGGTAGCTGAGATCCTGGAGATAATGATTCAGGCCGTTTTTTTCCGGTCCCCGCTCACGTGATCACCGGTATACACCGTATACCGATGATACCGTTATATTAAACGACAGCGCAGGTAAAAAATTATTTATCTGCCACCTGGCATGATCAAACATGTCAGCTGGGAGATAATCTCCTCCCCGGTCCCCTCCGGTCCCCCGGTGTTGCCATAGTGCCCCCCTGACCTCCAACCCCCCCTCCATAATCCAAGATGGCGGCGCGCACAGCAATGCACCGCCCGCATTCACCCTCTTCCTCTGATTTCTGTCGCATGTGCCATGACACATGCAACAGAAAACTGCTCCCCAGGCCCTGCCAGGTCACCCCCCCCATACCCCATGGTGTTCCCCGGTGTCCTCCGTAGCTTTTACAGTCTTTATCCACCGCGATCCCTCCTCCTTTACGATGCATGCTGGTCACATGCGCAGAGTGCAGCAGTCAGCTCAGCTTCCTGCTTTGCTTTCAGAAATGCTGGCTGGCTGCTCGCACTCTGCTACTGTGACCCGGGGAGCGTGGGTGCAATGTCATTGCACCCACACTCCTCACATGGAGGGTCTGCACTCCTAGCAAATGGGGGATATGTTCCCTGAATGTGCCCCCCATATTCTAGAAGGTCCAGAGTCGTTGTGGGACTTCCAAAATGGATTACAGTGGACCCAAGTTTTTCTTTTCTTTTCAATAAATTGGTGAAAGAGGGAATGTTTTGGGGAGTGTTTTTTCAAATAATTTTTTTTGTTGTTATTTTTGTTTTATTACTGTTAATTAGTTATGTCGGGTATCTTATAGATGCAATGACATAACTAACTGCTGGGCTTGATGCCAGGTGAGATTACACAGCTGGTATCAACCCCATTTATTACCCCGTTTGCCACCCCACCAGGGCAACGGGATAAGCTGGGGCGAAGCGCCAGGATTTGGCGCATCTAATAGATGCGCCACTTCTGAGGCGGCTGCGGCCTGCTATTTTTAGGTTAGGAAGAGTCGAATAACTATGGCTCTTCCCACTCTAAAAATACCAGACCCCAGCTGTCAGCTTCACCTTGGCTAGTGATCTAATTTGAGGTGGACCTCACGTTTGTATTTTGTTTTTATTATTTGTTTATAAATAATTAAAAAAAAACAGCCTGGGGAGCCCTCCAAATTGATCACCAGCCAAGGTGAAGCTGTCAGCTGTAGTTTGCAGACTACAGCTGTCTGCTTTACCCTGGCTGGCTATCAAAAATAAGGGGGACCCCACATCGTTTATTTTAATTATTTTTTTTGGGGGGGGGCTAAATAGAAGGATTGCCACATGAAAGGCACTAAAGGACGCCAGCTTAGAATATGCAGGGGGGTGGGACGTTATATATATGTTTGACATCTATCCATTCATCCATTGTAGCATTTTAGGCTGTGTGCCCACAATCAGGGTTTGCAGCGTTTTGGGCGCAGAGTGTTTTCCCTGCGTCCATAATGCTGTGTTGTGCAGTAGAAGCACAGTGGAAGGATTTTTAGAAATCTCCTGCCCACGTCACTTCTTTCCTCCGCAACATAAACTAACCTGTGCTGCAGCTTCCCGAGCATCAGCATGTCAATTTATGTTGCAGAGATGAGAGTGTTCTCTGCAGGTAGAATAGAACTAAAGTCCACAGCGGCCTGAACCCAAATTGTGGTTATGGGCAGCTGTGTTCTCTCGTGGACAACACTCACATCTGTGCAGGAAGGCTGACACTGTGTACTAGACGCCATGTCACTGAATCATGGACACATAGCCTAAAAGTGAGAAATTTGTTGCTACAGCAACAATTTTGTGAAGTACCTGTGGATTCAAAATGCTTACTATACTCCTGAATAAAATCCTTGAGGGGCCAGTTTCCAAAATGGGGTCACTTGTGGGGGGGTTTCTGCTGTATAGGTACCAAAGGGGCCTTGCAAATGTTACATGGAGCCCGCAATTTATTTCAACTTTTCCAAAATTCAAATGGTGTTCCTTCCATTCCAAGCCCTCCCATTTACCTAAACAGAGGGTTTTGGCCACATGTAGGGTATCCCTGCGCTCATAAGACATTTGATAACAATCTGTGGGGTCCACTTTTTGTTGTTGCCTCTTGAAAAAGTAAGAAATTTGATGCTAAACAACATTTTTGTGAAAAAAATGAAAATTTTCAATATGGCGACCTACGTTTATCAAATTCTGTGAAGTACTCGTGGATTCAAAATGCTCACTTTACACCTAGATAGAAGCCTTGAGGTGTCTTGTTTCCATAATGGGGTCACTTGTGGGGGACCTCCACTGTTTAGGCACCTTAGGGGCTTTCCAAATGCGACATAGCGTCCGCTAATGATTCCAGCCAATTGTGCAGTCAAATGGCGCTCGTTCCCTTCCGAGCCCTGCCGTGCACCCAAACAGTTTATTTCCATCACACATAAGGTATCAGCATACTCAGGAGAAATTGCACAGTAATTTTTATGCTGAATATTTTCCTTTATTTTTTTAAAAAAAACCAACTATCTGGTTCAAGTAACAATTTTGTGGTAAAAATATATTTTTTTTATTTTCACAGCTCAACATTATAAACTTCTGTGAAGCACCTGGGGGTTCAGGGTACTCACCAAATATCTAGTTAAATTCCATAAGGCGTCTATTTTTCAAAATGGGGCCACATGTTGGGGAGCTTCACTGTATAGGCACCTCAGCGGCTCTGCAAATGCAACATGGTATCCGCTACTGATTCCAGACAATTTTGAAGTCAAATGGCACTCCTTCTCTTCCGAGCCCTGCCGTGTGCCCAAACAGTTGATTTCCACCACATATAAGGTATCTCCAAAATCAGGAGAAATTGCACAATAAATTTCATAGTTATTTTTTTCCTGTTACCCTTGTGAAAAAAAAGCTACCTGGTTGAAGTAACAATTTTGTGGTAAAATGTTATTTTTTTATTTTCATGTCTCAACGTTATAAACTTTTGTGAAGCACTTGGGAGTTCAGAGTACTCACCAAACATCTAGATAAATTCCTTAAGGGGCTTAATTTCCAAAATGTGGTCACTTGTGGGGGGTCTCTGCTGTTTATCTACCTTAGGGGCCCTCCAAATGAGACATGGTGCCCGCAATCTTTTTCAGCCAAATTTCTTTTCCAAAATTGAAATATTGCTCCTTTCGTTTCAAGCCCTCCCAATTGTCCAAAAAAAATTTCTGACCACATGTGAGGTATCACCGTGCTCATAAGAAAGTGGGTACCAAAAGTTGAGGTCAAATTTTTGGAATTACCTCTTGAAAAAGTGGGAAAATTGATGCTAAAGCAACATTTTTGAGAAAAAAAATGAAAATTTTCAATATGACAACGTAACGTTATCAAAATCTGTGAAGCACCTGTAGGTCCAAAATGCTCACTATACCTCTAGATAAAAGCCTTGAGAGGTCTAGTTTCCAAAATGGCATCATTTGTGAGGGGTTTCTTCTGTTTAGGTACCTTAGTGGACCTGAAAATGCAACATGGTGCCCGCAATCTATTTCAGCCAAATTTGCTTTCCAAAATTCAAATATTGCTCCTTCTGTTCCGAGCCCTCCCATTTTTCCAAAGAGAGGTTTCTGAGCACATGTGGGGTATAGGCGCATTCATAAGAAAGTAGGTAACAAGTTTTGGGGTCCAGTATGCTGTGTTATTTCTTCTAAAAGTGAATAAATTTGGATTACAACATTTTTAGGTAACATTTTTTTTTGTTGGTTTTTTTCATTCCACATTGCTTTAGTTCATGTGAAGCACCTGAAGGGTTAATAAACTTCTTGAATGTGGTTTTGAGTACTTTGGGGTGTGCAGTTTTTAGAATGGTGTCCCTTTTGGGTATTTTCTGTCATCTAGGTCTATCAAAGTCCCTTCAAATGTGATGTGGTCCCTAAAAAAATGGTTTTGTAAATTTTGATGTAAAAATGAGAAATTGCTGATAAAATTTGTACTCTTCTAACTTCCTAACAAAAAAAAAATGTTTCCAAAATTGTGCTTATGTAAAGTAGACATGTGGGAAATGTTATTTATTAACTATTTTATGTCACAGAACTCTCTGGTTTAACGGTAGAAAAATTCAAAAGTTGAAAATTGCTAAATTTTTAAACTTTTTGCCAAAATTCAATTTTTTTCATAAATAAACGCAAAAAAATATTGTCCTAAATTTAGTACTATCATAAAGTCCAATATGCAATGAAAAAAAAATATCTCAGAATCACCGCGATCCATTGAAGCGTTGCAGAGCTATAATCTCATAAAGTGACACTGGTCAGAATTGCAAAATTTGGTCTGGCCAGTAAGGTGAAAATTAGCTCCGTCACTAAGGGGTTAATACCTCCTCATAAATATGAAGATTAGTTGCACATTGTATATAAGCAGTCACAGAAAACATCATTGTTTATACTAATTATATACAGTACACATATATACAGTACAGACCAAAAGTTTGGACACACCTTCTGCTGCTAGAACTCTGTGTGGCACTGACCTGGTGTGTAATATGAGCTGCTATTAACCTGCGATGTCTGAGGCTGGTGACTCGGAAAAAGTTATCCTCTGCAGCAGAGGTGAATCTTGTTCTTCTTTTCCTGGGGCAGTCCTCATGTGAGACAGTTTCTTTGTAGCGTTTGATGGTTTTTGCCACTATACTTAGGGATACTTTCAAAGTTTTCCAATTTTTTGGACTGACTGACCTTCATTTCTTAAAGTAATGATGGCCACTTGTTTTTCTTTACTTAGCTACATTTTTCTTGCCATAATACAAATTCTAACAGTCTATTAAGTAGGACTATAAGCTGTGTATCCACCAGACTTCAGCATAACACAAGTGATGGTCCCAACCCCATTTATAAGGCAAGAAATGCCACTTATTAAACCTGACAGGGCACACCTGTGAAGTGAAAACCATTTCTGGTGACTTCAAGCTCATCAAGAGAATGCCAAGAGTGTGCAAAGCAGTAATCAAAGCAAAAGGTGGCTACTTTGAAGAATCTAGAATATGACATATTTTCAGTTGTTTCACCCTTTTTGGTTAAGTATTTCATTCCACATGTGTTAATTCATAGTTTTGATGCCTTCAATGTGAATCTACAATTTTCAGAGTCATGAAAATAAAGAAAACTCTTTGAATGAGAAGGTGTGTCCAAACCTTTGGTCTGTACTGTGTATATATATATATATATATATATATATATATATATATATATATATAATGTATAAAACTCTTTTGTGATAATGCACTATTCTTCATCAGTTATTTACATGGTTACTTGAACAATAAAAGCCATTCTTCTTCACTTTTCCTCTTTGTCTATTTTGATTAGTTACTGCCAAAGGAACTCCAATCAATCAAAAAAGACAAGGCTTTCCTTCCCCCTAGCAACTTTGATTTAAAGCTTTAAATGGGGCTAATTTGCTAACCTCAGGCAAACCTTTCCTGGCATGAAACCAAATTTAAAATATTTTAGCTGTGCCAGTAAATTTCTGCACTCTTGGCAAAATACCCAGAGTTAATGTACATTTCAGCTGTCTTTGTATTGTACTGACAGAGACTGTTTAAGATAATTATATCAACCACAGTATGATTTTTACAGGTGAAATATTATCGGGATGATCACATTACATATTAAAAATGATGCACGGAAACATAAAATTTCAGTAATAAATCCTACTGTTTGTCATTACCAATACATTTTGTTCTTACTCACCGAAGAAGTGTAAGTCACAATGGTGTCAGTTAATGCAAGCTTCATTCATAAATGGACTCTGATTAATGGCTCTGCAAGTTTCTGCTATATTACTGTGGAGTCTTTAGTGTAGTTGCAAATGAACTCAAAATTGTTTTCGTGTGTGTGTATATATATATATATATATATATATATATATATATATATATGTACAAACAAAAACTTAAATGTATTTTATTGCGATTTTAGGTGGCATACCAACACTGAGTAGCAAGTAATTGTGAGGTGTAAAAGAAATTATACATGGTTTTCCTAATATTTTAAATTATACATCTGTAAATTGTGACATGCATTTGTCTTCAGCCCCCCCCTCCCCCTTAGTCAATACTTTGCAGGATCACCTTTCACTGCATTTACTTCTATAATCCGTTTGACTGGGCCTTTCAAATAAATGAATATATCTTGATCTAAACCATTCCATTGTAGCGCATGTAAGTATAGGGTCGTTGTCCTGTTGGAAAATGAACCTGTGCCCCAGACTCAAGTCTTTTGCAGCCTTTGACAGGTTTTCTCCAGCAATGACCTGTTTAGCTTCATCCAGCTTCCCATCAACCCTGACCAGCTTTCGTTTCCTTGCTAAATAAAAGTATCCCCACAACATGATGCTGCCACCGCTATGAATGATGGTGCGGATAGTATTTTCAGTGTCATTTGTCATATTAAAAGGCAACTTCAGATCACAGAGCCATCACAGGGTCTGGGAATACAAATTCATTAAAATGTTTAACTCTGTGGACACAGGACTCAATTTGTCAGGAGGACTTATGGCCCATTACAAAATATGAGGAGTCTATTCCAGAGACCCACCAGACCTCTGATCCTACATGGATTATTGGGACAATAAAACTCTCACACCACTAATCAAAGCTAATTAAGGATTCACTCTCTAATGGTACCTTCACACTTTAGCGATGCAGCAGCGATCTGACCAGCAATCTGACCTGGTCAGGATCGCTGCTGCATCGCTACATGGTCGCTGGTGAGCTGTCAAACAGGCAGATGTCACCAGCGACCAGTGACCGGCCCCCAGCCAGCAGCAATGTGGAAGCGACGCTGCGCTTGCACGGAGCCGGCGTCTGGAAGCTGCGGACACTGGTAACTAAGGTAAACATCGGGTATGGTTACCCGATGTTTACCTTAGTTACCAGCTCACACCGCTTAACTTAGCGTGTGCAGGGAGCAGGAGCCGGCACTGGCAGCGTGAGAGCTGCGGAGGCTGGTAACAAAGGTAAATATCGGGTAACCACCTTGGTTACCTGATGTTTACCTTGGTTACAGCTTACCGCAGGCTGTCAGACGCCGGCACCTGCTCCCTTCACATTCAGGATTGTTGCTCTCTCGCTGTCACACACAGCGATGTGTGCTTATCAGTGGGAGAGCAACAATAAAAAAACAAACCAGGGCTGTGTGTAACGAGCAGCGATCTCACAGCAGGGGCCAGATCGTTGCTCAGTGTCACACACAGCGAGATCGCTAATGAGGTCACAAAAAACGTGACTCAGCAGCGATCTCAGTAGCGATCTCGCTGTGTGTGAAGTACCCTTAAGCTCAGTGTTTGTTTATTTAAATGTCTTTTATTATGCCATCCCTCTGCTCTATTTGTGCATATATTTGTGTTTCTTCAGATATTTTGTCATACCATGCCTGATGAAGGGACCTGAGATGTCTCAAAAGCTTGATTTGTAACATCACTTTATTTTAGTTAGCCATTAAAAGGTATCACAAGATTATAATTGTGTTCCTTTCACTGAGAACATTCAATAATTTTTCAACTGGCTAACACGGTACCAAAACCTTTTCACTTGTAGTTTTTCTCCCCACATAGCATTTTGTATTTATCCCAAAAAGTTCTACTTTGGTCTCATCTGACCAGAGCACCTTCTTCCATATGCTTTGTAAGGGACACATCTAGTATGTGGAAGAAGATGATCTGGCTAGATGAGACCAAAAGTAGAACTTTTTTAGCTAAATGCAAAACTCTACGTGTGGCATGTAGCAAAAAATTAACATGGTACATTACCCTTAAAACAAAATCCCCACCATCATACTGTGGATAGGCTTTTCTTGAGCAAAATCAGGAAAGCTGATCAGAGTTGATGGGAAAATGGATGGTGCTTAATACAGAGCAATCAGGAAAGAAAACCTGTTAGAGACTGCAAAAAACTTGAGACTGGTGCCTAGGTCACCTTTCAGCAAGACAATGACCAGAAATATCGTGGCGCCCCTGAGGCTTCCGTCGCCACAGGAACATTGCACCCCATCCAGCGGTGTGATGTCCCATCCTGGGTAAGGAAAGGGGTGAACGCCGGTCCATAGGTAAATTTGCACAACACCATTGTTAGGTACACACACGGACCAGGGACAATGGCAGCAACCCTCCCATGCTGCATGCTGGGAGGGGCCGTAAGACCCATCCCTGCTCCCATAGGGTGGTAGCTTAGCAACTGGGGGGTGGGAGGAGCCACCCAAGAGCAGAGTAGTAAGGAAGGTCAGAGTGTAGTCAGATGAAGTTGGAGAGAAGAGAGAGAAGGAAGGAGTGTGAGGAGGTCTGCGGGAGGCAGAGGAGAAGGAGAGACAGTAGGAAAGAGCTCTAGTCAGTCAGGAGCAAGAAGAAGAAAGCGATGCTTCCTGGTGAAGACCCTGGGACCCGGTAGGTCCAGGTGACACCAAGTAGAACAGAAGGGATTCCAGGGGCACAGACAGCTTTCAGGCTAGTGGCCTGTTCCACAGAAACATTGGTGGAGGGATCAGGCCGCATACAGGGGACAGTCCCTAGAAGCTGGTGGACATAAAGTCAGATCCAAAGGCAAAAACCGTGGCCCAGGGTAGCTGCACGTGCCCAGGGTTACAGCCCACAGCAGAACATCTAGAAAGGGGGTAAACTACAGACAGGCAAGCCTCTGGCCTGGAGGCTGTAGTGGAGGCCAAGCCAGGTCCATCCATAAAAGGCGAGGCTTAGAAGACGACCGAGAAAGTGACACAATAGAGGGGTGTACCGGCTTTTGCCCCCAGATCTACCCAGGATCAGCGGAGGTCCCTGACAGTGGGTCTCAGCAGTCCATAGGCACCAGTGTGCACCTACCAGGAACTGTGAGTAAACACCTTGAAATTGCACCCTCTGGAGTTGCCTCAGTTATTCTGCCGGCACTACATCAACACTTACAAGCACCAACTGTTGCCCCGGGGTCCAGCTCCACCTGTGGGGAGCAGTACCACCATTGCTGCCGTTCCATCACCCCGGAGGCCCCATAGAGCAGCGGCGGCTTAATAGCCGCAAACCACAGGTGGCGTCACGAATATAAACTTTAATCACCCACAAGTCACCAGCCATATTAATTGACTCCCGCCAGGGTCACGGAGTCGGGCCCCGACACCACTGACGACCCCCGGACTAGTTCGGCCCGGCACCGGGTGTCCCATAGCCCTGGGGTGGGCGAGTCAATATGCTACCAGAACTACAATGAAATGGTTTAGATCAAATCATATTGATGTGTGCAAATTGTGCAGGCAAAGTCCAGACCTAAATCCCGTTGAGAATCTCTGACAAGACTTGAACATTTCTGTGTACAGACGTTCACTATCCAATCTCAGCGAGATAGAGCTATTTAGCAAAGAATAATGGACAAAAATAATAGTCTCTAGATATGCAAAGCAGACAGAGACAGATCTCAAAAGACTTGTGGCAGTAATTGCAGTAAAAGATGGTCCTGCAAATTATTGACTTAGAAGAGGGTGGGTGTGAGGGGTCTGAATACAAATATGCATCAATTTCCAGATTTGTATTTTTAAGGTATTATTATAAAAGTAAAATTTAGAAAACCATGTATCATTTCCTAAACACTTCTCAAATATGTTAATTTGTGTTGGTATATCACAAAAAAATATATAATACAATACAGTAAAATAAATAATTATTTGATTTCTTGCTGATTTTGTAAGTTTGCCTACTGACAAAGACTTGAACAGTCTTAAGTTTTAAGGGTAGGTTACTTTTAACAGTGAGAGATAGAATACAACACCCCTCCCCCAAAATAACATTGTATAAATTATATAAATTTGTTTGTATTTCGAAGAGAGAAATAAGTATTTGATCCCTCTGGCAAACAAGACTTAATGCTTACTGGCAAAATCCTTGCTGACAAGCACAGCAGTCAGACTTTTTTTGTAGTTGATGATGAAGTTTGCGCACATGTCAGGAGGAATTTTAGTCCACTCCTTTTTGCAGATCATCTCTAAATCATTAAGATTTTGAGGCTGTCACTTGGCAACTCGGAGCTTCAGCTCTCTTCATAAGTTTTCTATGAGATTAAAGTCTGGAGCCTGGCTAGGCCACTCCATGACCTTAATGTGCTTCTTTCTGAGAACCTCCTTTGTTGCCTTGGCTGTATGTTTTGCGTCATTGTTATGTTGGAAGACCCAGCCACGACTCATTGTTAATGTCCTGGCGGAGGGAAGGAGGTTGTCACTCAGGATTTTACAGTACATGGCTCCATCCATTGTCTCACTGATGCAGGAAAGTAGTCCAGTGCCCGTAGCCTTAGGACTACCGTTGGGCAACCATCGGAATCAATACTTTCTACAGAGGTGCAGGGAAAGACAGCCACCATCAACCTGTCGGGGAAGAGCAAAGACACTGCAGCCGGCTGCAGGACCCATCCATCCAGCTGTTTGGTTTACCAGAGACTCTGTGAATCTGTGCCTGAGTGAGTACAACAGTGCTATCCGGCACTGCGCTGCGCTGCCTCCGCAACCCTGCACCCGAGCTACCCTGCCTCCCTGTATCACCACCGGGCCCGGGATCACCAACCCCTACCCATGGAGGGGGAACCAACATCCTAGCTGCTCCCTGCCATCACTCCTGAGATCCTCGTCACCAGCAGCGGTGGTGCCCATTATCACCACGACCCATGGGTGGTGTCATGGACTATCTCCCCAAACAAACCACCCCCCTTTTCACTCGTGGGCGAGGAGCGCTGCTCGAGTCCCCGGGTCCGGCCCACCGATCAAGCCACCGAGCAGCAGCAGCAGCCGCGGACCCGAGCGTAGAGAGTGCGGCACCCCTCTGCCCGCGACAACTTGGCGTCATGAACAAGATAGAACCAATGTACCTACCGGTAGAAGTGCGCCTTGCAGTTCCCGCCAGCGACGTCCGGCCGAAAAATTTGAAGTTCCGCCACCTTTGGCGCGAAGATTTCCTACTCGAGCGTCTTCCCCAAGCATGGAGGGCGCAAAAGTGAGGCCCCGCCCCCAGAAGAAGGAAGTGCTAAAAAGAACCAAGGGGGACGGGAAAAAGATGTCTGCACCTGATGGAGCAGTCGGAGGAGCGGCGGTCGCACCCGCGGCGGCGCCCAAAAACGGAAATGGGGCGGCCCTTGCTCCGGCCGCAAGAGCCGGGGAGGCCACGGGCCCAGTGGTCGCCCAGGTAATGCCGATCTCTCTGCCCTATGTACCTGGTGCTGCCTGGCTACCGCAATATGATGGGAAGCCTGATGCTTTGCAGGCGTTCTGTAAAAAGATTAGCCCGGTGTTACGAGAAGGACCCGGGGAAGCGTGCCAAGATGGGAAATGGATAGCTTCCGCCTGTCAAGGTCCACTGTACGGTGTAAGGGACCGCTGCTATGGTGGGTGAAGAGTGAGCGGGTTGCTGCTAGCGATCGTCTGGAATGTCACAGACGATCTATGTATACCGGTCCGCCCTAACCCATGAGTAGAGTTGAGCGCGGTTCGCGGTTCGAGGTTCTCCAGTTCTAGGCTCGAGTGATTTTGGGGCCTGTTCTAGATCGAACTAGAACTCGAGCTTTTTGCAAAAGCTCGATAGTTCTAGAAACGTTCGAGAATGGTTCTAGCAGCAAAAAAACAGCTAATTCCTAGCTGGCTTTCCGCTGTAATAGTGTAAGTCACTCTGTGACTCACACTATTATGAAGTTTCAGTGTATAGTGTGCGGGAACAGCGCCTTCAGATCACTGCTATTTGTATAATTTTTTTTTTTTTTCCTTGTCTTCCTTCCCTAAGCGCGCGCGTGTAGTGGGGAGGGCCATTATGGCAGCCAATCCCAGACACACACACAGCTAAGTGGACTTTTAGCCAGAGAAGCAACGGCATGTGTGATAGGATGTCCATGTCACATGTCCCTGCATTATAAAAACAGACATTTTCCTCCAGCACGCCATTATCTGCCATCTGCGTCCTTGGTGTCAGACATCACTGGCGCAGCTCCGTCCTGAGTCCTATCGCCGATACAGCTGTATGCGCTCCATACACAGCGCTGGACAGCTTAGGGAGAGCACTTTCTATCAGTCCTTTTAAGGGCTCGTTCCGGCAGGGTCAGAGCCATAGGTGACAGGTCCTGAAAACAGAGACAGCGTCTGTGTAGCTAAGGTCAGGGATTTCCTCGCTGCATTTCCCCATTAGGAGGGAATAGAAAGGCAGGCTTCCATTCCTCTACCCAGAGCCCCCCAATCCTGGCACTGTACCCTCCTGTCCTCTGCACACTCCAACTCATTATAACTAAGCCATTATACTAGCAAACACTGAGTGTACCTAGTGGCATCCTAAACGTGGCTATTGGACTTTTGTATAGTCCCACTAGTGCAAAGATATTTGCAGCACGTCTGCCTGCATTGCACACTCAAACTCATTGTAACTAAGCCATTATACTAGCAAACACTGAGTGTACCTAGTGGCATCCTAAACATGGCTGTTGGACTTCTGTATAGTCCCAGTAGTGCACAGATATTTGCAGCACGTCTGCCTGCATTGCACACTCAAACTCATTGTTACTAAGCCATTATACTAGCAAACACTGAGTGTACCTAGTGGCATCCTAAACGTGGCTATTGGACTTTTGTATAGTCCCACTAGTGCAAAGATATTTGCAGCACGTCTGCCTGCATTGCACACTCAAACTCATTGTAACTAAGCCATTATACTAGCAAACACTGGTTGAACCTAGTGGCATCCTAAACGTGGCTGTTTGACTTCTGTATTGTCCCACTAGTGCAAAGATATTTGCAGCACGTCTGCCTGCATTGCACACTGAAACTTATTATAACTAAGCCATTATACTAGCAAACAATGAGTGTACCTAGTGGCATCCTAAACGTGGGTATTGGACTTTTGTATAGTCCCACTAGTGCAAAGATATTTGCAGCACGTCTGCCTGCATTGCACACTCAAACTTATTGTTACTAAGCCATTATACTAGCAAACACTGAGTGAACCTAGTGGCATCCTAAACGTGGCTGTTGGACTTCTGTATAGTCCCACTAGTGCAAAGATATTTGCAGCACGTCTGCCTGCATTGCACACTCAAACTCATTATAACTAAGCCATTATACTAGCAAACACTGAGTGTACCTAGTGGCATCCTAAACGTGGCTATTGGACTTTTGTATAGTCCCACTAGTGCAAAGATATTTTCAGCACGTCTGCCTGCATTGCAGACTCAAACTTATTGTTACTAAGCCATTATACTAGCAAACACTGAGTGTACCTAGAGGCATCCTAAACGTGGCTATTGTACTTTTGTATAGTCCCACTAGTGCAAAGATATTTGCAGCACGTCTGCCTGCATTGCACACTCGGACTCATTGTAACTAAGCCATTATACTAAAAAACACTGATTGAATCTAGTGGCATCCTAAACATGGCTGTTTGACTTCTGTATTGTCCCACTAGTGCAAAGATATTTGCAGCACGTCTGCCTGCATTGCACACTGAAACTCATTATAACTAAGCCATTATACTAGCAAACACTGAGTGTACCTAGTGGCATCCTAAACGTGGCTATTGGACTTTTGTATAGTCCCACTAGTGCAAAGATATTTGCAGCACGTCTGCCTGCATTGCACACTCAAACTTATTGTTACTAAGCCATTATACTAGCAAACACTGAGTGAACCTAGTGGCATCCTAAACGTGGCTGTTGGACTTCTGTATAGTCCCACTAGTGCAAAGATATTTGCAGCACGTCTGCCTGCATTGCACACTCAAACTCATTATAACTAAGCCATTATACTAGCAAACACTGAGTGTACCTAGTGGCATCCTAAACGTGGCTATTGGACTTTTGTATAGTCCCACTAGTGCAAAGATATTTGCAGCACGTCTGCCTGCATTGCACACTCAAACTTATTGTTACTAAGCCATTATACTAGCAAACACTGAGTGTACCTAGTGGCATCCTAAACGTGGCTATTGGACTTTTGTATAGTCCCACTAGTGCAAAGATATTTGCAGCACGTCTGCCTGCATTGCACACTCAAACTCATTGTAACTAAGCCATTATACTAGCAAACACTGGTTGAACCTAGTGGCATCCTAAACGTGGCTGTTTGACTTCTGTATTGTCCCACTAGTGCAAAGATATTTGCAGCACGTCTGCCTGCATTGCACACTGAAACTTATTATAACTAAGCCATTATACTAGCAAACAATGAGTGTACCTAGTGGCATCCTAAACGTGGGTATTGGACTTTTGTATAGTCCCACTAGTGCAAAGATATTTGCAGCACGTCTGCCTGCATTGCACACTCAAACTTATTGTTACTAAGCCATTATACTAGCAAACACTGAGTGAACCTAGTGGCATCCTAAACGTGGCTGTTGGACTTCTGTATAGTCCCACTAGTGCAAAGATATTTGCAGCACGTCTGCCTGCATTGCACACTCAAACTCATTATAACTAAGCCATTATACTAGCAAACACTGAGTGTACCTAGTGGCATCCTAAACGTGGCTATTGGACTTTTGTATAGTCCCACTAGTGCAAAGATATTTTCAGCACGTCTGCCTGCATTGCAGACTCAAACTTATTGTTACTAAGCCATTATACTAGCAAACACTGAGTGTACCTAGAGGCATCCTAAACGTGGCTATTGTACTTTTGTATAGTCCCACTAGTGCAAAGATATTTGCAGCACGTCTGCCTGCATTGCACACTCGGACTCATTGTAACTAAGCCATTATACTAAAAAACACTGATTGAATCTAGTGGCATCCTAAACATGGCTGTTTGACTTCTGTATTGTCCCACTAGTGCAAAGATATTTGCAGCACGTCTGCCTGCATTGCACACTGAAACTCATTATAACTAAGCCATTATACTAGCAAACACTGAGTGTACCTAGTGGCATCCTAAACGTGGCTATTGGACTTTTGTATAGTCCCACTAGTGCAAAGATATTTGCAGCACGTCTGCCTGCATTGCACACTCAAACTTATTGTTACTAAGCCATTATACTAGCAAACACTGAGTGAACCTAGTGGCATCCTAAACGTGGCTGTTGGACTTCTGTATAGTCCCACTAGTGCAAAGATATTTGCAGCACGTCTGCCTGCATTGCACACTCAAACTCATTATAACTAAGCCATTATACTAGCAAACACTGAGTGTACCTAGTGGCATCCTAAACGTGGCTATTGGACTTTTGTATAGTCCCACTAGTGCAAAGATATTTGCAGCACGTCTGCCTGCATTGCACACTCAAACTTAATGTTACTAAGCCATTATACTAGCAAACACTGAGTGTACCTAGTGGCATACTAAACGTGGCTATTGGACTTCTGTATAGTCCCACTAGTGCAAAGATATTTGCAGCACGTCTGCCTGCATTGCACACTCAAACTCATTATAACTAAGCCATTAAAGTAGCAAACACTGAGTGTACCTAGTGGCATCCTAAACGTGGCTGTTGGACTTCTGTATAGTCCCAGTGATGCACAGATATTTGCAGCACGTCTGCCTGCATTGCACACTCAAACTCATTGTTACTAAGCCATTATACTAGCAAACACTGAGTGTACCTAGTGGCATTATAAAACGTGGCTATTGGACTTTGTATAGTCCCACTAGTGCAAAGATATTTGCAGCACGTCTGCCTGCATTGCACACTCAAACTCATTGTAACTAAGCCATTATACTAGCAAACACTGAGTGTCCCTAGTGGCATCCTAAACGTGGCTATTGGACTTTTGTATAGTCCCACTAGTGCAAAGATATTTGCAGCACGTCTGCCTGCATTGCACACTCAAACTTATTGTTACTAAGACATTATACTAGCAAACACTGAGTGTACCTAGAGGCATCCTAAACGTGGCTATAGGACGTTTGTATAGTCCCAATAGTGCAAAGATATTTGCAGCACGTCTGCCTGCATTGCACACTCAAACTTATTGTTACTGAGCCATTATACTAGCAAACACTGAGTGTACCTAGTGGCATCCTAAACGTGGCTATTGGACTTTTGTATAGTCCCACTAGTGCAAAGATATTTGCAGCACGTCTGCCTGCATTGCACACTCAAACTCATTGTAACTAAGCCATTATACTAGCAAACACTGATTGAACCTAGTGGCATGCTAAACGTGGCTGTTTGACTTCTGTATTGTCCCACTAGTGCAAAGATTTTTGCAGCACGACTGCCTGCATTGCATACTGAAACTCATTATAACTAAGCCATTATACTAGCAAACACTGAGTGTACCTAGTGGCATCCTAAACGTGGCTATTAGACTTTTGTATAGTCCCACTAGTGCAAAGATATTTGCAGCACGTCTGCCTGCATTGCACACTCAAACTTATTGTTACTAAGCCATTATACTAGCAAACACTGAGTGTACCTAGTGGCATCCTAAACGTGGCTATTGGACTTTTGTATAGTCCCACTAGTGCAAAGATATTTGCAGCACGTCTGCCTGCATTGCACACTCAAACTCATTGTAACTAAGCCATTATACTAGCAAACACTGATTGAACCTAGTGGCATCCTAAACGTGGCTGTTTGACTTCTGTATTGTCCCACTAGTGCAAAGATATTTGCAGCATGTCTGCCTGCATTGCACACTGAAACTCATTATAACTAAGCCATTATACTAGCAAACACTGAGTGTACCTAGTGGCATCCTAAACGTGGCTATTAGACTTTTGTATAGTCCCACTAGTGCAAAGATATTTGCAGCACGTCTGCCTGCATTGCACACTCAAACTTATTGTTACTAAGCCATTATACTAGCAAACACTGAGTGTACCTAGTGGCATCCTAAACGTGGCTATTGGACTTTTGTATAGTCCCACTAGTGCAAAGATATTTGCAGCACGTCTGCCTGCATTGCACACTCAAACTCATTGTAACTAAGCCATTATACTAGCAAACACTGATTGAACCTAGTGGCATCCTAAACGTGGCTGTTTGACTTCTGTATTGTCCCACTAGTGCAAAGATATTTGCAGCATGTCTGCCTGCATTGCACACTGAAACTCATTATAACTAAGCCATTATACTAGCAAACACTGAGTGTACCTAGTGGCATCCTAAACGTGGCTATTGGACTTTTGTATAGTCCCACTAGTGCAAAGATATTTGCAGCACGTCTGCCTGCATTGCACACTCAAACTTATTGTTACTAAGCCGTTATACTAGCAAACACTGAGTGAACCTAGTGGCATCCTAAACGTGGCTATTGGACTTCTGTATAGTCCCACTAGTGCAAAGATATTTGCAGCACGTCTGCCTGCATTGCACACTCAAACTCATTATAACTAAGCCATTATACTAGCAAACACTGAGTGTACCTAGTGGCATCCTAAACGTGGCTATTGGACTTTTGTATAGTCCCACTAGTGCAAAGATATTTGCAGCACGTCTGCCTGCATTGCACACTCAAACGTATTGTTACTAAGCCATTATACTAGCAAACACTGAGTGTACCTAGTGGCATCCTAAACGTGGCTATTGGACTTTTGTATAGTCCCACTAGTGCAAAGATATTTGCAGCACGTCTGCCTGCATTGTACACTCAAACTTATTGTTACTAAGCCATTATACTAGCAAACACTGAGTGAACTTAGTGGCATCCTAAACGTGGCTATTGGACTTCTGTATAGTCCCACTAGTGCAAAGAAATTTGCAGCACGTCTGCCTTCATTGCACACTCAAACTTATTATAACTAAGCCATTATACTAGCAAACACTGAGTGTACCTAGTGGCATCCTAAACGTGGCTATTGGACTTTTGTATAGTCCCATTAGTGCAAAGATATTTGCAGCACGTCTGCCTGCATTGCACACTCAAACTCATTGTAACTAAGCCATTATACTAGCAAACACTGATTGAACCTAGTGGCATCCTAAACGTGGCTGTTTGACTTCTGTATTGTCCCACTAGTGCAAAGATATTTGCAGCACCTCTGCCTGCATTGCACACTGAAACTCATTATAACTAAGCCATTATACTAGCAAACACTGAGTGTACCTAGTGGCATCCTAAACGTGGCTATTGGACTTTTGTATAGTCCCACTAGTGCAAAGATATTTGCAGCACGTCTGCCTGCATTGCACACTCAAACTTATTGTTACTAAGCCGTTATACTAGCAAACACTGAGTGAACCTAGTGGCATCCTAAACGTGGCTATTGGACTTTTGTATAGTCCCACTACTGCAAAGATATTTGCAGCACGTCTGCCTGCATTGCACACTCAAACTCATTATAACTAAGCCATTATACTAGCAAACACTGAGTGTACCTAGTTGCATCCTAAACGTGGCTATTGGACTTTTGTATAGTCCCACTAGTGCAAAGCTATTTGCAGCACGTCTGCCTGCATTGCACACTCAAACTTATTGTTACTAAGCCATTATACTAGCAAACACTGAGTGTACCTAGTGGCATCCTAAACGTGGCTATTGGACTTTTGTATAGTCCCACTAGTGCAAAGATATTTGCAGCACGTCTGCCTGCATTGTACACTCAAACTTATTGTTACTAAGCCATTATACTAGCAAACACTGAGTGAACCTAGTGGCATCCTAAACGTGGCTATTGGACTTCTGTATTGTCCCACTAATGCAAAGATATTTGCAGCACGTCTGCCTTCATTGCACACTCAAACTCATCATAACTAAGCCATTATACTAGCAAACACTGAGTGTACCTAGTGGCATTATAAACGTGGCTATTGGACTTTTGTATAGTCCCACTAGTGCAAAGATATTTGCAGCACCTCTGCCTGCATTGCACACTCCAACTCATTATAACTAAGCCATTATACTAGCAAACACTCAGTGTACCTAGTAGCATCCTAAACGTGGCTATTGGACTTTTGTATAGTCCCACTAGTGCAAAGATATTTGCAGCACATCTGCCTGCATTGCACACTCAAACTTATTGTTACTAAGCCATTATACTAGCAAACACTGAGTGTACCTAGAGGCATCCTAAACGTGGCTATTGGACTTTTGTATAGTCCCACTAGTGCAAAGATATTTGTAGCACGTCTGCCTGCATTGCACACTCAGACTCATTGTAACTAAGCCATTATAGTAAAAAACACTGATTGAACCTAGTGGCGTCCTAAACGTGGCTTTTTGACTTCTGTATTGTCCCACTAGTGCAAAGATATTTGCAGCACGTCTGCCTGCATTGCACACTGAAACTCATTATAACTAAGCCATTATACTAGCAAACACTGAGTGTACCTAGTGGCATCCTAAACGTGGCTATTGGACTTTTGTATAGTCCCACTAGTGCAAAGATATTTGCAGCACGTCTGCCTGCATTGCACACTCAAACTTATTGTTACTAAGCCATTATACTAGCAAACACTGAGTGAACCTAGTGGCATCCTAAACGTGGCTGTTTGACTTCTGTATTGTCCCACTAGTGCAAAGATATTTGCAGCACCTCTGCCTGCATTGCACACTGAAACTCATTATAACTAAGCCATTATACTAGCAAACACTGAGTGTACCTAGTGGCATCCTAAACGTGGCTATTGGACTTTTGTATAGTCCCACTAGTGCAAAGATATTTGCAGCACGTCTGCCTGCATTGCACACTCAAACTTATTATTACTAAGCCATTATACTAGCAAACACTGAGTGTACCTAGTGGCATCCTAAACATGGCTATTGGACTTCTGTATAGTCCCACTAGTGCAAAGATATTTGCAGCACGTCTGCCTGCATTGCACACTCAAACTTATTGTTACTAAGCCATTATACTAGCAAACACTGAGTGTCCCTAGTGGCATCCTAAACGTGGCTATTGGACTTTTGTCTAGTCCCATTAGTGCAAAGATATTTGCAGCACGTCTGCCTGCATTGCACACTCAAACTCATTGTAACTAAGCCATTATACTAGCAAACACTGATTGAACGTAGTGGCATGCTAAACGTGGCTGTTTGACTTCTGTATTGTCCCACCAGTGCAAAGATATTTGCAGCACGTCTGCCTGCATTGCACACTCAAACTCATTGTAACTAAGTCATTATACTAGCAAACACTGATTGAACGTAGTGGCATGCTAAACGTGGCTGTTTCACTTCTGTATTGTCCCACTAGTGCAAAGATATTTGCAGCACGTCTGCCTGCATTGCACACTCAAACTCATTGTAACTAAGCCATTATACTAGCAAACACTGATTGAACGTAGTGGCATGCTAAACGTGGCTGTTGGACTTCTGTATTGTCCCACTAGTGCAAAGATATTTGCAGCACCTCTGCCTGCATTGCACACTCAAACTCATTGTTACTAAGCCATTATACTAGCAAACACTGAGGAATTGTATTCCAGACACTTTTAGGAAGGCACAAAAAGTGTCAGCTCTTTGGGGAAATAAAATATGCACGGGTGCTGTGGGTCAGTGGACAGCAAAGGAAGCCTCACTTTCTATCCCTGCTAATGAAAAAATGCAGCAAGGAATTGCCTGAACTGAGGTAGCCAGACACTGTTATGTAAAGCCCTACACAGCGTTTGCACAGACCTGCCTAGCAGCTATGGCTATGAACGCCTGTAAATCAGCCCTGAAAAGGGCTGAAATAACCAGTAGTCCCTAATCCCTAAAGTGCTGCATAGATTGCACTGGATCTCTGTAGCGCACACAGCAGCAGCAGCGGGAGCGGTGACTGTCACCCTCACGCAGCAGACAGATAATGGCAGCGTCGTGGAAAATGGCCGTGTCTTATAAGGCAAGGACATGTGACATGCACAGCCTATGACATCTGCCCTTGCTTTTCTGGCAAAAATCCACTTTGCAGTGTGAGTCTCTGTGATTTCCTGACAGCCTGGCTCGCCCCAATGTACGCGCGCTTAGATGAAAAAAACAAAAAAATGGCGATCGGCATTCTCTCAGCACTCAGCAGCAGCACTGATCTAAACCCTGTCCCCCCCGCACACTATACGCTGAATTTTGATAATAGCATGATTCACAGTGACTCACACTATTACAGTGAAAAGCCAGCTGCTAAGTAGCTAGGCTTTTTGTTGATCGAACCGTTCTCGAACGCTACTCAAACTGTTCGTTGAACGTCTCGAACACCCCCCAAAATCACTCGAACATGAAATTGGCGAACCTCAAGCCTCGAACATCGCTCATCTCTAGTAATAGCACTTTGAGCTAGAGCAAACCTATAAGTGGGAATCAGGCGGTTGGGCAAGAAGGGCTTGCTTTTTCGCATACAGAGGCACCATTTAGCTGAATCACAGATGATGAGGAAGATGATAATGAAGATTCAGTGCAGCACAAAATCTGCTAACCAGACACGGGTAAAAGGGAATTGAAGTCATTAGAAGAGGAAATTGATGGCATCAGTGATACACAGAGCAGGAGACATGCATTAAAAATATCATCTGGGGCCAAAACATCTTTTCCTGCAGTCAACTCCACAGAAGGTAATGCCAAATGTTCTGTTGGTGGAGGAGGCTCTACTGCACCTACAAGGTCTAGTCATGATAGTGGTGAGTCACACTTGTGGACATCTCATGTGTAGGAATTCTTTTGCACTTTGCAGCCTGACAATTCATTGTCATTCTGCAGGTTTTGCAAGAGTATAATATGCCATGGACGTCCTTATTCTTATAATCTATGATATAGGGCTCTCCATCAGCACTCAAAGTCACATCACCTGTTCATTTGTCAAAATCAAGCCATCCAGAAATTAGAGCAAGCCTCAAGTTGTCTTCCTCACCGTTTTTGCTAGGTTTGTTCTGTAAGGGAAGCCACACACTTAGGTAGCACCTGTCCAGTGTTATCTTCTTCACCATCATCATTGTCTTCCTCCTCTATTGTGTGTGGTTTTCCAGCTAGACCCCTTTCTTGATCAAAAAGGCAAATATGATTACCGATTGTGTGGTGAGAAAACAAGCATGCATTCTGCTAACTGTAGAGAAATTAGAGCATGCTCTCAACCTTGCTGCATGATACTAAGACGCAGATACTTCCTGCAAGAAAGGGATGCCAGCTCTCTGTTTTACTGTGCAGGAGAACGACGGCCACTTTGTGCGCTTTTCTTTGAGCTCCAAAGTGCCCTCCACTATTGATACCTGTAGTAGCAATTATGGCTATGGTCCATAATTGAGCTTCACAACTTACTGGGTGAATGTTTTCACCGGCAGCGATGCACCATTGCATTTTTACCAGAGGAGAGGCCTCTGCAACTACGTCCATTTCAACTGTGGTTATCTGTCTCTACACCTTTCTTGGATCCAGCTAAACTGACATGACCTCACCTGGAACAATCACAAGGCAAATCATTGCTTCCACATACAGCCTCACTTATTTTGCTCATACAAGGCAAAGCGTAGTGAAACAATTTTACATCCTGAAAGCCTGCAGGGAGAAAATCTACAGAAGAGTTGATGATATGCGCTAGGAGGCAATATGACTAGTGGCTTGCTGACTCCCCTTTAACAGCAAATTGGAATGGTCCTGAGTGACAATGACAGTCAGGCTAAATAACCCTTGCTCCAATCATGGCCTACACCCTGAATTTAATAGTCTGAATTGAATGTCTTTATCAAATATACACGCTTAAGAAAGGTGGTGTCTTTGGCTATGAAACTGCGAACCCATTTCAACAGGTCTTATGTGGCTATATATACCCTCCTGAAATTACAAAAAAAACCATAAAATATTGGTCACCATCTAATTTTTCCTAGTCAGGTAGAGGGAATCCTATGCACAACAGGCTGTGCTTGCATTACAGAGCTCAAAACATGTTCAATTGACTCCAAGCAGAACTCACAATGTTAGACGTAAAAGGCTGTTTATTTACAGTTAGGTCCAGAAATATTTGGACAGTGACACAATTTTCGCGAGTTGGGCTCTGCATGCCACCACATTAGATTTGAAATGAAACCTCTACAACAGAATTCAAGTGCAGATTGTAACGTTTAATTTGAAGGTTTGAACAAAAATATCTGATAGAAATTGTAGGAATTGTACACATTTCTTTACAAACACTCCACATTTTAGGAGGTCAAAAGTAATTGGACAAATAAACCAAACCCAAACAAAATATTTTTATTTTCAATATTTTGTTGCGAATCCTTTGGAGGCAATCACTGCCTTAAGTTTGGAACCCATGGACATCACCAAACGCTGGGTTTCCTCCTTCTTAATGCTTTGCCAGGCCTTTACAGCCGCAGCCTTCAGGTCTTGCTTGTTTGTGGGTCTTTCCGTCTTAAGTCTGGATTTGAGCAAGTGCAATGCATGCTCAATTGGGTTAAGATCTGGTGATTGACTTGGACATTGCAGAATGTTCCACTTTTTTGCACTCATGAACTCCTGGGTAGCTTTGGCTGTATGCTTGGGGTCATTGTCCATCTGTACTATGAAGCGCCGTCCGATCAACTTTGCGGCATTTGGCTGAATCTGGGCTGAAAGTATATCCCGGTACACTTCAGAATTCATCCGGCTACTCTTGTCTGCTATGTCATCAATAAACACAAGTGACCCAGTGCCATTGAAAGCCATGCATGCCCATGTCATCACGTTGCCTCCACCATGTTTTACAGAGGATGTGGTGTGCCTTGGATCATGTGCCGTTCCCTTTCTTCTCCAAACTTTTTTCTTCCCATCATTCTGGTACAGGTTGATCTTTGTCTCATCTGTCCATAGAATACTTTTCCAGAACTGAGCTGGCTTCATGAGGTGTTTTTCAGCAAATTTAACTCTGGCCTGTCTATTTTTGGAATTGATGAATGGTTTGCATCTAGATGTGAACCCTTTGTATTTACTTTCATGGAGTCTTCTCTTTACTGTTGACTTAGAGACAGATACACCTACTTCACTGAGAGTGTTCTGGACTTCAGTTGCTGTTGTGAACGGGTTCTTCTTCACCAAAGAAAGTATGCGGCGATCATCCACCACTGTTGTCATCCGTGGACGCCCAGGCCTTTTTGAGTTCCCAAGCTCACCAGTCAATTCCTTTTTTCTCAGAATGTACCCGACTGTTGATTTTGCTACTCCAAGCATGTCTGCTATCTCTCTGATGGATTTTTTCTTTTTTTTCAGCCTCAGGATGTTCTGCTTCACCTCAATTGAGAGTTCCTCAGACCGCATGTTGTCTGGTCACAGCAACAGCTTCCAAATGCAAAACCACACACCTGTAATCAACCCCAGACCTTTTAACTACTTCATTGATTACAGGTTAACGAGGGAGACACCTTCAGAGTTAATTGCAGCCCTTAGAGTCCCTTGTCCAATTACTTTTGGTCCCTTAAAAAAGAGGAGGCTATGCATTACAGAGCTATGATTCCTAAACCCTTTCTCCGATTTGGATGTGAAAACTCTCATATTGCAGCTGGGAGTGTGCACTTTCAGCCCATATTATATATAGAATTGTATTTCTGAACATGTTTTTGTAAACAGCTAAAATAACAAAACTTGTCTCACTGTCCAAATATTTCTGGACCTAACTGTATGTGATTCAAGCAAATCTATTTGTGAAAAAAACATTTTGGTGGAAAAATTTTGCAAAGTTGGTGAATTCAAACTTCAAAAGGTCCTCTAACCTCTAGTGGGGTCACAGATGCCCTGTAGGATTTTTGTAAGATTCTTTAATAGTCTGTTATTTATTAGAATTTAATTTACAAATAAAATTGAGTACATTACCTTATTGCTGATCAGGAGCCGGTAAGACATAGATGTGAGTAAATGCTGCGGTCTAGCCTGGGGTCGAACTATGTATATTATCTTCAGGTATCTGAATAAACCATAAAAAATGTACTCAGCAGCTGTGCAGCAAAATGCAAATACAAATGATTCCCAAAACCACAGAGAACATATGTTCAAACAAACAGCATAAAATGTAATGTAATGTAATGAAAAGTCAAAATAATTTTCAAAATTTCTAATATTAACTTATAATAATGTAAGTAGTATTATATAATTATAAAATCACACCCAAAAACACCAACAATACTACTAATACAAGTGGTAGTAGACGTGTTGGTGTTTTTGTGGGTCATTTTATAATATTTACGTATGTGTGCTGCCCCAGCAGTGGATCGAACTGCTCGGATCCAGGTGTGGTGATCATTTGTGGCTCGAGGGTCTCCGGACTCGGGGCTCAGGGGCCACACTCAAGTGGAAGTATTTACAAGGAATTTGGTATAGTTCGTGACACCACCCGTGTTCTGCGGTAATTGGGAGTACCACCGCTGCCGTTGGGAGTACCCTGGGTGATGGAGTGAGGCAGTTAGGTGACGTTGCCCTCCACGGGTAGAGGTAGGCCCCGGGACTCTGGTTGAGGATGCGGGGATGCAGTGCAGGGGTCAGTCAGGTACTCACTCAGCAGTGAAGCAGACGCTGACAACAGGGTAAACCAAGTCTCTGAACACCGCTGCCTCTCGAGTGGAACTTGTCCGAGTCCCGTCCCCTACAGTGCTGCCAGTGGTCCATAACCTTCCTCCTGGCACTAAGTTTTAGATTGTCCGTTGTGGTCCGGTAACTTGAAGCTAGCTGGGCCTTGCTCCCTATTGTGGCTAAATGAAGGAGCCTGCTCTCAGGAGCTCACACTTGGGATTTTAGTGGGCTGCTTGCTAGGAAAACCCTATGCCCCTCGTTGCGCTAGTGCCCCCGATCTCTGAGCTGATGGGAACAGTCCATAAAGGCCCTATCCTCCGCAGGTTAATTGCCGGGTTGCTTGAAGCTTCTCCCCGACCTAGGGTCCGTGTACCCCGTTGTGCCTTCGATCCTGGACCAGTGATAGTACCAGGCTGCTGACCATCCTCCTTGATGGGTCCCAGGTACCTAGCCTCAATCCTCATGCGACCGGGGGTCTGATTCCTCTAGGTCCAGACCACTGTCTGCGACCTAGTTTACTTCTCCCCTGGGAGCTCCATCTCCCAGCTTCCTCAGAGCTCCTCACAGCTCGAGGGCTACCACTGAACTGACTTGACACCTCAACCCTCCCTGTCTGACCCCTAGGTGGGCGGCCCTATTCCTGCTTAAGCAGCCCACTGGTGTGCCTGACAGGTATGGTGCAAGGTATATCTTGAATTTGTGAATGCTTATGGAGGCAGCACTGCAGGATAGAGACTCAGAACCATGGGGGGGTTGAATACTGCACGAGGAGGGCAGTTTGTGCAGTACCCTGTGACGACCTGAATAGTCCATATGAATTCTAACACCTGATTTACTGCATGTCATGTGACTATGCTTATGTTGCAAGCATTTACCCATGCTACCCATGCAAATAGCTGTGAAGTATTTTCTTGTGTTTATACTTTCTGATTAAAATGTTTTACATAAGTAAATAATTTTCAAAATTGTTAGAAATTGTGTCTTTTTTTTGTTTCTTGCTATCATGCAGTGACTGCCTTAGTTCTGCCAGGAATATAGGAACCCCAACAGGGTACACCAGGAACATAATACAGTGGTAGGACCTGGTGCTAGGGAGAAGGGTCCCCAACTACACTCACCTGAGGCTGATACCTGCACTCCCTAATGTCCCTACATGGGTTCCTTCATCCTGTCACCGATCACGTGCCTAGGCCCTTGCTTGCACTGAACTCACTCTGGCTAGTGAGAAGGCCGGCGAGTGCATTTGTCCGACCACTGCAATAATACAACACAAGGGAAATAAGACAGACAGAAGGAAATACTGTTCATACAAAAAGGAAAACGCTCCAAGCAACTCCAATGCAAATGCAAATGTCAGGAAACTTCATCTTGTTCCAAAGATAGCTCCTTCCAAAGTTGACAGCTTAGGCTGCTTTCACACCAGGTTTTTTTTAACATCCATCATGAACGTTTTTTTAACGCAAAAGCGGATCCAGTGCAAATGCGTTTTCATTTCAATGCATTTGCAATGGACTCGCGTCAACATGTGTTCACCTGCGTTTGCGTGCGTTATAGTGAGGATCCAGCGAGTTGCAGTTTTTTAACATTTTTCAAAAACGCTACTTGTAGCGTTTTTGAGCTGCATACAAATACTGCTGAATCCTGACTATACTCCATGCAAACGCATGTGAACGCTGGCATGCTGATAGACAGGACCCTGCTTGCTCTACTGAGCATGCACAGAAACCAGCCTCGGGTGATCAGTCTCTCTTCCCCCTCCCTCTCTGTCTCTCCCCACCTCCCTCTCTCCCCTCCCTCTCCCTCCCCTCTCTCTCCCCCGCCTGAGAGCTGCAGACACTCGTAACCAAGATAAATATCGGGTAACCAAGGAAAGCGCTTCTTTTAGTTACCCGATGTTTACGTTGGTTACGGGTGCAGGGAGCCCGGCTCCTAGCATCTGCAGACGCTGGTAACAAAGATAAATATTGGGTATCCAAGCAAGTTACCCAATTTTTCCCTTGTTACGAGCCGGCACCCAGTCTATCACATTCAGTTCCACTGACTCCCGATCACATGACTCCAATGCCCGCCCATAAACTTAAAGGGACAGGATCCTGCAAAATAACACATGCGTTTGCATGCGTTTTTTTGCTGTAAAAGCAGGATCCGCTTTTACAGCAAAAAAACGTTCATGACGCATGTTAAAAAAACGTTGTGTGAAAGCAGCCTTAGATATGATAACCTATAACTCAGATGTTAGGACATGTGACTATTTATAGTGGAGGTGAGTGGTAAAAAAGAGCTGCACCTGAAATGAAGGCTCCAAAGTATAGCCAGATAGGAAAGAGTCCTTAACTCCTACAGCATGAAAGAAGCAAATACATTTAAAAATAAGCTGCAAACCTGAGCACAAAAAGTGCTGTGACCTTCTGGTCCTAGACTCACCAGAGGTCCCCCCCCAGAGTGGGGTACACCCATGACACCTGCACATGTAATTTTTTTTAACACATGTAGCTGCATACTTTTGATCATCTACAGTACTGAATATATTAAATATGTGTAAATATACATGAAAGTAAGAGGTTCAGATCTTTGTTTACCTCTTCATGAGTCAACCCCTCGTACATTATAAATGTCGCATGCAAGACACAATAAATGCAAATCAATAGGCCTGATTTATAAATGAGAAAGTATAAAAGAAAATGAGATTAAAAATTAAGCAGCATTAAATTCCATTAGCAACATGATATCCATCTCATCCACATCTATCATGTCGAAATGCTAAACCTCATAATACACAACTAAATGACTTGATTAGTACTCAACTAGCATCAAAGATCAAAGGAGAAGATCAAAGTGAGCAATAAATTGAAATAATTAGTAACAGGAACGCAAAGTGTGACACTCAGTAAATGAGTAAACCACTTGATTAGTAGTGAAAAAATATCCTCCTGAAAGCAATAAATGCATCTTGTTTTAATGTGTGCATTTTTTATATAAGATGATTACAAAATAAACAATGCAAAATGCATTTTATTATGTCTTATATATATTAACCCAACATATACTTAGCACTGTAATTGCTACAATGAAGTCTCATCACAACAGTATGATTATACTGGGGTCATGCTAAGCATATTTTTTCTTTGCTTACTAAAAAATGAATACAACAAATCGGAAAATAAAATAACAAGTGTAGGACAAAAGATACAGAAATAATAGATGGTTATGCAGTTTAGACAGAATTGTATCAACATTTATTAGTGTATACACATTCAGATAACATATTTTAAAATTCAAGCACAACTTTATGATAGATATTACTGTAATGAAGTAGATCAAATAAAAAGAACAAACATTTTTAACCAACCAAAAGAATATCTGCATATTACAGATTTATCGGCTCTGTCTCCTTCGGTAGTGGTCCAAATGGCCAAATCTCCATTGAAATGGTTATGAAAATGACATCCTTGTTCTACTCAAGGGAGCCTAGTTTTACTAGAATATGAGTCAAAATAATATTTCTCCCACTGCTACATAACTGATCAACATAATTTTTTTTATTTTCAATAACTCTGGAACACTTTAAAAACTGGGATCCATTAAAGTGGATCCCAGTTTTTTCATGACATATTGTACTTCATGATAGTGGTAAATTTAGGATGATATTTTTTACTTGTGAAAAAAATCAGAAATTTTGAGAAAATTTCTCATTTTAAAGCTTTAAATTTCAATGCTCTTAAACCAGAGAGTTATGTCACACAAAGTAGTTAATAAATAACATTTCCCACATGTATAATTTACATCAGCATCAATTTTAACCCCTTAACGACCCATGACGTACTAGGTACGTCATGGATCGTGTGCCGGTAAGCCCCGCCCCCTGCTGCCGGCAGGCGGCGGCGAGACGCGCACATATCAGCTGTTATCAAGAGCTGATATGTGTGCCTGCTAGCCGCGGGTGGAATCGCTTCCACCCGCGGCCATTAACCCCTTACATTTCACTGCCAAAGTCTTGGCAGCGATATGTATATGGGCGCCGCCATGACAGTGACTTACCCTGCCCCCACCGGAAGTCACGTGACATGATCACGTGACTTTTGGCAGTTGCCATGGTAACACAGGGTCATGTGATGACGCCTGTAGCTAACATGAGTCACTTCCTCTCAATGCCGGAATACAGCCGGCATTGAAAGTGAAGCAGCAAATCTGCAGTTCTCAGCTCTGTAGCTGAGATCTGCAGATAGTGCAGAGCGATCGGATTGCTGATCGCAATAGCCCCCTAGGGGGACTAGTAAAATAAAAAAAAAAGTTTTAAAAATTAAAAAAAATAAAAAAACCTAAAAGTTCAAATCACCCCCCTTTCACCCCATTGAAAATTAAAAGGTTAAAAAAATAAAAAATACACACATATTTGGTATCGCCACATTCAGAAATGCCCGATCTATCAAAATATAAAATCAATGAATCTAATCAGTAAACGGCGTAGTGGCAAAAAAATTCCAATCGCCAAAATTACGTTTTTTGGTCGCCGCAAATTTTGCGCAAAATGCAATAACAGGCGATCAAAACGTAGCATCTGCGCAAAAATGGTACCGTTAAGAACGTCAGGTCGAGACGCAAAAAATAAGCCATCACTGAGCCTCAGATCCTGAAAAATGAGAACGCTACGGGTTTTGGAAAATGGCGCAAAACGTGCGCCACGTTTTTTGGACAAGCTTGTGAATTTTTTTAACCCCTTAGATACAAGTAAACCTATACATGTTTGGTGTCTACAAACTCGCACCAACCTGAGGCATCATACCCACACATCAGTTTTACCATATAGTGAACACGGTGAATAAAATATCCCAAAAACTATTGTACAATCCCACTTTTTTTGCAATTTTTCCGCACTTGGAATTTTTTTGCCGTTTTCCAGTACACTATATGGTAAAACTTATGGTTTCATTTAAAAGTACAACTCGTCCCGCAAAAAACAAGCCCTCATATGGCAAGATTGATGGAAAAATAAAAAAGTTACTCCTCTCGGAAGAAGGGGAGCAAAAAACAAAAACGCAAAAACGGAAAGTGCCCGGGGGCTGAAGGGGTTAAAACATTTTTTTGTTAAGAAGTTAGAAGGGTTAAAAATTTATCAGCAATTTCTCATTTTTACAACGAAATTTACAAAACAATTTTTTAGGGGCCACATCACATTTGAAGTGACATTGAAAGGCCTAGGTGACAGAAAATACCCAAATGTGACACCATTCTTAAAACTGCACACCTTAAAGTGCTCAAAACCACATTCAAAACATTTATAGACATTTTAGGTGCCTCACAGAAATTAATGCAAAGTGGACTAAAAAAAATAAATTACATTTTACCTAAAAATGTTGCTTCAGCACCAATTTATTCACTTTTGCAAGAAATAGCACAACAAAATGAACCCCAAAATGTGTTATCCAGTTTCCTGTGAGCTTGCTGATTCCACATATATGGTCAGAAACTTCTGTTTTGGCAAGTGGCAAGACTCGGAAGGAAATGAACCCAATTTGAATTTTGGAACACAAATTTGGCTGAAATAGTGTAACCACTGTATCGCATTTGCAGGACCCCTAAGGTATCTAAAAAGCAGAACCCCCCTCACAAGTGACCCCATTTTGGAAACCAGATATAGGAAAGATTTTATACAGGGCTACAGTGACATAGTCAGCATTTTAAGCCCACAGGTACTTTACAGAATTTGATAACATTAGGTCAACAAGTTTAAAATTTTTACTTTTATCAGAAAAATATTGCCTTATCACAGAATATCACATCTTTACAAGCGGTATCACAAAAAAATGGACCCTGTAGTTTGTTACCCACCATCTTATATGCATGACAATATCACACATATAGTCAAAAAGTTCTGTTTGGACAAACCAAATGGCTTGGAACAGAATGAGCAATATATGAGTTTCAGTAAACAAATATGGCTGAAATTGATTGATGGCACCATGTCGCATTTACAGATCCTGTAAGGTAAAGGTTCCAAAACAACAGAAACCCCCACAAGTGACTCCATTTTGGAAACTAGACCCATAAAACAATTTATATAGGTGTGTGTTGAGCATGATGTCCTCTTGGTTGCTTCACAGAACTTTTTCAAAATGTGGATGTGAAAATGATGCTTACATTTTTTCCTCTAAATTGTTATTTTAGCCCAATATTTGTAATTTTTACAATGGGTAATAGGAGATAACAGACTTCATAATTTGTTACCCAGTTTCTATCAAACTCAGTGATGCACCATACATGGTCAAAACTAATGATTGGGCACATGGCAGGGCTCATAAAGTGAACAACACTATTTGACTTTTAGAATGCAAATTTGGACAATGTGCTGTATTTGCAGAGCCCTTGAGGTTCCAAAAATGCACAAAAACGCACAGGTGACCCCATTTTAAAAACTAAACCCTCACCAATCAAATATTAATCACTGTTCAGCTCTGCTATGCACTGCCGTCATCATTTTGACAGCTTAAGAAAAGGCATGCACCATTTTTCAGGTTAGCAAAATGACAAGCCAGATAATATATATATATATATATATATATATAATATATATATATATACACATATGGGATACACCATGCAGCTAGAGCAGTGTTTCACAAAAGAACCAAAGTTTATCAATATAAATCCTTTATTTCGCCCAAACCATGATGATCATAATTAGAAAACAGCAATGACTGTAGCACAAAGACAGATTTTAACTAAATTTTCTGAAGGTAACAACAGTCACCAATCAGTAGGAAGCATACAAGCCTTTGATTTGAATGACTTCAGCACATCTGCAGCCACGGGAAATCACTAGCTTCTCACAATGCTCTGGTGTGATTTTAGTCCACTCCTCTTCTCATCTCTTCCACAGTTGTTTGACTGATGTGGGTTTCTTGGCCATAACTTTCTTACCAAGGATTTTCTAGAGGTTTTCTGTTGGATTTAGATCGGGACTTTGGGATGATCATTTTATTGTTTCAATGTTTTCTATCTCAATGAACTGCTTCTCCCATTTTGCTGTGTGACAGGGGGCATTGTCCTGCATGAAAATTGTTGGCTGATTGAGTGATGAATGCAAGTAAGGAACCACGTGTTGTTGAAGAAGATTCTGATATACACTTGCATTCAATCTGTCATGTAGCTGTATGAGAGGTCCAACTTTTGCTGAAGAAAACATTTCCCAAACCATGACTCTTCCTTCAGCACCTTTCACTGACTTCTTAACACACTCTGGGTTCAGATTTTGCCAGTTTGTCGATGAACATAATGTTTCTCATCAGACCCAAATAAATTAAACTTACTGTTATCACTAAAATAAACTGTAGACCACTTCTCCTCTGTGCACACAACATGTTCCTCACCAAAGGTGAGTCTAGACTTCTGATACTTTCTGCTAATGAGGATTGGTCACTGCAGAGTGGGCTTTCAGCTTAAATGCTCTTAAACGTCGTGACACTGTTTGATGAGACAAATCCTTACCCTATTTAGTGCTGAACAGCCAATCAATTCCAGCTGCAGTGTTAAAATGATTATTCATGGAGATTCTCCGCATTATCCTGTCCTCTCTTGCATTTGTCTTTAGAGGCGACCAGCCTTCTTGGGGGACTTGAAAGAGTTTGTGATGTTGTAAAGATGAAATATTCTCGAAATCACAGATTTGAAATGACCAACTTCCCTTGCTATGGTTCAAAGGGTTACCATTTTGGCATTCATCTAGACATCCTGCTGCTGGAGGGATTCAGTCACTTATGATCAGCACACCATTTTTGCAAAGTCAGTGCAAACTGGAAAGTTAAGCTGCCGGTTAGATAGGGTTTGTCAGACAATTAAGGAAATTATCACCAGGTGCCAGGTTAACACCAATAACTTGGAGCGTTCTGAAAGTGTTCTCGAGTTTTGATCAGTGTTCTTTTTTATTTGTCTCATTTCCATTTTTATTATGTGCTTTTTAAAAAAATCAATTTATGAAATGAGCTTAAAATACTGCTAGTTAACATATGTTAGGATATAATCACATAGGACTACATCATGACCTTAATATTTATGAAATTGTGTGTTTTTCTCTAATTTTGATCTCCAGTTTATTTATATTATACACACACAGCTCTGCTATATGCCAATAGACATACACAGCTCTGCTACAAGCCCATAGACAAACATGGCTATTTACATGCCCATAGTCATACACATCTTTGCTATATGCCCATAGTCATACACAGCTCTAATACATGCCTAAAGATAAACGGTTGTTTTTATGCCCATGGACATATACAGCTCTGCTACATGCCCATAGACATACACGGCTCTTCTACATGCCCATAGATACACATAGCTCTGCTACATGCCCATAGACATACATGGCTCTACTATTACCTAAGAGATCCTGAATTTCCTTGGGCAGAAGATCCATCACCAGTTCAGCTTCTACAGCCTCCGTTCTGGTCCAGTAGCTTCCTCTCCTGCTCTGCACCAGTCACAGAGACCAGTATCGTCAATCCCATGAAAATAAATGCTGATTTGTTAGCCTAGCTCTCCCATAATTATTGCAGAATCCTTATTCTTTCAGAGCTTTATTAAATTAAAAAAGGTAAAAAACCTTATACAGCTGCAGGTTCACATAAAAACAAAACGTGTTTCGGCTACAATATCAAACAAGTAGCCTTCCTCAGGAAACAATATAAACATAACTCTGGGGTTTTTTTTATAACCAAAAGAGTTAGTTTACTCAAATCTCATTCTTAATTAATTAGGAAGACCCACTCGGGGTTAATTACTATTCCATACTCGGGGGTGGATTCTTTTCATTCTCTATAATATAAATGTGTCAATTTCTTATATATATATATATATGTATATATATATATATATATATATATATATATATATATATATATATATAGTATATTATACATTGTTACAATATAAAAAGGAGAAAGAAAAAAGCAAAAAAAAACAGACGGGAGGGTAAAAAGAATATATATTTTTACATTATGGATTTTCAGGTAGTCTTCAAAATTATTAATATGTTAATTGTTAAACTTCATGCAAATTCTTAAAATATATGTTATGATAAAAGGATATGATAACAAAAATTATATACAGATATATCAACACATTGTAATGTGCAAATATGTTTATAAATATATATTACCCTGAGATGCATTCCTCGGTTAAAATACAGGATCGAACTATCCTCATATCTGTCTCTCAAGCTCTCCAGAGACCGCTCGCTTCAATGTGAGCTACTAGGTTTTGTGAGAAGTAGACAAGCAGACAGAGGAGAGCAGACCAAAGCTTCCCATACTTGTATACAGTCCCTGACAAAAGTTCTGTCGCTTATCCATGTTATGTAAATAAAAGCTTATAACCTGAGTTTAAATTCATCCATTGGTTTCATAAATTACTCTTTTGAAAGCTGAAACCCTCCCAAATTTGGTTTAGGTTATGAAAATAAAGTTGCTGCACAGCTGAAATATTGATAATTTAATGAACACAGAAAAGGTCAGATTTTGGCAAGACAAAAGTTTTGTCACCTTGTCATATAATGCACCCAATCCTAGTTTACATCCTCACCTGTGCTCACTAAAGGATAGGTTAATTAGTGGGTGTGTATAAAAATAAACCCAGCACCGCAGACCTTCAGTTGAACTCCAACTTGATCTCTGACAACATGGCAAAAATCCACTATGCAACCAAAGCCTTGATTATCAAGAGGCTGAAGAACATATCCACTGCAGAGGTGGCTGGCACCTTTAATGTGTCTCAGCGTCAAGTACAAATAATTAAAAACAGATTTGAAGAGACTGGAGATGTTTTTGCCAACCCAGGTCCGGCAGAACCCACAAGACAACTGCTCAAGAGGAACGTTTGTTGGTTAGAAAATCCAAAGCCACCCCTTTTTCTATACTGCAGGAGACCTACTGGAGCCCGTATGGATCCAGAAAACAGTTAAGTTTGGTGGTGGAAAGATCATGGTCTGGTGTTACATTCAGTATGGAAGTGTGTGAAACATTTGCAAGGTGGAAGGCAATATCAATAGCCTAAAATATCAGGAAGTACTAGCTACTTCTTACATTCGCAATCATAAAAGGGGTCAAATTCTGCAGCAGGATGGTGCTCCATCTCATGCATTCATCTCTAGAACAAACTTCTTCCTGTCAAAGAAGATCAAGGTGCTCAAGAACTGGCTAGCCCAGTCACCAGAGATGAATATCATTGAGCATGTTTGGAATAGGATAAAAGAGGAAGCTTGGAAGACAAAACCAAAGAATCTAGATGAACTCTGGGAGGCATGTAAGACTGCATTCTTTGCTATTCCTGATGACTTCATCAATAAATTGTATGAATCATTGTTGATCCGCAGGGATGCAGGCCTTCAAGCTCATGAAAGTCACACAAAATATTAAATATGGCTCTAATAGCACCACAACATCATTCACCAATGTTATGCAACATATCTTTGTATTATAAGTTAATTATTTGTTTGGATTTCACATTACTTTTTGTGGGCGACAAAATTTTTGTCTTGCCAAAATCTGACTTTTCTGTGTTCATTAAATGATCAATATTTCAGCTTTCAGCAACTTTATTTTCTTAACCTAAAAAAAATTTGGGAGGGTTTCAGCTTTCAAAAGAGTAATTTATGAAACCAATGGATGAATTTAAAGTCAGGTTATAAGCTTTTATTTTCATAACATGGATAAGCGACAGAGCTTTTTTCAGGGACTGTATGAATGCAGCTCCCAAGGGAAATTTTTGACTGAAATAGGAAAAAAAATCCCCATTGAATATATGTTTCAGACATTTTCTAGTTTGTCATTTAAGCCATCGGGGTGCAAGCAACAAAGCTTATACATCCAATATGCTTCTTTTCTATTTTGCAATTTTACTCTATTTGATACAGTAACTGGGATATGTTCCATGAGTGTCAAGCTGACAAGAAATTTTTTCCCATGGTTAAAGAAAAGGTGGTGCGAGAGGCTATGTGTAAGTAGCCCATTCTTGGCATTATATCTGTGTCCATTTAATCGTGTTCGGACCATTTGAGTGGTGCGACCAACATATTGTAGTCAACAGCTAAATTACATGGTCTGTTGTACAGGTGAGATGATCAGTAATGGGTATCAATTCTCCTGTACTATTTGATTTTATAAAATTTTGTCCATGTGTTAACATTTTGCAACAATGACACTTCCCTTGTCCACAATTGTAGACTCCTAATTTAGTATTTCCTGTTGCTGTCTTCATACTATCACTGTGGGCAGAGGGAAGTTTCCGGAGGCGACTGGGTGCCACCAAGTTCCGGATCGTTTTCCCTCTTCTAAATGTGATATTTGGCATTTTAGGTAGTATTCCTCTCAGCATAGGATCCTGTTGCAATATGTACCGGTATTTATTTAGTATTTTTCTGACTCTCACATTATCATCATTATATATATTAATGAAATTATGTCACCATTTATTGTTTGTATCTTTTTGTATAAGTGAGGTTTTTTCAGAATCATTTTCCATTGTAAAGGGGGTTTTATATTTCTCTTGCTTTTTTTCTAAACATTCATCCTGGTTTTTTTTTTTAAACTTATTTGATATGCTTCCTTAATCAGTTTTTTCAGATATTTTTTTATCTCGAAAACTTTGTAATAATATTTCTGATTGAATTTTATAATCCGATTGTTCAGTATTATTTTTTCCTATACGGAAAAAAATCGCTATATGGTATATACTTCTTCCATTTATGGTAATGAGCACTACGGAAGTCTAGGTATCCATTCACATATACTGGTTTAAAGTTAGTTTTAGTTATTATCTTGTCATCTTTATGACTTATTTCTAAGTCAAGAAATACAATCCTATCACGATTGATATTAGAAGTGAAACTGATCCCCCATTCATTGTTGTTCAATTCTTTCACCAGAGATTCAGCCTCACTTTTTTCACCTCTCCATATAATTCTAAGATTTCTAAGATAGTTGATGTAACGTCTATAAAGAATATTTCTAGTATAATGAGGATAATGTAAGGGCGATAGGGACTTGAAAAGCCCAATAAACAAATTTGCAAAACTTGGGGCTACTCGAGTCCCCATCGCTGTACCGAGTATCTGCAGGTACCTCTGTCCCTGAAATTCGAACAGATTATGCTCTAATATAAACTCCAAACCCAGGAGTAAAAACTCTCTTTGTTCAGGGGGCATTTCTTCATTCTTTTTTAGAAAGTGTCTCACTGCATTAATACCCAAAGTATAGTCAATATTCGAATAATGCATTTACATCCAGCGTGATGAACATACAGCTGTCATCCCATTCAATTTTTTGAAGTTCATATAAAAGTTTAGCTGAATCTCTAAGATATGAGGGCAAAATTTTAACCAGTACCTGTAGGTGTAAATGAATAAAATGTGACAAGTTACATGTGAGTGAATTTATACCCGAGATGATGGGTCGTCCAGGAGGATTCAGAGGATCTTTATGCAATTTTGGTAGTTGGTAGAAAAAGGCTGTACTTGGCTCTTTATTAATGAGGAAATTATTTTCCCTTTTATTTAGTATTCCCTTTTGATAGGCTGTTTTAATCATACTATTATACTCATCTTTAAATGTTTTTGATGGATCTATTTTCATTTTTTTTTATAATATTTAAAATCTGATAGAATTTTTACAGCCTCCTGTAGATAGGTATCCCGGTCTTGTATTACTACCCCGCTCCCTACTCTGCTCTTTTAATTACAATAGGGGTGTTTGTTTTAGGTTATTTAAAGCAATTTTTTCTTTTTTCAATATATTTACATAATTATGATTCTTGTTTTTACGATGTTCTTCCCTTACTGCTTTTATTTTCTGGCATTTGATGTTATCAAGGGTACGAAATTCTAAACCAACTATTGTGAGGAAGGTTTCTAGATAGCTCCCCCTATGGTGTATAGGATTCAAATTAGATTTTGCTCTTACTTCTACATGTATATTCTTATTATTATTTATGTTCTCATCTTCTATGTTTTTTTTGCATTGTTAGATTTTCTTTTTATATTTATATTCTCATTACGTTTTGTAAATTATACTGTATAGTCAATGTTATTTGTCTTATAAATTAGTTCAAATCTATGAACAAATCAAATTGATTTGTTTTCTATGTGGGGCAGAAGCTGAGTCCTTTAGTTAAAAGCTCAGTTTCCGCCTCATTCAATACATAACTAGATAGGTTAAAATGTTTTTGAGAAGTTGGACTATTTTTTATATGAGAAATTTTTACTTCTCTTTTCTCTTTTCTTTCTCTATTAAATTTGGATTTTTTTGGGGGGGGGTTCTGTGTTTTTTTTCTTTTTTCTACCGCCCCTAATTCCTCTGGTTCTCCTTTACTTTTTTCGGGTTTTGTAACGGTGGAAAAAAATTGGTTATTTGTTCGTGGGACACAGATGAAAAAGGAGGAGCAGTGTTGGATTGACTTAGGAGAGTGTAAAAAATGGTTTCTATGAGAAGTAGGGGACGGAGAGGGCCAATTTCTAAAACAGAAAAATTAAATTGTTGAGGAGGGAGAGGGAGTGGGGGCTTGTAGAACTGAGATGAATGGTGGGAGATATCATCCACACTGTGCGTTGTTAAATTAATAAGATTGAGGAGACTATTAGAATTATGAGATGCATCACATTCTATATCACTGCCAATATTAGCATATTCTATTCCAATTTTATCAGTCCATTGGGGTTCATCACTTCTATTTTTATGACATGGCAGACCTGGATTTGGGGAGGGGGTAATATCCTTGATAGGTCCGATCCTGTATTTTAACAGATGAACACATCTCAGGGTAATATATATTTATAAATGTATATGCACATTATGATGTGTTGATATCTTTGTATATAATTTTTTTATCAATTCCTTTTACTATGACATATATTTTAAGAATTTCTATGACTTTTAACAATTAACATATTAATAATTTTGTTGAAAACTACCTGAAAATCTATAATGTTAAAAATATTTTTTTTCCTCTCCTGTTTTTTTTTGTTTTTTTGTTTTCCTTTTTTATATTGTAACAATCTATAATATATATAAGAAATTGACACTTTTATAATATAGAGAGTGAAAAGAATCTACCCTTGAGTGTGGAATAGTAATTAACCCCTGGGTGGGTCTTTCTAATTAATTAAGAATGAGAATTGAGCAAACTAAATGTTTTGGTTATAAACCCCTCCAGTTATGTTTATATTGTTTCCTGAGGAAGGCTACTTGTTGATATTGTAGCCGAAACGTGTTGGGTTTTTACGTGGACCTACAGATGTATAAGGTTTTTACCATTTTGAATTTAATAAAACTCTGAAAGAATAAGGATTCTGAAATAATTCTGAGAGCGCCAGGCTAACAAATTGGTATTTCTCTCCATGGGATTGATTACCTTTGACAGACCCACCTGTGTGATGTCTGATACTCTGAATCCGAGCTGCAGACCAGATCTACACAAGACCACTGAGGTTTCTATTTTGCTTTGTAAAGTCCTGAGAAAGTTGAGCAATACTTAAAATGTTTTTTGCTATTGCACCCTAACATCTACACTGAGATCTGCGCCCGCACTTTCCCCCTTAGCTTTCCACAATTAGAGCATAGCTAAAGGGCTCACTCTCTACACAGAGACCAGTGCAGAGCAGGAGTAGAGAGAACAGCTCTCTGAGTGGCCAGTCCCCCCTTTTTGCTTCTGCTTACCAGGCCCCATACATCAGTAAGGGCAGTAATGCCCTGATGGCAGCCCTGCAAAAAAGGTCCAGGAGGAGAGAGGACTATGCTCTTGAGGGATCACAGTCTATAAGGGATGAGTGAGGATACATGAAGTGATGGTAGAGATTTTTGTGCAGCACTGTAAGGTACTATGGATTACTCCAGGTTAAAGGCTTGTCAGAAGAAGTGGGTCTTTAGGTTACTTTTGGTTTTCATGTTAGGCTAGAGTCTGAAGTGTTGAGGAAGAAAGTCCCAGAGTATGGCAGATGCACAGGATAAATCTTGCATGAGATTGAAGGAAGAGGATATAAGAGGGGAGTAGAGAAGAATGTCTGGTGAGGATTGGAGGTTGCATGTAGGTAAGTACCGGGAGACTAGTTCATAGATGAATGGAGGAGACAGGTTGCGGATAGCTTTCTAGGTCATGGTTAGGGTTGTGAACTGGTGTATTTGGGTAATAGGAAGCTAGAGAAGGAATTGGCAGAATGGAGAGGCCAGGAAATAGCGGGGGGAAGGGGAATTAGTTGGGTGGCAGAGTTTAGAATAGATTCAAGGGGTGTGATAGTGTTAGAAGGAAGGCCACAGAGCAAGAGGTTTCATTAATCCAGGCGCAAGATAATGATGGCACGCACTAGTGTTTTTGTAGATTTTTGATTAAAGATTTTGGGCTCTTCTAGCGTCAGCAATTGTCAGGGGATATGGGATGCTATGTCTTCTGTTTCACCAAGGTGGTGGGAGGTTTCTTCCATTCAATCTTCCTCACCCCCTCCTTTGCCACTCTGGGTTGAAAGTGGAGACTGGGTGATACCTCATCAGGGGAAGCTGATCCATGAGAGGGATATTTAAACCCACCATCTCCTCTGAGTCAATGTTGATTATTTTCAGTTGTGCTTTGGTAGTAAGGTTAAAAGTTTGTGTTTCTTCTCCTAATTCTCTCATCTGGTCTTTTGGTCTTGGCATTGACCCTATACCTGTTTAGTTGTTTACTACTTTTTCTTGCTTTTATTTATGCTTTTGTTCTGACTGTGGCCTGTGTGCCCTGCAACCAGCCACCCTGCTATTGTCACCTGGGTAGGGCTCTGCCAAAGTCCTCCCCTTCAAGACTGGAAGGCGGGGGGGAAAGTACTTTGGCCCTTTAAGGTGTACAGTTGCGTGACGGCTAGCGCAAAGTGTGTCTGGTATACTATCTTTGCTGGCCTGCAGTCCAATCATCCCATCATTGCCTTGGCATTACAGGTAGCCCCCGAATTTTTCCTTGGCAGATGATGGACCTGAGTGGGGGCTGGTTTTGTTGGGGTAAGTTAAGTGTTTTATTAGTATCATTTTGGGGTACAGAACATTTCTTGATTGCTTTCAATATAAGGTCGGGGTCACATTCTTCACTCATTGGGCGGTGCTTTTTACTTATTTCTTAGCGCCGTTAAAAAGCGCTGACAATTAAGACCCCTGTATGATTGCCATTAAAAGCCATATTGACGGTCTTTAAGGAGTTAATCTAAGTTCTAATCATAATAGCAAATAAACAAACAAAAAGTAACAAACAAAACAAAGATCCAGGAAAAAAGACAATGTGTAACATAAAATCTTAGATTAAAGAGTCTTTAAATTTACCAAGTAAAAAAGATACCCAAGAACCAGTCGTGATTGAAATGTATAAACATTTTATTTTAAATATATTCATAGGGTATAACATAGATATTAGTCACAATGAAAAACCAGGATATAAGAAGTGATGGAGGGGAAGAAACCCCACGTGACCCAGGAAAAGATACCAGATCTCAAAGTGATCTGACAAAGTGCCCAGATAAACAGCTGGTTGCCCAGATGCAAGTGCAAAGATTGCCAGCAAAGAGGCAAGAAAAATCTCAATGCATGGCGTAACAAAGGCAAGATGGCTTACCAAACTGGCAGATCACCTAGTTCAACCTGGGTAAACACGTGGGGACCGGCGTCCCAACACATGTTTCGCGTGAAATGCTTCGTCGGGGGACTGATAAAATAGGTGCACAGTCTTGAGGAATGAACTGGAATTTCATGGCAACCATGCCTTGTAAATGAGTCTTACATGTCTGGACCTATGAAGGAATCATGCAGCAATCGCACATTTATGCACATGTACCGCCATGTGACTATCTATGTTTTTCTTTTGATTGCTGTGTGCTTCTTGCAGACGTCTGCTCTTTCTGCTTCTTTCCTCCTAACACCCTGTTTTTTACCAATCTTTACCTCTTCACAATCCCCTTTACAACCTTGCAAAGACGGTATATACCTTGTGTTTATGTAGTCCATAGGCGATCGCGGTATTATTATGTTCTGATTGAACTATATTTAACTTACCGGCTGAGAAGGGCTATTTTCCTTTGAATTGGAGGTACGTGTGATGCGTCATCAGGGTAGTACCCGCCTTTTTGGGCGCGTCTGTGGAGGCATCCTTAGCAGTATTGGTTACGTCATTGGAAGTTTTCTTCCATCCGGCCTCCGCTGCCGACGCTGAACCACAGCGCGACCCGTAGCGGTGAAAACACTATGACGCGCCGATGAATGGGCGGGTTAGGAGCAATTAGGGTCCTCTTATAATACTCGTACTGTGCACCTATTTTATCTGTCCCCCGATGAAGCACTTCACGTGAAACACGTGTTGGGACGCCGGTCCCCACGTGTTTACCCAGGTTGAACTAGGTGATCTGCCAGTTTGGTAAGCCATCTTGCCTTTGTTACGCCATGCATTGAGATTTTTCTTGCCTCTTTGCTGGCAATCTTTGCACTTGCATCTGGGCAACCAGCTGTTTATGTGTGCACTTTGTCAGATCATTTTGAGATCTGGTATCTTTTCCTGGGTCACGTGGGGTTTCTTCCCCTCCATCACTTCTTATATCCTGGTTTTTCATTGTGACTAATATTTGTTATACCCTATGAATATATTTAAAATAAAATGTTTATACATTTCAATCACGTCTGGTTCTTGGGTATCTTTTTTACCTGGTAAATTTAAAGACTCTTTAATCTAAGATTTTCAGCTTAATCTGCGTTGTTACCTACTATATGTAACCTACGGTTCCTATATGTTTTATAATGTGTAACATAAGGATCAAGAAGGTACTTGAATAGACTGCCAAGGGCAATATCAACTTCGGAACATTATCCCTTCTCCTTTTCTAGTTTAACAATAAGGAGACTACACACAAATAATGTATGAACGTCGTCTGAATCTACTTTATTAATTCTAATTTTTCATTTCTTTTAAATTACTTTATTGTGACATCTATTACGGTGTCTGTCCTTTCTGTCCCAGGTTATGTTGCCAGATATTACTTTTGTTGCAGGAGACGAGGGGCGACAATTCTAATCCTGTGAGTTCTGGGATTTTTAGCAACAGGACGGTTGTATTCAACACTCATCTACAAGTATCAAAAGCATCAATTAAAATCCAATTATACAAAAATACTAAAAAATATTCACAATGCGTTTCAAATTCTAGTCTTTGGGTTTTTAGACAAATGTGGAGTCTAAACTCCACAAAAACAACTTAAAAGGCACACTAATAAATGTACTGCAGGTATGTCAGTACAAAACCCTGAGTATTTAGTCTAGGCAGAACTGAAAATTATGTACTTAGAATAGAATGTAATAGGTAATAAGACGTACAGCAAATTAAATATACTGTCATATTCAGTAATATCAAAATACAGATAATAATAATAAGTAATGATACAAATGAGTGTGGGTATAAATGGATGGTTTAAATAAAGGTCAAATGTATGACAATTAAATTAGAGGAAATAATATACTATGCAACATATTAGATTGGACTGACTTGAAATGAAAGAAAATTCCTGGAAATTCCTGGGATTATATAATAACACTATCGTTATCATAAGGAAAAATACACAATAACTACTAAGTATTGTACATGCAGCCATAATAATAAATGAGCAGCTATATACAGTATGTACTGTTCAAAACTAAAAATAACACTAAAAAAACAAAAATCCTATTATGAAAAGATAAAAATGAAATAATGTCTTTAGGTTTAAACACCTTGGGAAAACGTGTGTTGAGTTTCACAATTAACAGAGCCTCCCAATCTAGTAATTTTTAATGCCAGTCTACTACCCTGTGAGGTTACCTTTCCCAATAATAGCAACAGGGAGGAGTTCCCTACAGCCTAACACACTGAAGGCTTGCAACAAGTATGTCTTAGCCACCTAAGATCTTCCCTCAGTTTTGCTCTGTGTACCCTAAGTGCTCCTTTTTAAGATTGCTGATCTGCTATTGGGTCAAGATATTGATACAATCATTTTCTTTTTAGTTTCTTCAGCTATACAAGAACCCAGTGGGATGATATCATGAGACAGTCATCCATGTGTACATTAGCCTTCAACTCTGCAGAGGATTCTTTTAGGTGCAAGGGTAGTGGATTAGATAGAGTGTAATTTAGTTAACAATGCTCTCAATGCTTTCAATTTAGGGAGTAGAAAGATCAAAAATCTCTTGTAACGTTGTTGACTGAACTAGAACCACTGAAGCCTTCAAAAATAATGGCACAACCTTGCAAGCCTAACTGGCTTCAGGCTGGGTGGACCTCAAGGAACAAATAGTTTCCACCTCTTGTTATGCCTGTTAGAGCAACAATCAGAGATCTGGTGGGAATTTTTGTCCATTCATCTAGAAGAACATTTCCTAAGTCAGACACTATTAATGGATTGGGGCTTCCTTGCAATCTCGATACTAGTTAACCCCTTTACCCGAGAGCATGATTTTCATGTCCAAGATCGGGCCATTTTTTTCAATTCTGACCAGTGTCACTTTTAGAGATGAGTGAACCTGTTTGGTAAAGGTTGGCCAATTTAAAATTTGGTATGAAGCTTAGCTTGTTCATTCGGGCTCGGCAACCCCGAGCACTTTCCCCAAAAGTCAGTAATGTTCGTCTTTGTTTGTTTTCTGCTCCGAACGCTGGCCGCCTTTCCAATATATACTATATAGATACTTTTTTAATAGCATTTTCTGCTTTTGTATAGGATTGTGGGGCTGTCTGATATGAGGATGTATAAAATCAGTGGAGGAGACATAGACTCTGGATCGGAAGAAGCCTTTTGATGCGAAGTGCCATTTTTTATTGTTTTTCAGCTTTATTTGTGAATGTTGCTGAAGCCAATTACAGTGCAGCAAACATCTACAAAGTTCAGACAGATGGGCTTTTGTGATTGGCTGCTTAAGTCACATGTCTGTGTGCAAATAAATCGTGGACATGTTGCATCGGCACCATTTTGTGAATGTCAAACATTAGGGAAGGTGCTGCCGCTGGGGCTGCTAGACAGTGAGCTTAGTTAGGGGTTTAATGCTAGGTAGTTGAGATAGATAGGAGAGCAGTAGTTTAGAATAGGGTTGTGCAGTGTAGAGAAAGGTGTGTGTGCCACAAATCGTCACATTTCATGATCGAAATAGGGATTGGTGCTTGTAGTGCCTGCTAAACAGTTGCCACTGAAGCATGTAAATAAGTATTGCTACGTATTACTGCCTGCTCAAAAGTATGCAAACACATTTATAGGTATTATTAGATAGCAGTGCCTGGTCTAAAACGTTGGTAGTGAAGTATCTAAAAAATGTTTCTTGCAATTGCAATTTGAATTGCTTAATGAAAATTACACAAAATATCTACAGGTATTGGTAGTTAACCATGCGTGGCCTAAAAGTTGCCAGGGAGGTTTTAAAAAGTGGTTCTTGGCAATAAGCTGAAAATTACGCAAACACATTTATAGGTATTGGTAGTTAGCTGTGCATGGCTCTAAAAGTTGTTAGTGAAGTGTCTAAAAAGTTGTTCTTGGCAATTTTAATTGCATGCTGAAAATTATGCAAACACACTTATAGGTATTGGTAGTTAGCCATGTGTGACCTAAAACGTTGCAAGGGAAGTATGTAAAAAATGGTTCTTGCAAATTTTATATGCCTGCTGAAAATTTTGCAAACACATTTATAGGTATTAAACAAGAAAGAATGGTCCTGCACCACTGCGTGTTACCTGCGGTACCGCATGTGCCGGGAGGCGACCCGTGATCTATCCAAATCCAGCACAGGGTGCCCGTCACAAGACAAGATCCATGAAGCGGCAAGGTAAGAAGAAAGGACCGCACTTCTCAGCTGTGCTGGAAAACTTTCATTCAATGACGTGCAGGATAAAAGGCTGGAGGTAACCTGTACGCCAGCTCCTAGGAAAGGACGACGGCCGTTTCGCCTATTGATTAGGCTTCCACGGGTCCACATGTGGTGACCAAACACCACCCGTTTTGTAGGAGTGCTTACAGGTTACGTCACCAACCACATAAAAACAAATGGGGAATGCATGCATATACACATAGAATCCATATTCTTGTACAAAATACAAAAATGAACACATATGCAAATGGATCAAAGCATGAATAAATTAACAATAGGACAACAGAGATAAATAAGGAGTATTTTATAAAAAATACCGCAAGATCAACACGGTCGTTCAACCCTAGATTGCCCTGCTTTCCATAATTTATTATGTTTGGCCTCTGTTTGCAACAACAGTTTATGGAAGTCGCCCACTTAGCAGGGAGGGCGACCCTTTTCAGCCCAGCAAAACGCAAGACGTCAGGGTTACCGTTGTGTTGATCACGTACATGAGTAATCAGCCTAGGAGAACCCTTACCGGACCTGATTGAATTGTAGTGTTCCCTAAATCTTATAAATAAGCATCTTATCATTTTGCCTATGTAAAATCTTCCGCAGGGGCAGAAGATCACATAGACAACAAATCTGGTTTTGCATGAAATGAATTGGAGGACTTTGTGCATGTGAGACCCAACTTGCAAAGACCGTCCAGTGACATGTAGGTTACAGAACCTGCAGCTACGACACCAGTAATTGCCCGGTGGGCAGCATTTATCAAGCCACTCCGAAGGGTTGGTAAGTCTGTTAGCATGTCTCGCAAGTTGTTACAGCGTCTGAAAGTGACCAGGGGATTCTCCCTGGTCATTTCCCTCAAGTCAGAATCCTTCTCCAGGATGGCCCAATTCTTACGTAACATTTTTCTTATGACATCCTCAAGTGGTCCAAATTTGAAACTGAAAATAAATCTCTTTATCTCATCCTCACTCCCCTTGGTGCGTCTCTCATGGGCAGGTTGAGTATTATCAGATCTCACCCTCCCATACGCGCTGTTAATCAATTTCTTGGGATAACCCCTCTGCTGCAATCTTCATTTAAGATCTAGAGATTGCTGCAAAAAAGACTCCTCGGTATTGTTGACTCTCCGTACCCTCAATAACTGGCTGTAAGGTAAGGCTGTTTTAGTATGGACTGGATGGGCGCTCCGAAAATGCAAGAGTGAATTAGATGCCGTGGGTTTTCTGAACACTCAGGTATGGATCTCTCCATTCCAAATGGAAACCTCTACATCCAAAAAATTGAAGGTATCACCACCAAAAGAGGAAGTTAAAGGCATATTCATTGTATTGACGGCATTAAGATGTTGTACAAAACTGGAGAACATGGCCTCCGTGCCACCCCATACAATAAATATGTTGTCCACATACCTCAAATAGTGGCGAATACACCTCAAATAAGGATTAGTGTCAGAAAAGATGTACTTGCACTCGAAGGAGCCCAAATATATATTGGCCATGGCACAAGATACGGGGGTACCCATAGTGGTACTCCCTCATTGCAAGTACCACCGGTCCAAAAACATGAAAGCATTTCTTGATAGTACAAAATCAAGGGCCTCCCCTACAAAGTTGCAAAAACAATCACTTTTCCCACTCTGCACAACCATCTCTTTAACAGCCTGTACACCAAGTCCTTCAGGGATCCGAGTATAAAGACTTTCAATGTCTATGGAAGTCAATTTGAAGCCATACTTCCACGTTATACCTTTGAGCAGCGCTAAAAATTCGCCGCTATCTTTAACATAAGAGGGGATATGGCTCCAAATTGGTCTAAGTAGCCAATCAAGATAGTGTGAGAGAGGCTCAGTAAGTGAGCCAATCCCAGCCACTATCGAGCGGCCAGGGGAATTCTCCCTACTTTTATGGATTTTAGGGATACAGTACCAGTACGACTTAGTGGGATAGGGAGGGATCAACTTGTGTGCGAGAGAGGAAACCTAATCCTACATACCTGTCTAAAAAACGCACCAAGTGTTTCTTATACTCAAAAATGGGATTAGAGGGCAAAGGGGTGTAAGTAGTCCTATCTGACAGCTGTTTCAAACATTCCTGGATGTAGTCCTTGCGGGTTAGGAGGACAACGTTGCCCCCCTTGTCAGCTTCGCGGAACATGGCGTCTTCCCAACGTCGCATAGTATGGACAGCGGACAACTCACTTTGGCTCAAGTTCTGAATGGGTCTCGCAAAAATGAGTGCCTCAATGTCCCTAAGGAAAGAGTCCTGGAACAAATCAATGAGGTTGCCAGGAGCGGTGGGGGGATAGAAGTCCGATTTGCCCCCCTTAGTGAACCTGCGTGGCTCACATGCGGTGTTAGTTGATTCAGGGCTCAGCATTACTTCGGGTTCATTCAGACTCAGCAATAGTTTGGCATCACGAACCGTAGTGGCATCAAAAGCCCCAGTAATATGGAACTGACTCGCAACCACCGCACAAGGCACATGTCCCTCAGGAACAACGCCTGCTGTACCGGGCACTGATTGAAAATGTTTGTATCGATGGATTTTTCTGATGGCCTTAAAAAGATCCACCTTAAAATCCGCAAAATTGAATTCCTCAGGAATACAGAACTTGAACCCCTTTGACAGTACAGAGATCATTTCAGGAGATAAAGTATGGGAGGAGAGGTTAATGATTGAGCTAGTGGGAGACTGAGAGTCTGGTATACTGCCTAACTCCTCCAAGAAACCGATCTCCTCTTGCGACCCCTGCCTCTTACGCCTCCTCTTTCCCTCCCGTCGGGTGCGCTTTCTAAAGGGGCGACAGACCTAGTCAAGGCCGATGCCATACCAGAGGGGCCTGGAACCACGTCCTCAGAGCCGCTAGATTCTGGGTCTGTGGTCCAGTACCCCTTGTTGCCATTACTAGTGCCCTTCCTCTTAATATAAGACTTCTGTCTGTAATTCTTAGTTCTATCTTTGGTCCAACAGAAAATCTGATTATTTTCATAATCTCTTTTATCTCTTAAAAACTTCTCCCTTTTTCTGTTCTTAATATCAGTCTGCACAATCACCAGTTTTTTATCCAATTTCTGACAAAAGGATGTCCAATCGTCATCAGACATCCGCAAACGAGTATCATGTTTTAAAGTGTCCAATTCAGTAACTAGTGCAGCATAGTCCTCCTCATTCTTTTTAAGTACCAGATGCAGCAATTTTTTGGAACACTCAAGTTGGATATCTTCCCATTGCTGGGTAAACACCATGTCCTCCTGGAAGTGGGAGAGAGTCTTAATGATACAGAGTCCACGTGGAACCCGGTCACACTCCACATAAGATTGTAACGATTGTATAGTCCAAAATAATCTTACTTCCTTTTCTGCCAGGTTCTGTATTTGGTACTGAAGAGTTTTGATTCCAAGTATCTCAGCGTCCTTTTTAAGATTGCATTCACCGAAAAAGGAGCTGGTGTTGGCCCGTCCAGCCTGCAAACCTGAAGTATCAGGTGATAAATCAATACGGCCTTCAGTAACCTCCATACCATAATACTCCATAAAAACAAACGGGGAATGCATGCATATACACATAGAATCCATATTCTAGTACAAAATACAAAAATGAACACTTATAGGTAAATGGATCAAAGCATGAATAAATTAACAATAGGACAACAGAGATAAATAAGGAGTATTTTATAAAAAATACCGGAAGGTCAACACGGTCGTTCAACCCTAGATCGCCCTGCGCTCCATAATTTATTATAAGTTTCGCCTCTGTTTGTAACAACAGTTTATGCAAGTCGCCCCCCCTTAGCAGGGAGGGCGACCCTTTTCAGGCCAGCAAAACGCAAGACGTCTGGGTTACCGTTGTGTTGATCACTTACATGAGTACTCAGCCTAGGAGAACCCTTACCGGACCTGATTGAATTGTAGTGTTCCCTAAATCGTATAAATAAGCAAGTAATTACCAGTGTGGTAGCTGCAGGTTCTGTAACCAACATGTCACTGGCCGGTCTTTGCAAGTCGGGTCGCACATGCATAAAGTCCTCTAATTCATTTCATGCAAAACCACATTTATTGTCTATGTGATCTTCTGCCCCTGCGGAAGATTTTACATAGGCAAAATGATAAGATGCTTATTTATAAGATTTAGGGAACACTACAATTCAATCTTGTCCGGTAAGGGTTCTCCTAGACTGATTACTCATGTACGTGATCAACACAATGGTAACCCAGACATCTTGCATTTTGCTGGCCTGAAAAGGGTCACCCTCCCTGCTAAGGGGGCGACTTGCATAAACTGTTGTTACAAACAGAGGCCAAACTTATAATAAATTATGGAGCGCAGGGCGATCTAAGGTTGAACGACCGTGTTGATCTTGCGGTATTTTTATATAATATTCCTTATTTATCTCTGTTGTCCTATTGTTAATTTATTCATGCTTTGATCCATTTGCATATGTGTTCATTTTTGTATTTTGTACAAGAATATGGATTCTATGTGTATATGCATGCATTCCCCATTTGTTTTTATGTGGTTGGTGACGTAACCTGTAAGCCCTCCTACAAAAGGGGTGGGGTTTGGTCACCACATGTGGACCCGTGGAGGCCTAATCAATAGGCAAAACGGCCGTCGTTCTCTCCTAGGAGCTGGCATACAGGTTACCTCCAGCCTTTTATCCTGCACATCATTGAATAAAAGTTTTCCAGCACAGCAGAGATGTGCGGTCCTTACTTCTTACCTTGCTGCGACATTTATAGGTATTAACCCAGAAAAAAGAGGAATACCCCAATAAAGAGTACAAATATGATAATGTCAAAGGGGAATACCAGAAAAAAACAAGGACCAAAAGTATGATGAAAATGCAAATATATTTATTCAAATAGTAATAGCAAGATGATACTTCAAAGAAAGTGAAGGTGGCTAAGATGACAACAGCCACGAAGAAGCAAAAAAAATAGAAAAGCACATCACATATCAAACTATAAAAGTTTAGCTTATATTAGCTTGTTTTTCTGTAATTTTTCCAGACACCTGGAGTTATAATTCTAGTGAGAAAATACATGTTTATAGTATCACTCAGTGATCTTTTTGTAGATCGTTTAGTGGCAGAGTGCTTGTAGGAACATTGAGGAGTATGTTGTAGATGCAGAATTTGTGCCAGGGCAAAAGCTTCAAGTCAATTTTCAGCAGTTTACCTATTGCCTAACAATGTTCCATTGTAGCCCGAGACTCATTTGTCTATGGACTTTGTCACCGACCTGCCTAGCTCTGACAGTAAAACAGTCATGTGGATAACGGTTTATCTTTTTAGCAAAATTATTAATTTGGTCCCACTTCAAAAGTACTTAACTGTCAAGAGCTTAGAAACTTTGTCCATTTCTCTTCTTGTTGCTTGGAGCATCAATAACTCTTTCCATTCTTCCCTTTTAAAAATGTTTTGAGGGGACTCCTGGTCCTCAAGACATAATTGAGGTGGATTTGAAAGGGGATCAGGAATATGAGGTAGAGCGAGTTTTTGGTTCTAGGTGGGTCCGGCACTGTCTACAGTATCTTGTTAAATGGAAGGGTTATGGTTCTGAAGATAACACCTGGGTTGATTTTGAAGGATCTTCACGTGGATCACCTTATGAAAAAGTTCTGTCGGTGACGTCCCATCTAGGAGCTTAGGAGTCTGATGGCCTCTTGTAGAAGGCATGGTTTTGGGATACGATCCTGTGACCTTCTCTTTCATGATGGTTCCTCTGCTGACCTATTTTCTTCGCTGTCCAAACGCTGATGTTCTCTATTGTCTTTGCTTTCCCTACTTGTTTGAATGTGGGCTGAATTTACTTTGGCCTGCTTGACAATTCTGCTTCTTACTACATTCTCCTCATATTTTATTTTGGCTCCCTTGCTGCCTTTGTTCAAGTAACCTGATTTTGTTCTGTAGCTGCACTTCCTGGTTTTGTACAAACTAGCTACAGTAGCGCTCATCTGTCAGGTGGTGACTTTGGCTAACACCTTCTCTGAGGACTCAACCACAGGGACCCAGCTGTATGCTGAATCTGCCCTGTTTAGAAGTTGAGAGGAAAGCAAGGTTTCCTCTAAGACCTGTTACATGTACTGCCTTGCACAAAGTCTGTCCGTTGAAACCCTATTATGAATTATAATGAATTTTATATTAAAAATGTATTTGGGACTTAAAAAAAAATCTGACTAAGCATTAACATGCAGGTAGTTGATACCTACCTGCTTGTTGTGCCGAGCACCATGTTTTGCCAGCACAGAGTAGTCAAAGACTTTTCTTACTAGCGAATCAGCTGCTTTCAGTAATGTTGCTCCAACAGAGCGGCCGCTTCTCAGCTGCTATGTCATATAGATGAGGCAGGACAATTGACATCATGCTGATTGACAGGCAGCTCCCCCAGTTAGGCAGAGAGGAGCTGGCTGTCTATAAGTATGATGTCACTTGACCAGCCCCATCTACAATGCGGAGCAGATGAGAAGCCTCTGCTCTGTTGACGAAGCAAATGTATCATCGTCAGGAGTGCTCTGCGATCACTCTGTGCCAGCATAGAATGGTGCCAGGCACAATGGCAGATAGTTACTAACTACCTGCCTGTTAGTGCTTAGGCGTTTTTTATTTTATTTTTTTTTTTTTAAATCCCAGATATACCCTTTTAAAGTGAATCTGTCATAAGATTTTTTTTCTACCCGATCTAAGAGCAGCATAATGTCAAGACAAAACCCTGATTTCAGCGATGTGTCACTTACTGAGCTGTTTGCTGTCATTTTGATAAAATCAACAATTTCCCTGCTACAGATTCAACAGTTATACAGAGCTCATGAATATGCTGGATTACCTTGCAGCATGCCAAGTAGTCCTCTAATGATAATCTACTGCTGATTAAATATGGATTTTATCAAAACTACACTAAGCAGCCCAGTAAGGCAAGGGCCACACGGGGACTAATGTCATCCTTGCATGACACTTGGCTCATGCTGGCTGGCAGCACAGCAGGAGCCGATTTTCATGCTAGTGTCACTGCGACTGAGGTCCAATCATGCGATCAGACCTCAGCTGTGGGGAGCGGGCCGGCTCTGAGGAGGGGCAGGTTGGCACTGAGGAGGGGCAGGCAGGCGCTGCGGAGGGGAGAGATTTATCTCCCTCTCTCCTCCATTGAGGGCTATTGCCATTCTCGCCCTGCACTCGCAGTACACCGGTGTACTGCGAGTGCAGTGCAATTTTTCTCTTGCCCCATAGACTTGAATGGGTGTGAGAGAAAAAAGGATCACATTACAGTCGCAGCATGCTGCAATTGTTTTCTCGGTCTGATTAAGACTGAGAAAATAATTGCTCATGGGTGCTGGGATATAGGCTAATATTGGGCCAAGTGTAATGCGATGTTTTATCGCATTCCACTCGCTCCGATTATCACGCTCTGTGGCTTAGGCCTAAAGGGGGCTTTACACGCAATGACATCACTAACGAGATGTCGTTGGGGGTCACAGAATTTGTGACGCACATCCGGCCTCGTTAGCTGCATCATTGCGTGTGAAACGCAGGAACGATCGTTAACGATCAAAAATACTCACCTAATCGTTGATCGTTGACACGTCGTTCTAATCCCAAATATTGTTGCTGTTGCAGGACACAGGTTGTTCTTCGTTCCTGCAGCAGCACACATTGGTATGTGTTACACCGCAGGAACGAGGAACAACATTGTACCTGCAGCTGCTGGCAATGAGGAAGGAAGGAGGTGGGCGAGGTGTTACCGCTCATCTCCGCTGCTCCGCTTCTATTGGGCGGCTGCTTAGTGACGCCCCTGTGATGCTCCACAAACCACCCCCTTAGAAAGGAGGCAGTTCGCCGGCCACAGCAACATCGTTAGGAAGGTACGTATGTGTGACGAGTGTTAGCGATGTTGTGTGCCACGGGCAGCGATTTGCCCGTGATGCACAACCGACGGGGGCGGGTGCTTTCACCAGCGACATCGCCAGCGATGTCACTGTGTGTAAAGTGGCCTTAAGTGACACATCTCTGCCCCGATAATATGCTGCTCTCAGATTAGGTAGCAAAAACCTGGTAACAGATTCCCTTTAAGTTATAATTATTTAAGTTTGAAAAGTTGTTTCTCATTTGAGCAGGTTTTTCTTCAGATAGTTCATAAGTTTCATGAGGCTGGAATAGAGAATACATCCATATGAAGACAATTTACTAATGTGACTACACATACAAAACATTATATCCACACTGAGAGAAGCAGTTACAGTCACTGCCCTTCGCAGCTGCACAACGATTATATTCAGACATTTTCATATTAATGAACAAATGGAGTACTTACATTTTTAGTATCTTCTTATAATTACTGTAATTAAGACATTCATATGAATGAAGCATGGCATAAATGCCAATAAGTTTCACTTTGCTAGTAAGATGAATATTTTTTTTACTGCAGTCGACATTTATTAGAGCGCAGTCCTGCAATTTTAATATCCTCGTCTAATAAATCTTTGACTTAAAATTAAAAAAATAAAGATGTTTTAGCGTCTCAAAGTACAAAATGACTACTAATAGTAAAGAATTTTATCTTTTTGTCTGGCATTATAAAACTGAAGCTACTGTAAATGTAGGTTAGTTTAGTCTTTCAAAATTCAATATAAAAGTGATAAATTGTTAAAATATACTGATGTTCTGTACCGCAACTCTACAGTCTTAGTTTTTCTTGACGGTTTCACTAATGATGTCCCCCAGGAAGGTATTATGTCATATATGGTAAGAACTAAGCAAACGCTATAAAATACGCAGGCATTATCATTAAAAGTATGATATTCAATCAAATGAAAAGTCTCTGTACTGCTGTAAGACATGCTAAGCATCTTACTAAACTTATTTAAAAAATTATTATATTTATGTAGATAACAAGTGTTTATTATTGAGAGCAACATAATAACCCTACAGGAGATGACCCACAGGTATGAAAAATCACTTTCTCTGTTAGATCACTCAAAATATAATACATTTCAACAGCTATATTTAAAAAAACAAACAAACAAAAAACCTCCTATCCTAGATACCGCTGTTACATACAGTACTTGTTACGACGGTGTCTGAAATTGTTTCACTGTCTGGGTTTCTTCGTACAAGGGTGGGCGGAATGACTCCTGCTATTCTGCTGGCCGGTCAATAAGAATCCCTGATAAAGAAACAGCTTCTTCTCTTTAGCACTGAATACATTAGATTGAAGTACTGAGAGCGGATCAGTAGAACAGAAGGGTAACCATAAAAATATTAACACAATTTTAGTGAGCTAGAGGGGAAAACAATGATATAACACACCATGTGGTGAGAAACTCCTTTATTTACCAAACAGCAATGTTTTCAGTTTGCATGGGGTATTTCTTAAGGAGGATATGTCAGCAGAACTTCACACCTCAAACCATGTATGTATACATACAGTACAGTATATGTCTTGCTTTCAAAGACAAGTCCAGAAATACCTTTACCTAGACAGTCAGTTCATCCATTCCTGAGAAATCAGAATTTGACTTGATATGCAAAGGAGCCTGTAAATCTGAACCCTCTGTCGCTACCACTCTATTCTCATGTGCCGACCTCTGATGTCACGGTGGTGGCTCCAAGTGTTGATGTGGCCGTACCAGGTGTAAGTGACAGGCTTTTGTACTGGGGAGTAAAAATATTATTTAAAAAGGGGAGAAAGAAAATAAATAAAAAGTTTGTGACACCAGTTGGGATGTTCGGCTTTGGTATGGCCAGGCACTGCTGGAGGGCCCCAGAAGTTAGGTGGTGATGCACTGTGCCAAATGGTTGTCCTTTTGCCCCCCCCAACCAGGGCTGGATCCTGGGGGATGTATTGAGGTATAAATAGAAAGGTGGAGGGAAGAGCGTAATAGGGTCTTACTCAGTAACAAAGAATAAAAATAATTAGGGAATATGCTCACCTTATTAAGTTGTGTATCACACAACCAGAAGTAAAGCCTGTAACCAGCTGCTGCAGAGTCCACATGCTGAAGAAGCCAAAGATCACTTCAGAACACTGCAAATGTGGAACCGTTATTGTGCTGCTGGTGATATGACACACATCCGGGGGAGGTATAATGCAAGGTGGTTTAATTTAACGCGTTTCGAAGTGTAACCTCACTTCTTCATCAAGAAATCATCCACAAATTGGTCATACTGGTGGATTTCCCAATGAAGAAGTGAGGTTACACTATGAAACATGTTGAATTAACCCCTTCACCCCCGGCCACTAAAACACCCTAATGACCGGGCCATTTTTTGCAATTCTGACCAGTGTCACTTTGACAGGTTATAACTCTGGAACGCTTCAACGGATCCTGGCGATTCTGAGATTGTTGTTTCGTGACATATTGTACTTCATGTCAGTGGTAAATTGAGGCCGATATTTTTTGCGTTTATTTGTGAAAATTTAGGAAATTTTGCGAAAAGTTTGAAAATTTTGCAATTTTCAAACTTTGAAAATGTATGCCCATAAATCTGAGAGATATGTCACACAAAATAGTTACTAAATAAAATTTACCACATGTCTACTTTACATCAACACAATTTTAGAAACAAAATTTTTTTTCTTTAGAAAGTTATAAGGGGTCAAAGTTCTTCAGCAATTTCTCATTTTTCCAACAAAATTTACAAAAGAATTTTTTTTAGGGAGCACATCACATTTGAGGTGACTTTGAGAGGCTGAGGTGACAGAAAATACCCAAAAGTGACCCCATTCTAAAATCTGCACCCCTCACTCTGCTCAAAACCACATCCAAGAAGTTTATTAACCCTTTAGGTGCTTCACAGCAACCAAACCAATGTAGAAGGAAAAAATGAAAATTTTACTTTTTAACACAAAAATGTTACTTTAGCCATAAAATTTTCATTTTCACAAGGGATAAAAGAGAAAGTGCACCCTACAATTTATTGTGCATTTTCTCCTGAGTACGCTGATACCCCATATGTGGTAAAAATCAATTGTTTCGGCACATGGCAGAGATCGGAAGGGAAGCAGCGCCATTTGAAATTTTGAACACAAAATTAGCTGCACTCATTAGCGGACGCCATGTCAGGTTTGAAAACCCCCTGAGGTGCCTAAACAATGGAGCTACCCCACAGGTGACCCTATTTTGGAAACTAGAGCCCTCAAATATTTTTTCTAGATGTTTGGTGAGCACTTTGAAGCCCTGGGGGCTTCACAGAAGATTATAACGTTGAGCCGTGAAAAGAAAAAAAAATATTTTTAACACAAAACTGTTGCTTCAACTAGGTAGCTTTTTTTCACAAGGGTATCAGTAAAAAATGCACCATAAAATGTATTGTGCATTTTCTCCTGAGTACGCAGATACCTCATATGTGGTAGAAATCAAATGTTTGGGTGCACGGGAGGGCTCGGAAGGCAAAGAGCGCTATTTGAATTTTTGAGTGCAAAATTAGCTGATGGACAGCTGTACAGGAGCAGCAGGCAGGACGTTGGACAGATCATCAGAAGACCCAGGAAGAAGGACCCAGAGATGGAGGCAGATGTGATCGGGCCAGTGAAGACCTCGGACGACCAGTTGAAGGCAGGTAAGAGAACGTCGAGGGGTGAGGGGAGGGGGGGAGCAGAGGGGGGAGAGCAGAGGGGGAGAGAGCAGAGGGGGGGAGAGCAGAAGGGGATACCGGAAAAGCAAAGAAGGAAGGAAGCAGAATAGAGATGACAGAGGAGGCAGGCAGATCACAGGGGGAGCAGATCGGGATGTCGGAGGGCAGAGCGGGGCGTGGGGGGGCAGATCACGGGGGGCACTGGCAGGGGCCATCACGGGAGCACGCAGGGGCCATAACGGGAGCGCGCACAGGCTGCAAGGGGAGCAGAATACTTACGTGGAGCAGGAGCAGAAGCGGTGACATTGGCGTCTGCGGCGGTGGCGTGATACCACAAGTACCAGCCAGTGCACGCGGCAGGCATGTTGGGGTGGCTCCCCAGCCCATCACAGGCCTGGGGAGGGCGGCCACCTGCAGATCAGACCGCCCCACTGCACACTGATTAGAGCGATTGCGTGTCATAGCACAATCACTCCAATTAGTGCTGCAGGGGCTGGGGGCGGCATGTTTGAGATCCACCTATGATCTGCTGTAGCTGCTACGGCATCTCATAGCTGGATCTCACAGTCTCGCACTAATTCGGGCATTATTTTTGCCAAAATCGGTGCAAACGATGTGGTTGGCGGTTCAGATTTGAACAGCCAATCACATCGATCATCTATGGGGAGTGGCGATGCCACCCCCCTGGGGTCAAGCAAAGGTCCCCTGCTGTAAGAAACAGCAGGGGACATCATTTGAAAGCCGTTGCTATGGCCATGGCAATCAAATGAACTTTAGGCAGTAAAGTTACGTCCCTGGTCGTTAAGTCACGTTAAAATAGGACGTAATTTTACTGCCCGCGGTCATGAAGGGGTTAAAACAACTTGCATTTTACCTTTCCTGGATGTGTGTCGTCTCTCCAGCAGCGCAGTAAATTTCACATTTACAGTGTTCCTTGAGGTAGGGATGACACACCTGGTAAATCAGCCAGAGACATCACAGGGAGCTTTTACCTTTTACTGAAGCTCTGCAGAGTGTTAAGTAGTGATGAGCCACCAAACAAGTGTTCGGGTTCGGTTCTGTTCATCGAATGGCGAACACCTTCGAACACCATTGAAAACAATGGCAGGCAAACACAAATATGCACAAACATGAACGCACACACAAATATTATGCTCACCTTACCTTCCATTCCATCACCAGCCTCATGGGACTTGCAGTTCACCGGTACAAGATGTGTATCGGGTAAACATGTGACCGATGCCCCGAAGCTTCCGCTGCCAGAGCGCTGACGTCAAAGGCAGGAGCCGCTTGCCTCTGATTGGCCAGTGCGCTGCCTTTAAGTACCGTCTGACAGAGAAAGTTCCTCCCTTGTTGCAATGGTTACCCGATACACATCCTGTAGCGGCAAACTACGTGTATCGGGTAACCATCGCGACGAGAGAGAAACTTCATCTGTCAGACACTAATCAAAGGAAGCGCGCTGGCTAATCAGAGGAAAGCGGCTCTTGCCTTTGACGTCAGCGCGCCGGCAGTGTAAGCTTTGGGGCATCGGTCGCATGGCTACCCGATACACATCCTGTACCAGCGAGCTGCAAGTCCCAGGAGGCCGGCAATGGAAAGGAAGGTAAGGTGAGCATAATATGAGTGTGTTTGTGTGTGTTTGTGTGTTTGTACATGTTTGTGTGTATTTGTGCATGTGTGGAATGGCACAATAAGGGACCAAGATGGGACATTTAACAAGTTGTGGAACAAATTGTCTGCATTGCAATGATTTCCTATGGGAAATCTTGCTTTGCTGAATGAGTAACTTGGTTAACAAGCACACTCCCAGAACGGATTGTTCTCGTTAACCAAGGTTCCACTGTATTAACATTAAATGATAGTATAACTGTGAAAAGCCAGTTACGCTTTTGGTGATCGAACCATTATCGAACATAACCTCGAACTGTCGAACTTGAAGCTAATTGTTCGCGTTCGTCGAACGACTCGAACATCGCCTAAAACAGGTCGAATTTGAGATTGGCGAACAGTTCAATTCGAACACCGCTCATCTCTAGTGTTAACAAAGCATCCAATGATGGGAGTACTTCCTGCCCTGATGAGAGTTGGTTCCTCTGCTGTACGGTGATAGTGTACTCTTCCTCTGCTGCTAATACCCTACCTGTGAATACACAGTGTGCAGAATTATTAGGTAAGTTGTATTTTAGAGGATTTTTTTTTATTATTGATAACAACTATGTTCTCAATCAACCCAAAAGACTCATAAATATGAAAGCTTAATATTTTTGGAATTTAGAGTGGGCTTTTTTTAGATTTGGCTATCTTAGGAGGATATCTGTTTGTGCAGGTAACTATTACTGTGCAGAATTATTAGGCAACTTAAAAAAAACCAAATATATTCCCATCTCACTTGTTTATTTTCACCAGGTAAACACTATAATTGCTCAAAATTTAGAAATAAAGATTTCTGACCTGCAAAAACAAAACCCCCAAAAATTAGTGACCAATATAGCCACCTTTCTTTATGATGACACTCAACAGCCTACCATCCATAGATTCTGTCAGTTGCTTGATCTGTTTACAATCAACATTGCATGCAGCAGCCACCACAGCCTCTGATACACTGTTCGAGTGGTGTACTGTTTTCCCTCCCTGTAGATCTCACATTTTATGAGGGACCTCAGGTTCTCTATGGGGTTCAGATCAGGTGAACAAGGGGGCCATGTTATTATTTTTTCAACTTTTAGACCTTTACTGGCCAGCCATGCTGTGCAGTAGTTGGATACATGTGATGCAGCATTGTCTTGCATGAAAATCATGCTTTTCTTGATTGATACCAACTTCTTCCCATACCACTGCTTGAAGAAGTTGTCTTCAAGAAACTGGCAGTAGGTCTGGGAGTTGAGCTTCACTCCATCCTCAACCCGAAAAGGTCCCACAAGTTCATCTTTGATGATACCAGCCCATACCAGTACCCCACATCCACCTTGTTGGCGTCTGAGTCGGAGTGCAGCTCTCTGCCCTTTACTGATCCAGCCTTTGGCCCATCCATCTGGCCCATCAAGAGTCTCTCTCAATTCATCAGTCCATAAAACCTTTGAAAAATCAGTCTTAAGATATTTCTTGGCCCAGTCTTGACGTTTTATCTTATGTTTTTTGTTTAAAGGTGGTCGTTTCTCAGCCTTCCTTACCTTTGCTATGTCCCTGAGTATGGCACACCTTATGCTTTTAGATACTCCAGTAACGTTGCAGCTCTGAAATATGGCCAAACTGGTGGCAAATGGCATCTTGGCAGCTTTAGGCTTGATTTTTCTCAATTCATGGGCAGTTATTTTGCGCCTTTTTTGCCCAACACGCTTCTTGCGACCCTGTTGGCTATTTCCCATGAAACACTTGATTGTTCAGTGATCACGCTTCAAAATTTTTGCAATTTCAAGACTGCTGCATCCCTCTTCAAGACATCTCACTATTTTGGACTTTTCAGAGCCCGTCAAATCTCTCTTCTAACCCATTTTGCCAAAGGAAAGGAAGTTGCCTAATAATTAAGCTCACCTTATATAGTGTGTTGATGTTTTTACACCACACCCCTCCTCATTACAGAGATGCACATCACCTGATTTACTTAATTTGTAGTTGGTTCTTAAGCAAGCCTATACAGCTTGGAGTAGGACAACATGTATAAAAATTATCATGTGATCAAAATACTCATTTGCCTAATAATTCTGCACACAGTGTAGGTATCTTGGTATCCTAGGATTCCCAAGATAAGAACAATCTGGATTGGTTAGCCCTCCTGGCAAACAGGTGACTGGAATCCTGATGGAAAACTCTCTATATCTTCTAGACGTTTTCCAGACTTACACGTGCCACTGTGTTCCCAGGAATTTCCCTGCCCCTTGTAAAACGGCTGCAGTCTATATCAGTTTTGTCACCGACCTTGAAAGCACTGGTTACCTAGGGACTGATACCCTGTCAAGTGTAGTTTTTGCAGATACCTCAGGACAGGACCTCTCCTTAGTACGCTCCTCACTTAGCCTCACACCAACTCTGACTGACTGGATTTAACTCAGAACTAAGCTCAACCCCTTTTTCCTTCTTGAGCTCTCCCTCAAGTGTTGGTTTTAGCTCAAAAGAATAGTCCTAGTAAGGGAGGGATGCAAATGTTTGTTTTGTGGTGAGCAGCAGAGAAAACCATATCTCTTCAAGGCTAACAATACATGTTACACAGATGGAAATACACATGCAGTTATTATTTGTGGCGACTAGGCACAGGGCGCCACACCCACCCATATCAACTCTTCCTCCTTGATTGACAGTTATTTTGTAACACAGCATAGTGCGTCAGTGTCATTTTTCTATCAATTCAAATGCTGATTTCTCAGTAGTGAAGGAATGGACTGACTATGTATAGATATTGCTTGATTTGTCTTTGAAAAAGCTTCATATGCATATAAATGATTTTTTGGGGGGTGAAATCCTGCTGACAGATTTCCTTTAAAAAGGACCTATAAGTAGAGATGAGTGAAATGGTTTGAGGTAAATCAAATGTTTTAGAATTTCAATCACCAAAAAGACTTTCTTCAGATGTGCTTCATGAAATTGAAGGAAAATTTTAACCCAATGGCCATTGTTTTGCTGCATTATAGAGAATTGGAAAAAAGTTAAAAATAAAGTTATTTTAAACACCCAGCTTTCATCTGTCATTCCGCAAAACATCCAATCTGATGCGTCACATGTGTGAGCGGCACTGGTACAGGCTAGCTTTTTTATGCTTACACTGTGCTTAGTCTGAAGTATGCAAAGTATATTTTTTTCACAAAGTCTGTAATATTCAGCTGTTTCTTCAACACTGTATATTCACGAGAAATGTAACAGAAACTGTCAGGCAACTTAATACACTTTTGCTGAGATATAATGCTAATTTAAGGAAACACGGTTGAATAATGATGAGCTAACACAAACTGAGATGAAAAAGTGTAAACAGGTGAGAACCAAGATAAAACAAGCCCGGTCATGTCTGAGACCATGCATTCAGCTTGCAACATGTTCATACTGGTTTCATCAGCTCACTCTGAAAGTTCTTTTCTTTGAAAGTTATATTCTTTTAGCATTGTAATTGCAGAGGGCTGGCAAGTGGTCTTCACTCAATTTTTGCAGCACCATCACTCAGTTCTCACTCATCTTTTTACAAGGCCAGCTGATGGCCTTCAGTCAAGTTTTAGAGGGCTAGCAGGTAGCCCTCAATCAATTTTTAGAGGACCATGTGGTGACCCTTAAGCATAATTTTTAGAGGGCCAGCAGGTGACAATGACTCAATTTTTAAAGGGCCATCGGGCATCCATCAATACATTTTTAGAAGGTCACCAGGCAGACCCTACTGAATTTTGAGAACGCAATCAAAGGCAGTGGGGTGGCGAAAGAGAGAAGGTGACCATCTGCTCCAGACAGTACCCACATGCGGCAAGCAGGCCAAAATTCAGCAGGTACCTGACCACTATCAGCCTGACCTCCACCAGCATGTTCAGGCACATGTCATCAAAGTACCCGACTGGGTGAGCTGAACGCCTTGGTCCTCAATCAGTGTCTTTGGGTGACACCACTGCCTTTTCCCATGTGCTATGTGTTTTCTGTCCAATATGCAGGTGTCGATGCCTCATGCCCTGCACCTATTATTGTACATCTGCAAGTACCAGCAGTGGCATTGTCCCATTCTTTGTCCCAAGGCAGCATTCAGTTGTCCCTAGCCCAAGTCTTGAAATGCAAATGTATATACTCATCCACCCACCTATACACAGGCCCAAACACAAAACAGGAAGATCTCCAGACTTCTTGACCTTAAAATTTGACATTTAGGCTTGTGGACAATGAGGCCTTGTACAACCTGATGGCAGAAGCCATCTCACAGTTGTGATTCCCCGTACTATTTTTCCCAGTGTGCCGTCCCCATCATACACAAGTACATGTTCCATAACATTACCTGTACCCTCACTAACACATTTACTGGGAAGGCCCACTTAACAATCAACAGATAGACAAATATTTGTGGCCAGAGTCACTAAATTTGCCTGACAGCACACTGAATGAACCTTGTAGGGGCTGGGACAGACTCGGACCCTGGGATAGCACACTTACTATTGACTCCAAGGACTGTTTGCCTAGTTCAACAGGGATTACTCTACCTCTGACACCAGTTTCTGCACCTCCCCCCCTTCCTAATATTCTCTCTCTCTCTCTTTCTCTCTCTCTCTCGCTTAGCCTCCTTATATAACTGATGAGTAGGTATGGATGGCTGACATCTATGAAGTTCTACACAGCATTAAGGAGTATACCAAGATAGGGAGCGGTGATGACACCATAAACTGTGTCTGTTTAACCATCACGCTTCTGTGTCCACTCAAACTCTGGCTGCTCACAATTAAAGAGGACGCTTTGCATCTGGACTAGTTGGAAATGGAGGAAGAAAGTACACAGGGTAATACTACCCATCCCAGACTCCTCTCTTCTCAGCACAGATTGGATGATAATGTGGAGCATGAGGAGGCTGAGGAGGAGAAGATGGAGAGTTTTCCTCCTGGTGGGGACAGTGAATTCTTGCCTGTTAGAAGTCTGGCACACAAGGTTGACTTTATGTCCTCAGCCTTTCCCCTGATCCTCAAATTATACAAATTTTCGACAACAGTGGTTATTGGTTGTTCACCTTTCATGACCCATGCTAGAGGGATAACTTGATATCTCTCCTTCCTGAGATGAAGAGGGCTAGTAAAATAGTGCAATAACAGAAAGTCCTAATCGGTCAATTACAGATTCCCAAAAATTCCCATTTGACAATGCTGGCAGCAGAGTACATTATTCCTAAGGTAACAAATTAAGAGAAATTAGGGGGACACACACCAGGTCCAACAGAGGCAGGAGAACACTATCAAAGGTCTAGGACAATTTCATTAGACCCTCCAAGCACAGATGTCCTCATGCACAAGGTAGTCTGACAAGGAAAGGAAAGTTTATAAACATGGTGAGCTAGTATTTGAAGAGAAGAAAGTAACATCTCACCAGACGATGTAATGTGGTTGCGGTGCTCGGAAACCTGGGCCAAAAACCAGTTGATCACACAGGAAAGGGAGTAGGAAATTTCAGAATCCACTTGTTATATTAAAAACATAGCATTAATGAAAAATTATTTAAAACAATATGAGAAATTCATCATTTAAAGCATGTCTAGACCAGGTATCCAAGCTGGACACATGGCATGAATAATCTCTCTATGCCTTGTAGGTACTGGCCTGTCCTGCTGCTAGAGTTTTGTCAGAGTGGGTTTTTAGTGCTGCCAGGGACATAATAACTGATCAACTGAAAATGCTCACCGGCAAACTGTTCTCAAAATAAAAAAGGCCTGGATTGGCCTCGACTTCTGAACCCCACTGGATAACAGCAGTGATCATAAAGCCAAATCAAATATTCCTTTGCTTTGTTGTGTTTTTACCCCTTCCCACCCCAAAAAAGGTGTACAGGTCATGTTGTTTTTTTTTTTCTTGTCCTCCTCCTCCTCCCACACAATATCAACAGGGTTATCATGCGGCCATCGTTACAAATTTTTGAGGGCCAGTAGCCGGCTCTCACTCAAAAATTTAGGAGGGCCATCAGGCAGACCTCACTTTATAATTATTAAATGGTCATCCAATGGTAATTGGTCCCCAGTCGTCACTATTTTTAACTGTGTGCCTTCCATGTCTTACACCAGCATATGTAACATAACATTACCTGTGCCTTAACCAATAAAGATACTGGGAAGGTCCACGTAACAACCAACATGTGGACAAGTGATTGTGGCCAGGAATGCTACATTTCACTGATGATACAATGGGTGAACCTTATGGAGTCCAGGAAAAAGTCAGACCCTGGGATGGCACACGTGCTACTGACACTGAGGATTGCAGGCCCTAGTTCCATAAGGGTTTCCTCCACCTCCTACACCAGTTCCTGCATTCCCTCCATCTCCAAATTGTCATCTCAGCATGTCATCCATATTAATTGCAAGCTGTAAGCACTGCACCATGACCTCATGGAAGTGTCAATAGGCTCTGCTGAAACTAATTTGTTTAGAAAACAAATAACACACCGTCACAAATTTCTTGACAGGCATAATAGAAGCGACAGATATGTAGCTCTGTGTCCAATGAACCTAAAACCAGGCATGGTTGTGTGTGATAATAGTCATATCTTTTGGTGGCTGTGAAGCTTGACAAGCTCATACACATTCTCTTCCTAGCTAACATGCTCAACTTTATGGTTCAGTGCTTTTTTAAAACCTACCCAGATTTGCCTGAGCTACTTCTGAAGTTATACCATGTGTCTGCTTATTTCCCCAAGTCAGATACAGCTGCCGCCAGTCTGAAAGTGTTGCAGCATTGCCTGCAAGTGACCGCTCACCAACTGATGTGCAACATGACCACAAGCTGGAACTCTACATTACACATATTAGCAGGGCTTTGTGAGTAACAAAGGCAGAAGTGGCATTCCAGCTATACAGTGGGTACGGAAGGTATTCTGACCCCTTTACATTTTTCACTCTTTGTTTTATTGCAGCCAACTGGTAAATTCAAAAACATTTCATTTTTTTCTCTTTAATGTACACTCTGCACCCCATCTTGACAGAAAAAAACCCTAAAATGTAGCAATATTTGCAAATTTATTAAACAAAAAAACCTGAAATATCTCATAGTCATAAGTATTCAGACCCTTTGCTCAGACACTCATATTTAAGTCACTTGCTGTCCATTTCCTTGTGACTAGTGTTGAGCGGACCCAAATTGTAAAAGTCTGGATCCGCGCGGTTTCAGGGTCGGATCCGGGTCCGACCCGGACCCGGGAATCTGGCTGCACGAGGTTAGGGAATTTTTTCTCTCTCTCTCTCTCTCTCTCTCTCTCTCACAGACACAGACCTCACAGCTCACAGTGCATGTCAGACCAAATGAGAATCATGAGGTCAAAGGCACTGCCCAAGGAGCTCAGAGACAGTATTGTGGCAAGGCACAGATCTGGCCGGCAAGGTTACAAAAGAATTTCTGCACTACTCAAGGTTCCTAAGAGCACAGTGGCTGCCATAATCCTTAATTGGAAGAAGTTTAGGACCATCAGAACTTCTCCTAGGCCTGGCTGTCCAGCCAAACTGAGCAATCATGGGAGAAGAGCCTTGGTGAGTGAGGTAAAGAAGAAACCCAAGATCACTGTGGCTGAGCTCCAGAGATGCAGTATGGAGATAGGAGAAAGTTGCACAATGTCAACTATCAATGTAGCCTTCCACCAGTCGGGCCTTTATGGTAGAGTGGCCTGATGGAAGCCTCTCCTTAGAGCAAGACATATGAAAGCCCGCATAGAGTTTGCAAAAAGCACATGAAGGACTTCCAGACTATGTGAAATAAGATTCTCTGGTCTGATGAGATGAAGATTTTGGTGATAATTCTAAGTGGTATGTGTGGAGAAAACTAGGCACTGCTCATCACATGCCCAATGCAATCCCAACAGTGAAATATGCTGGTGGCAGCATCATGCTATGGGGGTGTTTTTCAGCTGCAGGGACAGGAAGACTTTCTGCAATTGAAGAAAAGATGAATACAGCCAAGTATAGAGATATCCTAGAAGAAAACCTCTTCCAGAGTGCTCTGGACCTCAGAATTGGCCAAAGCTTCACCTTCCAACAGGACAATAACCCTAACGACACAGGTAAAATAACACAGGAGTGGCTTCAGAACAACTCTGTGACCATTCTTGGCCCAGCCAGAGCCCTGACTTAAATCCAATTGAGCATCTCTGGAGAAACCTGAAAATTGCTGTCCACCATCGTTCACCATCCAATCTGACAGAACTGGACAGGATCTGCAAGGAAGGATAGCAGGGGATCCCCAAATCCAGGTGTGAAAAACTTGTTGCATCATTCCCAAGAAGACTCATGGCTCTACTAGCTCAAAAGGGTACTTCTACTCAATACTGATCAAAGGGTTTGAATACTTATGACCATGTGATATTTCAGTGTTTCTTGTTTAATAAATTTGCAAAAATATCTTAATTTCTGTTTTTTTTCTGTCAATATGGGGTGCAGAGTATACATTAATGACAAAAAAAAGAAGTTTTTTAAATTTATCAAATGGCTGCAATTAAACAAAGAGTGAAAAATGTAAAGGGGTCTGAATAACTTCCGTACCCACTTTAACACGTCTGTTAGTATTCAGTCAGTGTCCGCATATTAGAACCAACAAGTGGGCATTAGTGATGAGCGAGTACTAAAAAGCTCGGGTGCTCGAAGCTCGGGCCGAGCCTCCCAAGATACTCGTGTACTCGGCCCGAGCAACGAGCCCAATGTTATCCTATGGGAGACCCGAGTATTTTTGTGAAATGACCACCGGCAGCATGTAGAAACCCTAAAAATGTCACAAAAGTCACAGAAGAGTGCTCAAATGACATGGCAACAGCATGGGGAAGACCCCTTGAAGCATTTATCACTCAAAAGTCACAGCTGTGAACAATTTTGTCCGCGTTTCACGCCATTTTTACGGACTCACCAGAAAACCTTCCAAAATGACCCCAAAATGATTTTTCATGGCAGAAATGTTAAGGGCACATACCCAATAGTGAGATAGAGCTGGTGTATATTACTTTTTGAGATTAATACATGAAAGATTTTACGTGAAAACATTGTGTGGCACTCCGATGTCCCTGAGAAGAGACGTACATGAAGGCCTCTTGAGTCTAATGTGCCCATTTTGAGGAAGTGAGTCTTTGTAGTATTTTCCTTTGCCAGGCAGTCCAAAATTGTGAGGTTCACCAATGCCCATGCATAGAGACGTGCATGAGGGCCTGTAAACCTGAAGTGCCCATTGGAAGGAAGTGGGTGTATTATAGTATAGCCCTTTGGCAGGGCAGCCAAAAATTGGGAGGCTCCACGTTGTCCCTGGGTAGAGACGTGCATGAGGGCCTGTAAACCTGAAGTGCCCATTGGAAGGAAATGGGTCTATTGTAGTATAGCCCTTAGGCAGGGCAGCCAAAAATTGGGAGGCTCCACGTTGTCCCTGGGTAGAGACGTGCATGAGGGCCTCAAAACATTAAGTGTCCATTGTCAGGAAGTGGGTGTATTATAGTATAGCCCTTAGGCAGGGCAGCCAAAAATTGGGAGGCTCCACGTTGTCCCTGGGTAGAGACGTGCATGAGGGCCTCAAAACATTAAGTGTCCATTGTCAGGAAGTGGGTGTATTATAGTATAGCCCTTAGGCAGGGCAGCCAAAAATTGGGAGGCTCCACGTTGTCCCTGGGTAGAGACGTGCATGAGGGCCTCAAAACATTAAGTGTCCATTGTCAGGAAGTGGGTGTATTATAGTATAGCCCTTAGGCAGGGCAGCCAAAAATTGGGAGGCTCCACGTTGTCCCTGGGTAGAGACGTGCATGAGGGCCTCAAAACATTAAGTGTCCATTGTCAGGAAGTGGGTGTATTATAGTATAGCCCTTAGGCAGGGCAGCCAAAAATTGGGAGGCTCCACGTTGTCCCTGGGTAGAGACGTGCATGAGGGCCTCAAAACATTAAGTGTCCATTGTCAGGAAGTGGGTGTATTATTGTATAGCCCTTAGGCAGGGCAGCCAAAAATTGGGAGGCTCCACGTTGTCCCTGGATAGAGACGTGCATGAGGGCCTCAAAACATTGTTCCCATTGCAAAGGAGCGGGTCTCCTGTCGTTGTAATGTCCATTCTGCAAAGAATGGGCGAAAAAATTTACCACTGGGGGTATACCTGAAACAAAGGCCTAAGTATTGCAATTTGTAACGGTCATCATCATGGTGGCGCATGAGGAGAAGGAGGAGCAGTCCAGCGATTATCCAAAGTCCAGAAGTGTGTACCCATGGGTGAGTGGAGGTACATGGCAAACTTTAAATTCCACTCTCATTTGCTGGTGGTGTGGTGAAGTCTGGCCCAATCCAACCCTTGTTCATCTTGATCAGAGTCAGCCTGTCAGCATTTTAAGTTGACAGGCGGGTGCGTTTATCTGTAATGATTCCACCTGCGGCACTAAAAACACGCTCTGACAAAACGCTAGCAGCAGGGCAGGCCAGGACTTCCAAGGCGTAGAGAGCCAATTCATGCCACGTGTCCAGCTTGGATACCCAATAATTGTAAGGCACAGAGGAATGTCGGAGTACAGTTGTTCGATCTGCAAGGTACTCCTTCAGCATCTGGGCAAACTTAGGATTTCTTGTGGCACTACCCCGCACCTCAGGGGCTGTGGTACGTGAGGGGCTGAGAAAACTGTCCCACATCTTAAAGACTGTTCCCCTACCTCTGGCGGATTGGACTTGTGCCTCTCTCGGCTGTACGCCTTGGTTGTCCACTGATTCCTGACCTATGCCGCTAGCGTTTTGTGAGGGGAATGCTTTGCCTACTTCCGTGACTATGGCCTTCCGGAACTGCTGCATTTTGGTTGACCTCTCCTCCACGGGAATAAGAGACAAAAAGTTCTCCTTGTAGCGTGGGTCTAACAGTGTTACCAACCAGTAATGATTGTCGGCCAAGATGTTCTTAACGCGAGGGTCACGAGACAGGCAGCTTACCATAAAGTCAGCCATGTGCGCCAGACTCTTAACAGCCAGGACTTCAGTAGCCTGACCAACAAGATGACTGAACATGCTGTCCTCCTCCTCCTCCTCCTCCTCCTCCTCATCTACCCTGTCCTCTGGCCAGCCACGCTGAACCGAGGATATGACTGGTGTGCATGTCATATCCTCAATTTGGCCGGAGAGTTGCTCCATGTCTTCATCCTCCTCCTCGTCATAGTCCTCCACTGCACGTTGTGATGAGACGAGGCTGGGCTGTGTGTTATCATTACCCACACCCACTACTGTTTCTTGCTGCAACTCATCGCGCTCCGCCTGCAATGCATCATGTTTGTTTTTCAGCAGAGACCGTTTTAGAAGGCAGAGTAGTGGTATGGTGACGCTAATAATGGCGTCATCACCACTCACCATCTTGGTGGAGTCCTCAAAGTTTTGGAGGATGGTACATAGGTCTGACATCCATCTCCACTCCTCAGGTGTTATGTGTGGAATTTGAACCATTTCCCGACGGCTTAGGTGATGCAGGTACTCAACAACTGCCCTCTTCTGCTCACATATCCTGACCAACATGTGCAGAGTTGAATTCCAACGCGTGGGGACATCACACACCAGTCTGTGAGCCGGAAGATGCAAACTGCGCTGAAAGCCGGCAAGGCCGGCTGAAGCAGTAGGTGACTTTCGAAAATGTGCAGACAGGCGGCGAACTTTTACCAGCAGATCAGACAGCTCTGGGTATGACTTTAGAAACCGCTGAACCACGAGGTTGAGCACATGGGCCACGCATGGAACATGTGTCAGCTGGCCTCGCCTCAAAGCCGCCACCAGGTTCCGGCCATTGTCACACACGACCTTTCCTGGCTTTAGGTTCAGAGGTGTGAGCCAGTGATCTGCCTGCTGTTTCAGAGCTGTCCACAGCTCTTCTGCATTGTGGGGTTTGTCACCTATGCAGATTAGCTTCAGCACAGCCTGTTGCCGCTTCGCCGAGGCAGTGCTGCAGTGCTTCCAGCTTGTGACTGGTGTGGAGGGTACAGTGGATGAGGATGCGCAGGAGGAGGAGGAGGCTGAGGAGCATGACATTCCGGAGCTGTAGAGTGTGGGTGAAACACTGACTGAGGTAGGGCCTGCAAACCTTGGTGTGGGAAGGACGTGTTCCGTCACTCGCTCAGACTGGGTCCCAGCTTCCACAATATTAACCCAGTGTGCTGTCAACGAGATGTAGCGGCCTTGCCCACAAGCACTTGTCCACGTGTCTGTGGTTAGGTGGACCTTGGGTGAAACAGCGTTGTTCAGGGCACGTGTGATGTTTTGTGACACGTGGTTATGCAACGCGGGGACGGCACACCGGGAGAAATAGTGGCGGCTGGGGACCGAGTAACGTGGGACAGCTGCCGCCATCAGGTCACGGAATGCTTCTGTCTCCACCAGCCTAAAAGGCAACATTTCCAGCGCAAGCAGTCGCGAAATGTTAGCATTTAGAACTGTGGCATGTGGGGTGTTGGCAGTGTATTTGCGCCTGCGTTCAAAGGTTTGCTGAATGGATAACTGAACGCTGCGCTGGGACAAGGACGTGCTTGATGATGGTGTTCTTTCTGCGTAGGCAACTGCAGGTGCAGGAGTGGAGGAGGCTTGTTCGCAGGCAGCATGGACAGGGGATTGGCTCGCATGCACAACCAGCGAAGACGTAGCAGTGACATCAGCAAGCACTGCTCCTCGACTCTGTTGTACTTCCCACAAAGTCGGGTGCTTGGCTGACATGTGCCTGGTCATGCTGGTGGTGGTCAGGCTGCTAGTTTTGGTACCCCTGCTGATGCTGGCACGGCAGGTGTTGCAAATGGCCTTTTTTGAATCATCTGGATCCAACTTAAAAAACTGCCAGACTCGGGAAGACCTAACATTTGTACAGGCACTTTGTGTCGTCGTGTTGTTCCGGGGAACGGTTGCCTGACTTCTGCCTGGGGCCACCACCCTGCTTCTTACTGCCTGTTGTGATGCTACGCCTCCCTCCCCCTGTGCACTGCTGTCCTCGCTCTGCATATCCTCCTGCCAGGTTGGGTCAGTTACTGGATCATCCACCACGTCGTCTTCCTCTTCCGCACCCTGCTCCTCCTCCTGACTTCCTGACAATTGTGTCTCATCATCGTCCACCACTTGTTGAGAGTGAGACACGTTGCCAACTTCGTGAGAACGTGGCTGCTCAAATATTTGGCCATCTGTACAGACGATCTCCTCATGACCCACTTCAATATGAGCTGGCGAGAGGCCAGAATGTGTGAATGGAAACGTGAACAGCTCTTCCGAGTGTCCAAGTGTGGGATCATTAATGTCCGAGGAGGACGTGTACTCAGCCTGGTGGTAGGAAGGAGGATCAGGTTCAGAAATGTGCGGTGCAGTATCACGGCTACTGACACTTGACCGTGTGGAAGACAGAGTGTTTGTGGTGGTGCCAATCTGACTGGAAGCATTATCTGCTATCCAACTAACAACCTGTTGACACTGGTCTTGGTTCAAGAGCGGTGTACTGCTGCGGTCCCCAAGAATTTGGGACAGGACGTGCGAGCGACTAGATGTGGCCCTTTGTTGTGGCGAAATTAGAGCTTGCCCACGACCTCGGCCTCTGCCTGCACCACCATCACGTCCACTTCCTTGTTCCTTGCCAATGCCCTTGCGCATTTTGCAATGCTGTGCACTGCTGACGTGTATATTCACTACTTGTGCGTTATATCAAAGTTTGTGGAAATTGCACACAAGTGCACCTGTACGCTGCCACCGACAGGCACACACGTGCGGTTTTAAAAACCAAGCACGGACGCAATAAGAACCTAACAGGTTTTTTTGGGGAGCGACAATTACAGACAAGTCAGACACTATCTGGACTGTTTTACACTGTGTACACCAGCCCCAGATATGATGAAGGCTGGTATACGGTCACCACTAGGAATGGCTATATATACCCTGCCTGCCTGCCTGCCTGTATACTGGTACAATAGTCCTGACAAGGACTCTTCTGGTCACTAGCCTGTATTCAGACCTGGCTATACCCTGCCTGTATATAGCAACAATAGTCCTGAGAAGGACTCTGCTACTGTACTCCGACCTGGCTATACCCTGCCTGCCTGTATACAACTAGAATAGTCCTGAGAAGGACTTTTGGTCACACTGTTTGCAGCCCTGCAACTGAAAAAGCTATAAAGGGCCGCAAAGCTTTCCCTGAATCAGCGACACTCTCCCTGCCCTGACTGTCTGGATAGCTGTGAGCAGAGCACAGCGCGCCGACCGGTATAAAGGCTCGGTCACGCTGTGCAGGCCGGCCAATCACTGCAATTCCACAACTAACAGGGCTGTGGCATTGCAGTGGTCTGCCAGCCAATCCCTGCATGAGGGCTGGCTCTCAAAAGAGCGCCAACATGCAGGGATGAAGACCACGAGTACAGCACGAGTATCGCGAGATTACTCGGTCCCCGCCGAGCAGCCCGAGTACAGCGATCAACATGTTAGGCTACGGGTTGAACTAGATGGACTTAGAGTCTCCCTTCAACCTTAAAAACTATGAAACTATGAAACTATGAAACACATTGCCCATATGACACTAATCAAAAATTATCACTACAGTGAATGCAGCTATCAGTGGTATAAATAGGGAATAGAACAGAGGTAGACATGAAAATAACTTTTGATTTTATGTTGCAGCAGCAGGGTCTGCAAGACTATAATCCCTGCCCATATGCCTCTAATACACTGTACCTTCTCCAGCAGCTATCCCCAAATGAAATGCAGCTAAGAACGGGATTATTAGAGAATAGAATAGATGTGAATTAGCTTTGAAAAGGTCTTTTGGATTAAAGTGGCAGCAGAAATGTTTGCAAGGCTCTGCCTACATGCCTCTAATACACAATACCTTCTACAGCAGCTAGCCCTACATTTATTGCAGCTAAACGCGGTATAATCAGAGATTAAATTAAATTTGAATTAGCCCTTAAAAGGACTTTAGGGTTGATGTAGCAGCAGCGAAATCTGTAACGATAGAATTCTTACCTACATGCCTCTAATACACTATCCCTTCTCTAGCAGCTAGCCCTTCACTAATTGTAAGAGCAGTACTATTAAAGAATAGAAAATATTTGATTCAGCCTTTAAAAGGATTTTTGGGCTAATATAGCAGCAACAAGGAAAGTAAAGTAAGGCAATATTCACTGCCTAGACATCTATAGTTCACAATCCCTACTCCACCAATTTTCTCTACACTAATTTCAGCTAAGTGTGGTATTATAATAGAATAGAATACATTTGCCCTTAAAAGAAATTTTGGGGGACCGTAGCAGCATCAAGGTCCATAAGGCTGAAATTCCTGTCTACATCCGTCTAAAACACTATCCTTTCTCCATCAGCTTGCCCTAAACTAAAAGCATATAACAATGGTATTATTATACAATAAAATAGATTTTTTTTTACCTAGCAACAGCAAGGTTTATAAGACTAGAATCCCTGAATTCATGCCTCTAATAGACTATCCCTTCTTCAGCAGCTTGCCCTACACTAAATGTAGTTAAGAGCGGTATTATTATAGAAAAGAATAGATTTTGCAGCAGCAGGGTCTATAATTCTGAATTTCATGTCTACATCCTTTGAAAACACTAGCATGCCCTACACTAAATGCATATAACAGTGGTATTATTATAGAAAAAAAAAGATTTTTTTTTACCTAGCAGCAGGAAGGTTTGTAAAGCTGGAAATCCTGTTATACACTATCACTCGTCCAACAGCTAGACCTACACTAAATGCAGCTAAGAGTAGTAATATTAGGAAAAATAAATAATTTAAATTAGCCTGGAAATGGACTTTGGTGTTGATATAACAGCATCAACGAATGTAAGACAATAATCACTACCTACAGTAGATACCTCCAATACACTAACCCTTTTCCATCAGCTCTCCCTACACAAATTGCAGTTAAGAGTGGTATTATTAGAGAAAAGTATAGATTTGAATTAACCCTGAAAAGGAGTTTTGGGTTAAAATAGTAGCAGCAAGGAATGTAAGGCAATAGTCACTGTCTACATACCTCTTATACACTATCTCTTCTCCAGCAGCTTGCCCTACAGTAAATGCAGGTAAGAACAGTATTATTACAAAATAAAATACATTTTTTTACATAGGAGCAGCAAACCCTGTAAGGCTAGAATCCATGCCTACATACTGTACCTTTAATACACTATCCCTTCTTCAGCAGCCTGCTCTACACTAAATGAAGATAAGTGCGGTAATATTAGAGGATTTTTTTACATAACAGCAGCGAGAACTGTAAGGTTAGAATCACTTTAATACACTATCCTTTCTTCATCAGTAACTCTCACTAAACTATTTCTGGGGTACCGTGCACCAAGCATGACATCTCTGAGTCTTATATAGACCCAATGATGGTATGTGGAAGGCCAATCACAGTAATGCCAGTAGTAAACATGGCAATCCCCACTTGTTTGGTGGCAAAAAAACAGCTGCGGATCATAGGACCTGAGCACCAGCATACTCGATAGAGTACCGAGCATTCTGAGTACCGCGATGGTTGGTTGCATACTATCACTAAGAATAATGTCACATCTATTATTCAGATGACTACTGCAGCCAGTCAATGACCTTAGCAATGTCCTAACAATGCAAACATTTCATTAAGCCTGTGGTCCAGACAAAAAGGCAATTAATAGTGTGAGTATGTCAAGATACTGTACTGGTATAAAGGCTCAACTTTGGAGGCTGGGAGGTTGTGCTGTGGGCACGACTCCAATGAATGCATAAAGGATATGGAAAGCTGAAGGTTATCTCTCCTAGTGTCCTAAATTCTCAGTTGGATGTGCAAGACCTCACTTGATGATGAGAAGAGTTTTTAAGTGGTGGTAGGAACACTTGATTTTGTACAGATAATATATAATAATAATAATAATATGTATTCATTTATATAGCGCTGTTAATTCCACAGCGCTTTACATACATTGGCAATACTGTCCCGATTGGGGCTCACAATTTAAAGTCCCTATCAGTGTGTTTTTGGAGTGTGGGAGGAAACCCACGCAAACACAGGGAGAACATACAAAATCCTTGCAGTTGTTGTTCTTTGTTGGAATTGAACCCAGGACCCCAGCGCTGCAAGGCTTCAGTGCTAACCACTGAGCCACCGTGCCGCCCATACAGATGACAAGATCCTGATGAAAAGTATTGATGCAAATTTTTTTATTGAGGTAACAAAAAGTACAACACATTTCAGGCTCCTAGGCCTCTTTCTCAAGTAACAGAAATATCTGCATGATTATTGGGAATCACAGAAGTGGTGACACTGGAGCAGTGAGGGATTAAAAGGGTAAAATTACCATTTTTTAGCTTTTAAAAATCACAGAGAATTTCATTTATTTGGTATTGTACCAATTGGAGCTGAATAATTTACAAGTCAAAGTCTATAAGCACGGTCAGTAATCTATGACAACTGCACTTAGTTTGAAGAATTGTAAACTAAGGCTAAGTTCACACATCCTGTGTTTTGCATCAGTCAAAATCCGTAGCCTTGAGGAATTACGGAATCCTGCAAAATATTTTGCAGGAATCCTGTATTTCCCCATAGACTTCTATTAGTGACGGATTGCGACTGATGACCCTGCGTTGCATCCGCTGCGTCGCGGTCCGTCGTTTTTGACTGACCGCCGAGCGGGGAGCAATGCAGAATGTAACGTTTTTCGGGCCGTCAAAATTAACGCGCCGCGCAGGAATCCGTCGCCATCCGTCAAGCTTGTAATGCAAGTCTATGGTGCTGGATTCCGTCGTAATCCGTCTTACAACGGAATCCAGCGCAGGATTCCGTCATGCTCTACTGAGCATGCCCAGCATGCTTGGCACGCCCACTGGGCTGTCCCAAACACAGACGGATCATGACTGATCCGTCAAAAAACGAACGCACAGCGGATGTAACGGACGCAACTGATCCGTTTTTTCACAGGATTCCTGTGAAAGGAATCCTGTGAAAAACACATCAGTTGCATCATTTGACATCTAAAAAACAACTGATCCGTTGCTGACGGACCTGACGGATTGAAAACAACTGAAGTGTGAACTTAGCCTAAGGTGTAGCTCAACCTTATGTAGTACTATACTGAAAAACAAGAAGTGATAAGGTGGCACTCACTGAAATTAAAATGTCCTTTATTAAATACACAACATCAAAACCGGTGTGGGGGGGAGGTTATACGAGAAGTCTCCTGCATCTTCCACCCCACCACCGATTTTAATGTTATGCATTCAATAAAGAACATTTAATTTTGGTGAGTGTCATCTTAATCACTTCTGGTTTACTGATTTTCAGTATATGGCTACTAGTTCTGAGCGAATAGTTAACTATTCGGACTCACTATGCTGTTAGCGAGTACTGTCCACTACTCGCATATTCTTTACGAGTAGTGCACAGTGTAAGCCAATGGGAAATAGCGAGTAACCCGAAAGCCGTACTTTTCGTGCGAGTAGCGAATAGTATGGCTTTCGGATTACTCGCTAATTAGCGAATATTTCCCATTGACTTACATTGTGCCCACTATTTGTACTGAATGTGCGAATAGCAGACAGTACTCACTAACAGCATAGTGAATACAAATAGTTAACTACTTGCTCAACACTAATGACTACGTAAGGTTGAGCAACACCTTATTACTCCAGAGTTATTTATCTAAGGCCTGAAACACACATCCGTGAAACACGTGCGTGTTTGGTCCGTTTCTGTGTATACTGGAGACACGGCCAAACGTGCACCAATGTTACTATATCTCAGCGGTTACAATTGCGTTTTTGGTTATGTCCTTGAGTCCGTCACCGTGATGCGTTTTTTGGTCCGTGTCTCACGCCAGCATGTCCGTTTTCTGCACGCAACACGCAGCACGGACCCAATGAAAGTCAATGGGTCTGTGCGCACGTCCGAGTGACACGGATGCATCTCTGTTTGCTCCCTGTACGTTTTGTGCTTTTTTCATGTGATGTCGGTCTTTTTTCTTTTTCTGTTTCGTTCTCTCCCTCAGCCCGTCGGTCGGTCTCTATGTCTGTCGGTCGGTCTCTCTGTCTTATCTGTCCCTCTAGCTGTCTGTCGGTCAGTTCCTCCCCCTCTCTCATACTTACCGTTCCCCGATCACCGGCGCGGCGCTGCACAGCTGTTATAATAACTCCGGCGGCTTTTACTATTTTGAAAAAGCCGGCCGCCCATTAGTCAATCTCGTATTCCCTGCTTTCCCCGCCCACCGGCGCCTGTGATTGGTTGCAGTCACACACGCCCACCACGCTGAGTGACAGCTGTCTCACTGCACCCAATCACAGCAGCCGGTGGGCGTGTCTATACTGAGCAGTGAAATAAATAAATAAATAATTAAAAAAAACGGCGTGCGGTCCCCCCCCCCCATTTTAATACCAGCCAGATAAAGCCATACGGCTGAAGGCTGGTATTCTCAGGATGGGGAGCTCCACGTTATGGGGAGCCCCCCACCCTAACAATATCAGTCAGCAGCCGCCCAGAATTGCCGCATACATTATATGCGACAGTTCTGGGACTGTACCCGGCTCTTCCCGATTTATCCTGGTGCGTTGGCAAATCGGGGTAATAAGGAGTTATTGGCAGCCCATAGCTGCCAATAAGTCCTAGATTAATCATGTCAGGCGTCTCCCCGAGATTCCTTCCATGATTAATCTGTAAGTGACAGTAAAAAAACACACACACCCGAAAAATTCTTTATTAGAAATAAAAAACACAAACAAATTCCCTCATTACCAATTTATTAACCCCGACAAACCCTCCATGTCCGGCGTAATCCACGGACCTCCAGCGTCGCATCCAGCTGTGCTGCATGGAGGTGACAGGAGCAGCAGAATACACCGCCGCTCCGGTCACCTCCACGCAGCTAATGAGATGAGTAGCGCGATCAACTGCTGTCACTGAGGTTACCCGCGGCCACCGCTGGATCCACGGATGTGTGGCGGAGGCCTAACAGAGCATTATACCATGCAGATATTTACCACTGGTGCCAGACATCTCTGTGCTTGGACACTATGAGATTGAAGAAACACCTATTACTTTCCAGGATCTGATGCACCTCTTTTGATTATAATTAGCAATGCCTAGTCGTTATGGTGAGATGGACGTGTGATGTGGCTGGTTAACTAGTCAAAAGAAGAGCAGCGGATGCCATCAAGTAGAAGGCTTACTTATTACTGATGTGGCTGGCATGGGGTCCTACAAATTGATTTGTCCTAAATTTAATGTCAGTTTATCACTTTCCATATTATTGGCCTATTCATTTTGAAATGCTCAGATATAGAAATTCCATTTTTGTTAGCATATTTGATGTTCTTACACATAATAAAGTGGATCAAAAATGGTTTGCCAAATTTATTATTTTGCAAGCTGCTTTCTTAAATAATTATATTCTGTGTGTGCACTTATTTCTGCCTGATAAACCTCTTATTGGAACCAGACTGCTCGCTGTGTTGTGTCAGTTAATATTTGTTTTAGCCTGTACTACTTCTGTTCTTCAGTGGTTAATATAATTAATTGGCTGCCCTTTCACGCAGGAAATTGCTTGCAGGGAGAAAGCTTCCAATTGGATTGCCTGTGTTTTTAAGGTTTTCATATATAATACGGAGAAAAGTTTCCTTTGACAAGCTGCTAATAAAGTTGCTCAGTCAATATTTGATGGATGAAATGGAGCATTTGCTAGCACGTCTGGAGTCATTTTGAAATGTAGTAATGGACAATAATCTAAGAATTTTATGAACTGTCCTTTTATAAGATGATATACAGTGCAGACTTCATCAATCAATTTTGTAGAGTAACTGAAACTAAAGCCATGCCATGAGATGATAAAAAAAGGAAAGTGAAAATTAAATTCTCCCTGATTAGTCATAGGAATGATAAAAGAATACTAATGTAATATCTATTTAGATAGCCAGTTTAAGTTAAAGAAGCTTTCTCTGCTCATTCTTTTATTCTATAGGCTATACTCACAAATTGCTGGGCCAAGGTTGCCTCTCTGACGCTGATGGCAGTCTGAGGCTACAGTGGTGATGTCACAACACTGCATGTGACCTCTACAAAAAATGTTATGGTGGCTCAAAACAGCTCTGCTCCTCGATTGGCTGCAGTCTAGTGTAATGATGACATCACTGCTGCAGCCAGTCGACAATGAATAAGTGACCGTGTCAAAGAGCAGTGATGGGAGGGTATAGCAAATCTTATTATTTTTAAACCCAATAGTAGAATAGTAATAAAACCATTTAATAAATAACCCTTTTTAATACAGATCAACATAAAAATTATAAAGGGAACCTGTGAGGTGCATTATGCACCCAGAACCACGAGCAGATCTGGGTGCATATTGCTAATCCCTGCCTAACCGTCCCTGTATAAACTAGCATAGATAAAGAGATCTTTAGAAAAAATATTTCTAAAGATCTTTTATCTAATGCTAATGAGCGCAGGGACTAGACCCAAGGGCGTTATATCCCGCGACTAGTCCGCCCCCTTAGCATGTTAGTACACCCACAAGGACGTACTAACATGCTATTCAATGTAGCATCAGCAGCATTGCCGCACGGACCTGTGTCTGCTGTGACCGTGCTTCTGAATTCTGGGCACTTACTGTGATGTTCAGTATGAATCCGGGTGTATGCGTCCCGGTTTCAGAGAGGTCTACTGTGCGTGTCCAGAAGTGCCGGGCATTCAGAAGATCGGTCACAGTGGACAGAGATTCATGTGTCACCACTGGAGATGCTGCATTAAATAGCATGTTAGCACATTAGTGCGCCCACAGGGGCATACTAAGAGGATGGCTAGTCAGGGGATATAACGCCATTGGGACTAGTCCCTGCGCTCATTAGCATTAGATAAAAGATCTTTAGTAATACTTTTTCTAAAGATCCCTTTATCTATGCTAGTGTATACAGTTAGGGTTAGGCAGGGATTAGCAATATGTACCCAGAACTGCTCCTGGTTGTGGGTGCATATTAGACCTGATAGGCTTTTTAAAGAGTTTTTCCATGATAATTGTTTTTATTTTATGGCCTTTTGCAAAGATAAATTGTCATTTAAATTGTAAGTCCATTTGCCATTTTGCAATTTGCTATTTTGGAGTCCAAAATTCAAAGCTTCTTCATTTTTATAACATTAGATATAGATAAGGTATTTATATTGCTTGGAAATGAATTTTTCAGATAGAATATTGTAAATAACCCATTTTTCTTCACACAAATCTAATATATAAAGCTGAGTGTATGTGTGTGTGTGTGTGTATGTATGCGTGTGTGTGTGTGTATGTATGCGTGTGTGTGTATGTCCGCTAAAGGAATCCGCACAGTCGCATGTACAATCATGAAATTTTGCACAGATGCCTCATGTGACTCAGGGAACGACATAGACTATGTTTGGATGGGAAAATTTAACCCCGCGCTTTACAGTTAGTCTCCAAAATACTGCCTCCATTAATCTGAATGGAGCTGGGAGATACGGGCTATTAATAGCAACTGTCAGTGGTAGCTATAGGAACAAAATAAACTGTTAGTATAAGAAGCTTATGTGTGAGGTAATAAGATGGGGGGACGGATAGAGAGAGAGACAGAAAAAGACAGACAGACAGAGACACAGACAGAGACAGATGGGGAAAGAGATAGAGAGATAGAGACAGAGACAGACGGGCAAAGAGACAGACGGACAAAGAGACAGACGGGCAAAGAGACAGACCTGGAAAGAGACAGACCTGGAAAGAGACAGCCGGGCAAAGAGACAGCCGGGTAAAGAGACAGCTGGGCAAAGAGACAGCTGGGCAAAGAGACAGCCTTGGAAAGAGACAGACGGGCAAATAGACAGCCTCGGAAAGAGACAGCCCTGGAAAGAGATAACCCTGGAAAGAAACAGACGGGCAAAGAGGCAGACCTGGAAAGAGACAGCCCTGGAAAGAGACAGCCCTGGAAAGAGACAGACAAGCAAAGAGACAGACGGGCAAAGAGACAGACGGGCTAAGAGACAGCCGGGCAAAGAGACAGCTGGGCAGAGAGACAGACTGGGAAAGAGACAGAAGGGGAAAGAGACAGAAGGGGAAAGAGACAGACTGGGAAAGAGACAGCCAGGCAAAGAGACCGCCGGGCAAAGAGACAGCCCTGGAAAGAGACAGCCCTGGAAAGAGACAGCCCTGGAAAAAGACAGACAGGCAAGGAGACAGACGGGCAAAGAGACAGACCTGGAAAGAGACAGACGGGGAGAGAGACAGACGGGGAAATATACAGACGGGGAAAGAGACAGCTGGGCAAAGAGACAGACGGAAAGACACAGACAGACACAGAAAAAAAGAGAGACACAGAGATAGAGACACAGAGATAGAGACAGACAGAGAGACTTTTACAGAGACAGACAGAGAAACTGATACAGACAGAGACAGACACACAGAGACAGACAGACAGAGACAGACATAAACTCAAAGAGAGATAGTTACTATCCCGGGCAACACCCGGGTACTACAGCTAGTTAATAATAAAATGGTTTTGTAATATTCACTAGGAGGAGCATAAGAGTTATAATTGTTGATAATATCATACCGTTTATACATTGTAATTGCAAGTACAGGATAAAGATCAGATACTTAGCTATAGAGGGTGTTAATGCTGCAGATGTACCCATAGTCTGTGGCCTAGAAAGCCTAAAACATTTATTTCCAACAAATAAGGAAACTATTGCTATATATACACACTTTTATAGGAAAACTGTATAATTGTAACCACATTTAAAGAGATAAACAAAGGGATTTGCTATGTGAACCTGCTTTGCGACAGCCTATAATATGTCTCATCTGAGATACAACAAACATAGAGAAACTTGGAATAACAAAAAAGTCTGCATATCAAATAACTTTATTTAGGGGATCTGGTCTGGAACCTATTTTTTTTGGGATCTGGTTAACGGTCTGTTTCTAAGGTTTACATTTGTTTAGAGTAGAATTGTCTGGAGACAGTATTAGTTTAGTGTTCTGGTGTGAGGTATGAATAAATTATGGTGTCTGGACCTGGACTGAATTTATTTATGGGTTTGATCTGGTACTGCACAATGTGCAATGTTTAAGGACTCAATCTAAAATTAGTTTGTGCTTTTTAATTGGTGATGGCTACTGTATTTTTCTACATTTTAGAGGATCCATTTGCTGGATATATCCTTGTGACAAGCGAGAGTGCACAGCATGCTTGGCACTCAATTGAGAATTCTGGTGCTTGGGCACCATGTTGATTCTCCTGCCCTGTATGATTCATGGCTGTTTTTCACTTAAAAAGAGGGGATTGTCTGCCAATGCTATGTTGGCCACATAGCTTTATCGGATCAATATAAGATCCAGTGATGACATGCTTGGCGCACTATATCCCAGAAATAATGTAGGGAGAGCTTCTGCTGGAGAAGGGATAATGTATTATATTCATTCTAGCCTTACAGTCATGGTTGCAGCAACATAAAGCATCTATAATATATCTTCATAATACCATTCTTACCTGCATTAAGTGTCCGGCTAGCTGCTGGAGAAGGGATAGTATATTAAAGGCATACAGGCAGGCATTCTAGCCTTACAAACCTTTCTGCTTCTAGTTAAAAAAATATATTCTAGTTTAAAATAATGCCAGACTTTGTTGCATTTAGTGTAGGGCAAGCAGTTGGAGAAGGCATAGTGAATTAAAGTCATGTAGTCAGTAATTCTGACCTTACATTTCTTGTTGATGTACGGTCAGCTACGTATGTACTACTTCCCCATCTTCCAAATCATTTTTATCTTTGTCAGACTACCCTACACTTCAGGGCCTGGGCTCTGGGAGGGTCTAGTGAAACTGTCCCAGATCTTTAATAATGTTCTTCTGCCTCTGTTGAACCTGAAATGTGTCTCTTTCCTCCTTGGTTGTCCAAGGAACTATGACCTCTGCCACAAGCATTGTCAGATGGGAAATTTTTGTACTTATTGTTCAACTAGGGCCTTCTGGTTTTTTATCATTTTATTAGCCCTCTCCATAGAGAGACAGAAAGTTGTCTTTGTAGCGCCAGTCAAAAAGAATGAGCAACCTGTAATTTTTGATGGCCAAAATGTGTATATCACAGGAAAGTCTACGGGGCATAAAGTCAACCATGTGTGCCAGACTACCAACAGGCAAGACTTCCCTGTCTCCACCAGGAGGACAACTCTCCAGCACCGCCTCCTCATTGTCACCTAATCCACAGTGAGAAGATGAGATGAGGCCAAGATCAGTAGTATCACCATATATACTTTCTTCCTTCATCTCTAACTAGTCCATATGCCAAGCATTCTATTTAATTGGGAATAGCGAGCATTTGAGTAGACACAGAAGCGGGATGGTTACGCTGATAATGGTGTCATTGCCGCTCACCACCTTGGTTGATTCTCTAAACCTCTGTACAACTCCACATATCTCCGACATCGATTCCCACTTGTTGGATATTATGTGGGGAGACTAAGCAGAATACTGATGGGCATGTTGTAGCTGGTATGCAACTACTGCCCTCTGCTGCTCACAAGGCCTTGCTAACATGTGTAACATGGAGTTCCAGCCCGTAGTCAAATATTAGTGAGCTGGCACTTGCATATGCTGCTGCAACAATGCCAGATCAGTGGTTAGCTTATCTGACTTGCGGAAATGGACACACATGTGGCATACCTTCACAAGTAAGTGCTGAACCACTAAATTGAGCACATGGGCCATGGTATATTTGCGAGTTTACCAAGCTTCAGAGCCACCACCATATTATGCCCATTAACACAGACGACCATACCTGGTTGTAGATTAAGTGTCCAGAGTCATAGTTCTGTCTGGTATGTTATATCTTTAAACAATTGTAAGGTAGTGTGCTATTTGTCACCTAAAAAAAATAGTTTCAGCAGATCCTGTTGCTGCTTCACTGAGGCAGTGCTGCAGTGCTTACAGCTTGGGACTGATATGGATGACTTGCTTAGAGATGACAATTTGGTGATAGAGGATGAGAAGGTGGAGGGAGTGCGGCAACTGGTGTAGGAGGTAGAGGAAACGCTCATTAAACTGGGGCCTCAATCTTTTGCATCAGTAGTACATGCACCCTCTAAGGGTGCGACTCTGTCTCGGCCTCCACAGGGTTCAACCAATATGCCATTAGGAAAATGTAGCGGCCCTGGCCACAAATTCTTTCCCACGTGTCTGTTGTTAAATCGATTTTCCCAGTAACTGCATTGGTAAGGGCATGGGTGATATTATCAGATACGTGCTGGTGTAAGGTGGGGATAGTGCACCGGGAAAATAGTAGCAGCTGGGCAACAAGCACCATTTGAAATCCACTGCTATGAGGTTGCAGAAAGCTTCAGTGTCCACCAACCTAAATGATATAATTTCAAGGTCAAGCAGTTTGGAAATGTGACCGTTTAGTTTTTAGGCATGTGGATAGGTGGATGGCTATGTATTTGCATTTACATTCCAAGACTTGGGTAAGGGACAGCTAAACTCTGCTCTTGAACAAAAAAATCGGACAACATTGCTGATGATGCTTGGGAATGTGCAATGACAGGTGCAGGGCGGGATAGTAAAGATGACAGCGTTCCTCTGGGTGAAGAAAAACTAATTATCCTTTATTCCACCAGATGTGGTAAAGCAGCAATGTTTCAACCTCTGCGGTCTTTGTCAAGCATGACAAAGACCGCAAGGTCGAAACGTTGCTGCTTTACCACATCTGATGGAATAAAGGATAATTAGTTTTTTTTCACCCAGAGGAACGCTGTCATCTTTACTATTTGGTATGTTGCTTCAAGTGATCCCTTGATTGTGAACGTGCGTTCCTAAGTTGCTAATTGTGTTGATGCACAGGCACACATAACATTTAACCAAGGTGCTGTGGAGTTTCTTTTTTGTACAGGTGCAGGGCGGGATGCATCGTTTCCTATGAACAGGACAGCGGATTGCCAAGCATGTAGCACAGAGAAAGAGGCAGTGTCACCTGCACATATTGATTGTGGACACAGGCATTCAGCTCACCTAGTCAGATTTTAGCTCACCTTTCATGACATGTGCCTGAGCATATTGATGGTAATCAGACTGATAATAGTTAGACCCTTGCTAATCGTGGTATGGCACAGGTTGCAAATTATCATTCTTTTATCATTCCTACTTTTTTAAAAAAAGTGCCAGACTGGGGAACACCAAGGGAACTTGCCACATGTGGGTGCTCTGGGAAAGAGTTACCCACTTTCTTCTTCTGGCTTCCTCACTGCTTCTTCCTGCCTGTTGCAGTGCTGTGGATCCCTCTCCCTTTGTGCTGCTGTCCTTTCTCTGCATGGCAGCTTGCAAGATTGGGTCAGTGACTTCATTATCCACCACCTCATCGTTTATTTCTTCACTCTGAGTCTTCTCTTTATATGTTGATGTAACAACATCACTTGTTGGCAACTGTGTTTCATCAATATCAACCTTTTGAGACACAAGTTGACATTTCCCACTGTCGTCTTCTTCAGACTGTTGCTGCTTAAATATTTCACCATCACTACACATGATCTCATATTCCTCTTGAAACGTGTAGGTCAAGAGGTCTGAAAAATTAATAAACGGAAAAGTGAGGCGCTCCTCGGAGTGTCTGAGTGTGTGATCACTTGTCAAATGGGACTTGCCATGGTGTGTGGAAGGAGGATCAGGTTGGGATAATATGTCCAGAATCTTGGCTAGTGAGATTGGACCTTGTGGAAGGCAGAGAGGCGCTGGGAAACAAATTGAAAGCATTTTCTGCCATCCAATCATCCACCTGTTTGAACTGTTCTGGCTTTAAAAGTGTTAGCCCGTGCCCCCTGCAAAGAGTGACAGGAATCTAGGTCTCATGGATGAGGGCGTTTTTTTTGGTTCCAGCCTGAAGACTATCGTTTTTTTTTCAATAAAATATATAGCCCTGAAAAAAGAAAAAGGTTGTGATGACCACCTGATGACCCCTCCAAAAATTATTAGTAAGGGCTGCCTGATGGCTCTCTAAAATGAATCAGTGAAAGCTGCCTGGTGGCTCTCCAAAATATGAGTTATGGCACCCTGATTGTCCCCCAAAATGTATGAGTGAGAGGCACCTGAAACCCTCCAAAATGTATGAGTGAAGGCCATCTGATGGCCCTCCAAAATATATGAGTGATATGGTGTAGGAGGAAGAGGAGGAGGACAAAAATAATAAGAAACTATGAACCATATACCCTTTTTTGGGTAATAAGCGGTGCCTGGGAATACACCAGAAAAAAAATTAACATTTGGTTTGTCTTTATGTTCCGCTGTTGTCATCCCATAAGGTTGAGAAATCTGGGCCAATTCAGGTAATGTTCATTTTGAGAAGAGTCAGCATGTAAGCATTTTCAGTTGTGCCTATCAGGTATTATGCCCCTAACAGTACTAAAAACCAACGGAATCAACTTAAGCAGGGAGGGAGCAGTGACTATGGCCTGCGAGCCTTAAATTTGGATTAAAGTCATGGGCGATACAAATTATGAGTGAGGGCGCTTAATGGCTCTCTTAAATTTATGACTGGAGGCTGCCTGATGGCCCACTAAAAATTTGAAGCGAGGGCCACATGATTACCATGTTGATATGGTTGAGGTGAAAATATTTGATTTGGCTTTATCTTCCGCTGCGCCATCTGTTAGCCAAGCTATTACGGCTTTATTTACGTGTTGCATTTTTGCTGCATTCTATTTGCAGCATTTTTATAGAGTCATGCAAATTAAGAGCTGATTTTTACAGTACCAGCAAAAGATATGAGATTTCATAAATCTAATGCACACAATTGTTTTTTTACCTAAATGAAGGGGAAGACTGCTGTGTTTTTTAAACATTTCTATGTGTGAACATCACCTAAGGCAGGAGTCTCCAACTTTGCTGTGTATATTGGCCGCCCAAAGAAGAAAGTTCAATTTCATATTCTTTGCAAGACAAAGTGACATTTTTAGTGACACCATATATTTTTTAATACATCTTTTGATTTCTTTAACATTCCGGTTTCATTATTTTAAATGGCATTGTTTTATACTGTATGTTATTACAGATGAGACAAAAAATGAGCACTTTTTTGTTTACTATACACATTAGAAGCATAGGAAGGATGACACTACAGCTACAGAGGTGACTTTATGAAAGCGCAGCTCGACTATCCATCTCTGCTGAATACCCTTTTAGCTTTTTGAGGGTTGGGTAGAGGACATCCTTTCTGTAAATAGGGTCCCACACCTGCACACCAACAGCTTGATCAGCACTCTTAGAAGAGTCAACATCATGAGACCACATGGGGCGCATGGTCCCTCACTTCGTCATTGAGAATGATTTCATTCTTCAAGGAATATTCCAGAGTGGTTCTTGTGGTGGGATGCAGGTCTGGACAGCTGTGATCATCCTTTTAGATGGATAAAAATTAATGTATGTGTGTGCATGCTTTATTAAAGATGGGGTGAATGATTAGCCTAAGAGGTAGAGGAGGCGTTTATTTTTCTCTTTTTTTTTCCTTACATACAAGTCATTATCTAGGAAAGAATGACATTATGAGCAAATCTGCTGAATTTCAAATATGACAGATTTACTCATAATCACCAAGGAAGTTAGATTTGTAATAAATACATTTTTATTATAATAAATCATTAATTCAACATTATTGGGGTTATTAATCCCTTCTTATAAGCACCTTTTCTTGGCCCTCATTGTACCACTCTAGATGCCACTCATCTTCTATGATCTGTCTTCTATCTTCTTCTTTTCTGGGCCTGCATACCTGCTAGCCTTCTCTAGGCCCCATGTTGTCACATTGCTATGACATTTCATATGACACACATCAGGCCTATACACTGTGTGCAGAATTATTAGGCAAATGAGTATTTTCATCACATGATAATTTTTATACATGTTGTCCTACTCCAAGCTGTATAGGGTTGAGAGCCAAATACCAATTAAGTAAATCAGGTGATGTGCATCTCTGTAATGAGGAGGGGTGTGGTGTAATGACATCAACACCCTATATAAGGTATGCTTAATTATTAGGCTACTTCCTTTCCTTTGAAGAAATGGGTCAGAAGAGAGATTTGACGGGCTCTGAAAAGTCCAAAATTGTGAGATGTCTTGCAGAGGGATGCAGCAGTCTTTAATTTGACAAACTTTTGAAGTGTGATCACCGAACAATCAAGCGTTTCATGTCAAATTTCCAACAGAGTTGCAAGGAGTGTGTTGGGCAAAAAAGACGCAAAGTAACTGCCCATGAATTGAGGAAAATCAAGCGTGAAGCTGCCAAGATGCCATTTGCCACCAGTTTGGCCATATTTCAGAGCTGCAAAGTTGCTGAAGTATCAAAAAAGCACAAGGTGTGCCTTACTCAGGGACATGGCCAAGGTAAGGAAGGCTGAAAAACGACCACCTTTAAACAAGAAACATAAGATAAAACGTCAAAACTGGGCCAAGAAATATCTTAAGACTGATTTTTCAAAAGTTTCATGGACTGATGAAATAAGAGTGACTCTTGATGGGCCAGATGGGTGGGCCAGAGGTTGGATCAGTAAAGGGCAGAGAGCTACACTCTGACTCAGACGCCAGCAAGGTGGAGGTGGGGTACTGGTATGGGCTGGTATCATCAAAGATGAATTTGTGGGACCTTTTCGGGTTGAGTATGGAGTGAAGCTCAACTCCCAGACCTACTGCCAGTTTCTTTCTTCAAGCAGTGGCACAGAAAGAAGTTGGTGTCGTTCAAGAAAAACATGATTTTGATGCAGGACAATGCTCCATCACATACATTCAACTTCTCCACAGCGTGGCTGGTCAGTAAAGGTCTAAAAGATGAAAAAATAATGACATGGCCCCCTTGTTCACCTGATCTGATCTCATAGAGAACCTATGGTCCCTCATAAAATGTAAGATCTACAGAGAGGGAAAACAGTACGCCTCTCGGAAAAGTCTCTGGGAGGCTGTGATGACTGCTGCACGCAATGTTGATCATAAACAGATAAAGTGACAGAATCTATCGATGGTAGGCTGTTGAGTGTCATCATAAAGAAAGGTGGCTATATTGGTCACTAATTTTTTGGGTTTTGTTTTTTGCATGTCAGAAATGTTTATTTCTAAATTGTGTGCAATTATATTGGTTTACCTGGTGAAAATAAACAAGTGAGATGAGAATATATTTGGTTTTTATTAAGTTGCCTAATAATTCTGCACAGTAATAAATACCTGCAAAAACAGATATCCTCCTAAGATAGCCAAATCTAAAAAAAAAAACCACTCCAACTTCCAAAAATATTAAGCTTTGATATTTATGAGTCTTTGGGGTTGATTGAAAACATAGTTGTTGATCAATAATAAAAAATCCTATAAAATACAACTTGCCTAATAATTATGCACACAGTGTAAGCATGGAAGAAGTAGAAGATAGAAGAGAAGACAAGGAGGCCTTTAGGAGGACTTGTAGAGGCAGAGAAAATATAGGAAGCTCTAAAGAGGTGAAGATAAGATTTATGTTTTTTTCCCTTCCCAGGCCTCAGAAATCATAAAAATAGAATAAGAAATCTCACAAATATAAATTTTGCTGGAAATTCGGGACATCTAATTTCTTAGTCAATTCACTTAGCTGTATTCAGTGCTCTTATCAGAGGAGTGAACTTATTTAGGGGTCTGGCTTAAAATCTAAGGGGTACTTTATATGTTGCAACATCGCAAGCAGCGGCTAGCGATGCCGAGCGCGATAGTACCCGCCCCTGTCGCACATGTGATATGTGGTGATTGCTGCCGTAGCGAACATTATCGCTACGGCAGCTTCACACGCATATACCTGCTCGGCGACGTCGCTGTGACTGCCGAACTATCCCTCCTTCAAGGTGGAGGTGCGTTCAGTGTCACAGTGACGTTACCGCAACGTCACGAATCGTCCAGCCAATAGAAGCGGAGGGGCGGAGATGAGCGGGACATAACATCCCGCCCACCTTCTCCCTTCCGCATTGTCGTCGGGACGCAGGGAAGGAGATGTTTGTCGCTCCTGCAGGTTTACACACAGCGATGTGTGGAGCTGCAGGAACAACAAACAACATCGTACCTGCGGTCGACCCGACATTATAGAAAAGTACAAAAAACAAACAAAACCGCTCACCACTGCAGAGACAAGCCTGAATATATCCTCCTGTTAGTCCCCTTTGGTCCGGCACGGATTACGGCAGCAAGCCGAGAAGATAATAGAAGAAAGCAGTGGAAAAATCCAGCTGGACTCCAAAGGGATAAATAAAAATGCTTCTTTATTTATATCAACTCGATTAAAAATATATATCCATTTCTCAAGTAAAGACACCGGCTTGTTCATACTGATGCATGGCAGATGTATACTACTACGCGTTTCGGCGGAACGCCTTCCTCAGGTCATAGTCAGTACAAGATTAAGAGGATATTTATAAATGTTTTTCCTGAGCAGCGAAGTAACTCACATGTTCTCAATAAATTAATTAATTAATTAAATTAATTATATAGGGGAGTATACACTGCTCAGGTAAAATCACAAATTCACAAGAGGAAAGTACAAAAAGACCATGAAGTATTTATCTAACCTTAAATTACATAGGTATCCATCCAGATAAAATACAGAAAAAAATATATATATATCAATTAACATCTAGGTATGAAAATCTTATATATAGATAAATATACATATCTTTTTTTCTTTCTTTTTTTTCCCCATAAATGGACATGAAAATCAATAGACACAATAAAACCCCACTTTATAGATGTAGATAATCACATTCGTTTGTCAAAACACATTATAGGAAGCAAGACATATAAAAAGGACACTGCCCACAGGTATAAGAAGAGAGAGAAAAAAAAAAAAAAATTATAATGTCTCGCAGTTGTCAGCCAAAAAAAAAAAAAGCTTTCTCTCAGAGCACACAGTTTCCAATGCTTCAGATGATTTCTCTGATACATCCAATGCCTCTACCTCCACTTCTGTGGGAAATAACCAGTGGTTTCCCAACCACAGCAATAAAAACCGCAAGCGTGCAAAAAACGACGAAGGGGAGGCAAGAAACACAGGAAGAAAATACCATACTCGGAGTCTGAAGAATTGGTGAGTGTTCCAATCTGGAATATATCCAGTTATATACTGTCACAAACACAAATTAATGTTTTATCGAAGGGATTGGGGTTTTCCCCATCCAGAGACTTTGATATATTTAATACTCTATGTGACATTAATACATTTGTGAGGAACCTTACAGTCAAATGTCACTTTGACAAAAGCAATGAGATATGTGCCCCTACAGTCTCAACTTCCCAAGTGATCCCACAAGATTTTCTGACTTTGCAAGAACAGACTGTGTTATGGGATTTGAGACATTTAGAGAAAAATGCCAATGAGGATGTTATATGTCTTAATAATTCATTTGCAACACCTAACCCTGCCTTTTACCCATTGCAATCAAGACCGCACATTCTGGATTCATTCCAGGAATTGATTGAATCTGAACTTTTGGAGCTGGAGAGACATACTACAAATATTACAAATGTGTCTCATAATTTGTCTAGTAGTGAGCGGAAAGCACTAAAAGATTTACGGAACAACAAAGATCTAATGATAAGACAATCAGATAAAGGAGGGGCTTTGGTCATTATGAACTCTGGACTTTATAAGAAATTGAATTTCATAGATCTTTCTAACGATCACATGTATTTGGAACTTATGTCTGATCCTACAGAAAAATATAAGTCTGAGTTATTGTCTATTTTGAATGAGGGTTTAACTATTAATGCAATTGATGGTAAACTTAAAGACTATTTATTTGTGAATCATCCTGTGGTCCCGGTGTATCATTCCTTACCTAAAACACATAAGGGGTTATTTCCACCTCCCCTTAGACCCATAATAGCGGGTATTGGGGGTCTCAATGAAAAGCTGGGTGAGTGGGTCGACCATTATTTGCAGCCGCTGGTCAGACTCATCCCTAGCTACATTAGAGATTCCAAATCGATTATTTCCCTTTTTGATAATATGGAATGGAAAAAAGAATACACCTGGATCACAGTAGATGTTATTGGTTTGTACCCGGCAATACCTCATGATGTAGCCATTAATTGTTTGGAATATTTTTTGAACAGTTTCAGCAATTATAACCCTTCTATTGTCGAATTTTTGCTAATTGCGGTCAAGTATCTCCTCAGTCACAATTATTTTTCATTTGATAAACGTTTTTTTTTTGCAGCGGAGTGGTGTTAGCATGGGAGCGGTTTTCTCACCCTCCCTTGCTAACATTGTTATGGCGGTTTGGGAAGAGAGGTTTTTATACAGTACTAATTCACCTTTTTTTAGTGATATTTTGTGGCTGGGGAGATACATAGATGACATGTTACTCGTATGGAGGAGCACAGAATCCAGAGCTGAGGAATTGTTTTCATATTTGGATAATAATGAGTTCAATCTGAAATTCACACACAATCTACATAAAACAAAAATTAATTTTTTGGACATTGAATTCTCCATCAAAGATAACAGAGTATGTATTTCTCCATTTAGGAAACCTCTGGCCACTAATAACACACTGAATGCATCTTCCTGCCATCCTAAACATGTTCTGAGAAATATTCCAGTGGGAGAATTGATCCGTACTAAGAGAAATAGTTCCAGCCCAAATACATACAAAAAAGAGGCACAAAGGGTTAAAGACAGACTCAGAGCACGAGATTATCCTGGGTGGGTATTAGACAGAGCAGAGCATATAGTTGATAGAGTAAATAGAGTAGACCTCCTTGCCGACAAATCTAAACAGAGGGACAACGATAATTGTTTTATTACCTTCTCTACGCAATTCAGTGATCAATTTGACAGTATAAAAAATATCATAAAAAAATACTTACCTCTGCTGAACCAAGATCTGAGATTGAAGGAAATCATGAGCAAGAATGCAGTTAGATTTGTTGCCAGAAAGGCTCCCACTTTGCAGAGTATTTTGTCTCCTAGCACATTTGTCTCCGCACGGCCGGTCAGATCTACCACGTGGTTAGAAGTCAAAGGTTTTTTTAAGTGCGGTGCCGCTAAATGTAAATGCTGCAGTTTTGTTAGCAAGAGTGATACCTTTGTATCTTTCCACAATGGTAATAGCTTTAACATTAATACTTTCATTAACTGTAATAGTGATCATGTGGTATATCTGATAGAGTGTGAACAATGCCAGATTCAGTACGTAGGCTGTACAGTGGGGCCACTTAAAAAACGTATACGCAAGCACATGTCCGATTCAGTGAACGCTAATACCATTGGTATCTCTGCGGTATCTAGACATTTTGCCACAGTCCACAAGGGCAATTTGACAGCTTTTAAATTCAAGGGTATAGAGAAGGTTTTTAAACCATTGAGAGGAGGCGACTATAGGAGAAAGCTACTTAATCATGAAAGTCGGTGGATTTTTATGTTGGATACCCGCCTCCCAAAGGGATTAAATAGCAGACATGATTTGATCTTATGCTATTGAGGTTTTTGAAAAAAAGAGAGAAATTTAACTTTTTTTTTTTTTTTTTTTTTTTTTGGCTGACAACTGCGAGACTAATACAACAGCACTTTACACTTCCATTGTATGAGCGTGGTTGATTTGTTGTTGTAGATCTCAACACTGATATTTCTGTCGCTCATTAATATTGACATGTGTTCTGTTTGAGCCTTACATATACGGGTAGGCATCGGCTGACAACTGCGAGACATTATAATTTTTTTTTTTTTTTTTTTTTTTCTCTCTCTCTCTTCTTATACCTGTGGGCAGTGTCCTTTTTATATGTCTTGCTTCCTATAATGTGTTTTGACAAACGAATGTGATTATCTACATCTATAAAGTGGGGTTTTATTGTGTCTATTGATTTTCATGTCCATTTATGGGGAAAAAAAAGAAAGAAAAAAAGATATGTATATTTATCTATATATAAGATTTTCATACCTAGATGTTAATTGATATATATATATTTTTTTCTGTATTTTATCTGGATGGATACCTATGTAATTTAAGGTTAGATAAATACTTCATGGTCTTTTTGTACTTTCCTCTTGTGAATTTGTGATTTTACCTGAGCAGTGTATACTCCCCTATATAATTAATTTATTGAGAACATGTGAGTTACTTCGCTGCTCAGGAAAAACATTTATAAATATCCTCTTAATCTTGTACTGACTATGACCTGAGGAAGGCGTTCCGCCGAAACGCGTAGTAGTATACATCTGCCATGCATCAGTGTGAACAAGCCGGTGTCTTTACTTGAGAAATGGATATATATTTTTAATCGAGTTGATATAAATAAAGAAGCATTTTTATTTATCCCTTTGGAGTCCAGCTGGATTTTTCCACTGCTTTCTGACATTATAGAAATGAACGACGCTACACAGATCAACGATTTTTGACGCTTTTGCGATCGTTTATCATCGCACCTAGGATTTACACATTGCGATGTCACTACCGGCACCGGATGTGCGTCACTAACGACGTGACCCCGACGATATTTCCGAAGTGATGTCGCAACGTGTAAAGCCCCCTAAGGGTCGTGATTTTGAATGTATTTAGTATTCTTGTTTGAGACATAAATTAATGTATGGATCTGGTCTGGAGTCTATTTATGTTGCTATACAAGATATGCGTGGGCAGAAGCAAATGGCCTCAGCAACAAACTCTGACATTATTTGAAAATGTCCTCATGATAAACTGAGCCAGATGACAAGTGTACCTGTGAGCTATTGCATTGATAAAAAGTATACAAAACATCTTCTTGTAGCTCTGGTGTAATCGATAACAAAGTTACAATTACCCTTGTCAAGAGGATGTGTTACTTTACATTATTCAAATTGTCCCTCCAGTGAGAAAGGAGAAAAAAACTCCAGCGCCACCTATTGGAATTAGCAATCCTAAATGTCAAATGTGGCTTTTTAAACAAGCCTTTTCATAAGACTAAGGGGTACTTTGCACGCTGCGACATCGCAAGCTGATGCTGCGATGCCGAGCGCGATAGTCCGCGCCCCCGTCGCAGCTGTGATATCCTTGTGATAGCTGCTGTAGCAAACATTATCGCTACGGCAGCTTCACATGGACTCACCTGCCCTGGTACGTCACTCTGGCCGGCGACCCGCCTCCTTATTAAGGGGGCGGGTCGTACGGCGTCACTGCGACGTCAAACGGCAGGCGGCCAATAGAAGCGGAGGTGCAGAGATGAGCGGGATGTAAACATCCCACCCACCTCCTTCCTTCCGCATATCCTACGAGAGCCACGGTGATGCCGGTAGGAGATGTTCCTCGCTCCTGCGGCTTCACACACAGCGATGTGTGCTGCCGCAGGAACGAGGAACAACATCGGACCATCGCGTCGGCATAATTATGGATTACGCCGACGCTACACCGATGATACGATTACGACGCTTTTGCGCTCATTAATCGTATCGTCTAGGCTTTACACACTACGATGTCGCCTGCGATGCCGGATGTGCGTCACTTTCAATTTGACCCCACCGACATCGCACTTGCGATGTCGTAGTGTGCAAAGTAACCCTTAGGCCAGCTTTCCACACTATGACATCGCAGGTGTGATGTCGGTGGGGTCAAATCGAAAGTGACGCACATCCGGTGTGACTTGCGATCTCTTAGTGTGTAAAACCTTTCTAATACGATGAACGAGCGCAAAAGCGTCGTTATCATATCATCGGTGTAGTCTCCGACATTTCCATAATGCCGATGCAGCGACAGGTACGATGTTGTTCCTCGTTCCTGCGGCAGCACACATCGCTGTGTATGAAGCCGCAGGAGCGAGGAACATCACCTTACCTGCGTCCTGGCTGCTATGAGAAGGTAGGAGGTGGGCGGGATGTTTACATCCTGCTCATCTCCGCCCCTCCATTGCTATTGGCCGCCTGCCATGTGACGTTGCTGTAACGCCGCACGGCCCGCCCCTTTAGGAAGGAGGCGGTTCGCCGGCCAGAGCGACGTTGCAGGACAGGTGAGTGCATGTGAAGCTGCCATAGCGATAATGTTCGCTACGGCAGCTATCACAAGATATCGCATGTACGACGGGGGCGGGGACTATCGCACTCGACATCGCAGCATCGGCATGCAATGTCGTAATGTGCAAAGTACCCCTTAGGATTTATTGCCAGATCAGAATCCCAATTTGCAGACATGGTGTTTCGGGGTGATTTACCCTCATCAGTGCAAAGTGTGGGTATCTGATCTGGCTTATGAGAAGCTATTACATTATGATACTCCCAGTGCTTACATCAGAGAGCAGGGATATAGCTCTTTAAGAATAGCAATGATAACACAGAGTTGTCAATGCTAATGTGACGCCCCTGGACTATTCAGGTCGTCACAGGGTATTGCACAAACTGCCCTTCCTGTGCAGTATTCAACCCCCTATGGTTCTGGGTCTCTATCCTGCAGTGCTGCCTCCATCAGCATTCACAAATGCTAGATACACTTTGCACCACACCTGTCAGGCACACCAGTGGGCTGCTTAAGCAAGAATAGGGCCGCCCACAGGGAGGTGGAAGGTGGCAAGGTCGGATAGTTGACTAGTGGCTCTGAAGAAGCTGGGAGTTGGAGCTCCCAGGGGAGAAGAAAACTAGGTCGAAGAGGGTGGTCTGGACCTAGAGGAGTCGGACCGCCGTTCACAGGGGATTGAGGCTAGGTGCCTGGGACCCATCGAGGAGGAAGGCCAGCAGCCTGGTCCTATCACCGGTCCCGGACTGAAGGCACAACAGTGTACATGGATCCTAGGTCGGGGAGAAGCTTCAGACAACCCGGCAATTAACCTGAGGAGAATGGGGCTTTTATGGACTGTTCCCACCAGCTCAGAGATCGGGGGCAGTAGCGCAATGAGGGGGATAGGGCTTTTCTTGCAAGCAGCCCAATGAAATCCCAAGCGTGAGCTCTTGAGAGCAGGCTCCTTCACTTAGTCACAGTGGGGAGCGGGGCCCGGATAGCTCCAAGCTACCGGACCACAACAGACAATCTAAAACTTAGTGCCAGCAGGCAGGTTACAGACCACCAGCAGCACTGCAGGGGACGGGACCCGGACGAGCTCCCCTTGAGAGGCAGTGGTGTTCAGAGACTTGATTTACCCTATTGTCAGCGTCTGCTTCATTGCTGAGTGAGTACCCGACTGACCCCTGCACTGCGTCCTCGCATCTCCATCCAGAGTCCCGGGGCCTACCCCTACCCATGGAGGGCAATGTCACCGATCTGCCCCGCTTCATCACCCTGGGTACTCACAATGGCAGCGTCGGTACTCCCAATTACCGCACACCACGGGTGGCATCACGAACTATACCAAATCCCCTGCAAATACCCCCTTTTACATTTGAGTGAGGCCCCTAATCCCCCGGGTATGGATACCCTCGAGCCACGAACGAACACCACCCCTGGATCTGAGTGATTTGATCCCCTGCTGGGGCGGCACACTAAGAAAGAAAGGTTATTTTTTTACCATAATTATAGCAAGGTGGCAGTAAGGAAGGAGTAGCCAACTTTTGGAGAACAGCCTAGGGTATGCTGTCTATCAAAATATCATTGATATGAAGGTGCTTTTTCATCTACATACACATACATTTTAAGACGCTTTATTCCATTCATCTGAAGTACAACAAACACAAAAGTAATCCATCAAGTATAAACTAGTCAACAAAGAGGATGGGTGCAATTACAGTATAATTCAAGTACAGAGATAAAACAAAATCTCTATGATTACAAGTGTGAAGGTGATCTTTGTGCCATTGGATGGTGACTTTGTGCAGCAATAATTATTAAGTGTACTTTTTTATGAGATTAACAAATTTGTCAGTTCTCCAATGTGGGTGTATTTTATATACTGAATCAAGGAAAGGTTCCAAATCAATTTTCAGTGTAAACATAAATAGTGATTGAATGCTCAGTAACTACTAAATTGTCAATATTGTTATGACCAAAACATGGTCAATGGTCACCCCCACATCTTATGTATCTGTTTAAACTTGTCAGCATTGGAAACAGAAGAAAAATAGAAAAAGATAAGTGATCTTAAATGTAAGCAAAATTCCTCAAAGAAATTAGATAATTACTAAAGTATATGTAAATGCATATCTTTCCAACATGAACCCCTTCACCCCCGGGTGATTTTCCTTTTTCGTTTTCCTCTTTTCCTTCTTTCTTCCTAGAGCCATAATTTTTTTTACTTTTCCATCAATATATCCATATGATGCCAAGTTTTTTTGCAGGACGAGTTGTACTTTTGAAAGACACCATTCATTCTGCCCATATTGTACTGAAAAATGGGAAAACAATTCCAAATGCCGTGAAACTGCAAGAAGACTGCAATTGCCTGATTGTTTGGGTTTTTTTAATTGGAAAAAATTACCTGGCATTACGATTCTCCAGGTTGGTAAGAGTTTGTAGTTACCAAACATGTATAGTTTTACTTTTATCTAAGGGGTACTTTGCACACTACGACATCGCAGGTGCGATGTCGGTGGGGTAAAATCGAAAGTGACGCACATCCGGCGTCGCTGTCGATATCGGAGTGTGTAAATCGTTTTTGATACGATTAACAAGCGCAAAAGCGTCAAAATTGTATCATCGGTGTAGCGTTGGTCATTTCCATAATTACGGAAGGACCGATGTTACGATGTTGTTCCTCGTTCCTGCGGCAGCACACATCGCTGTGTGTGAAGCCGCAGGAGCGAGGAACATCTCCTACTTGCGTCCTGCGGCTCACGCCGGCTATGCGGAAGGAAGAAGGTGGGCGGGATGTTTACGTCCTGCTCATCTCCGCCCCTCCGCTTCTATTGGCTGCCTGCCGTTTGACGTCGCTGTGATGCTGCACGACCCGCCCCCTTAGTAAGGAGGCGGTTTGCTGGCCAGAGCGACGTCGCAGGGCAGGTAAGTTCGTGTGAAGCTGCCATAGCGATAATGTTCGCTACGGCAGCTATAACACAATATCGTATGTGTGACAGGGGCGGGGACTATCGCGCTCGGCATCACAAGCATCGGCATGCGATGTCGTAATGTGCAAAATACTCCTAAGCGTTGAAAAAAATTCGGAATTGTGTAATAAAAAAAAAAATTGTGTTTTTCTTGCCATTTTCCAAGACCCATAGTGTTTTCATTTTGGTGATCTCATGGCTCATATTTTGCGTCCTGAGGTGGCAGTTTGAATCATACCATTTTTGGATAGATGCAACATTTTAATGAAATGTTGTGGCAACCAAAAAAAAACATAATTCAGGCATTTGGAATTTTTTTCTCGCTATGCTGTGTACTAGTCAGATGAATTTATTTTATATTTTAATAGATCGGGCATTTCTAAATGCAGGGATACTAAATATGTATATTTTTTTAATTACTATTGTTTTATTTTCAATGCGGCAAAAGGGGGTTGACTTGAAGTTTTATTTTTTTTTTTATAGGTTTTAAAACTCTTTATTAAATTTTTTTATTGACTTTACTATTTCTCCTAAGGGACTTCAAGTCTGATCGCTTGCGCTTAGCAGAGCATGCTTTAGCATCACTCTGATAAGTAGAAATGCTGTGTTCCAGTGAATGCTGGTGCTCTGCCGGCATTCCCTGGAAACATGTCATGGCAGTGGCAGGAGTCATCATCTGACCTCACGCTGCCATGGGATCGCGTCAAGGGGCTGCCGATGACGGCAGAGAATGGCGTGATCCCCACCAGAGCGCTTTAGATTGTGCTGACATCGCTATCTATGGTGTTAAAAGGTTTTGTTGGATCTCCAGTCTACCCATGCCTGTTAACCGTACATGTCTGCTGATCAGATCAGCAGACATAGGCATGGAAAAATGCACGCGAGCCAGCATTAAAGGGCAATACACGTCCAATGATGTAAAGGTACGTCATTTGTCGTGAAGGGGTTAAAGCAAATCTGTCACTAAGTGATTCCCCATCTGAAAGCAGCATAATGTAGGGTCAGAGATCCTGACTCCAGAAATGTGCCACTTACTGGGCTGCTTTGTGTCATTTAAAAACAACACTTTTATCTGCTGCAGATCGAACAATTATCTGACTGCTGAGTTCCTTATAACCCCTCCCACACCAATACTTGACAGCTGTGTACAATGTACACAGAAATCTACCAATCAGTGTTAGAGGCGGGGTTATATAGAGCTCAGGAATATGCTTGACTACATGGCAGAAGATTTACTAGAGCCATAACTTTTTTATTTTTCCATCTACATAGCCACATAAGTAGGCTTTACATGCTACGATATCGTTAATGAATTATCGTCGGGGTCACGTTGTTTGTGACGCACATCCAACTTCATTAACGATATCGTGGTGTGTAACAGTTATGTGCGACCTAAAACGATCGCAAAAACAGCAAAAATCGTTTGCCACAGAGAGGTCGTCCTAAAACAAAAAATGGTTTAACTCTCATTAACGATGTTGTTCCTCATTCCTGCGGCAGCACACATTGCTGTGTGTGACACCGCAGGAGCGACGAACATCTCCTTATCTGCCTCCACCTTCAATGCTGAAGGATGGAGGTGGGCGGAATGTTTACGTCCCACACATCTCCGCCCCTCCACTTCTACTGGACGGCTGCCGTGTGACGTCGCTGTGACACCGCATGAACTGCCCCCTTAGAAAGGAGGCGGTTCGCCAGCCAGAGCGACGTCGCCGGACAGGTAAGTCCGTGTTATGGGGGTAAGCGAGGTTGTGCGCGACGGGCAGTGATTTGCCCATGTCGCACAACCGATGGGGGCAGGTACAATCGCAGCTTGTAAAGCCCCGCCCGCTTTATGGACTTATTTTTTGATAGCTGAGTTTTACTTTTGAATGGCTCCATTCATTTTATCATATGATGCAGTGGAAAGCAGGAAACAAACATCCAGGTGTGTTAAAATTGCAAAAACAATGGCTTTTTGTTTTTTGTTTCCATTTACCATGTTCACTTTATATGCACTATATGGTAAAACTGACCTCTAAGGACAATTATGCAGATACCAAAAACGTACAGTTTTTTTTATTTAAATACTGACAAAAAAAATATTTTTTTAAAAAATGTGCTTGTCAACATTTAAAAAGACATGTAACAGTTAATTTTCAGGCTTTGAGGCCATGTGAGGGCTTATTTTTTTGCCCTTTGAGCTGACTCTTTTACTGATATTATATTGGGGTAGATACAATGTTTTGATTGCCTCCTATTGCATTTTATTGCAATGCTGTGTTGGCCAAAAAAAATCATAATTCTGCTTTTTCGATTTTTTTAAATAAGATTCATTTATTTTATTTTATATTTTGATAGATCAGAATTTATGCATGCAATACCAAACATGTGTATTTTTTATTTTGCTTGTTTAATTTTTAATGGGGTAAAATGGGAGTGATTTGAACGTTTGTGCGGTTTTTCATATTTTTAAATTTTTTTTAAACTTTTTTCTGTATTTAAAAGTCCCTTTAGAGGACTTAAACCTGTGTTCCTCTCATCACTTATGTTATGTATAATAAAAATTACAATCTCTTATGAACGTTGGCTAAACATTGGTGTTCTGTCTTCATGCACGTTCGCACAGTGCGCAATCTGACATACCACATTAACCTTCTTCTGTCTTCCATAAAAAGCAGACTGTTGCTCTGTAGTCTAAACATATTTATGTATTGGTTAACAGTGCACTTGGTGCGCAAGAGTATATGAATGTGGTAAAACTGAAAAAACATAAATAACAATAGTAAGTATAGAGCACATAATGTACACAGGTATTACATTACATTGTACAGAGGAAGTGCTCTACAAAATGGAGACTGCACATACATGTGAATTTCTACCTGGCATAATCTCCCTATATAATCACAACTATACAATTCAAAAACAGATTTGAACATAATATTGTTGCATACAGCAGTAGTTCCTTACCAGATATGCTTTTGTAAGGATAGCGGGTTTTTAACAAGGAGAGTGCTAGGAAATAGAACAGCGCACATCCTCCTGCGGTGAATTTACTCCTAAAATGGATGCCATCATTTAACATTCTGCAAAGTTAATCAACAATAGCTGTATGGCACTTATAACTTTGACAACTGTTTTATGCCTGAATCGACAGAACAATTGGCTTTCACAGAAGAATTATAATGACAGACAGACCCACCCTGTCATCACAACTCATTGGCTCATTGCATCAAAGGCAGGAACATAACCTTTGAGGTACATATATATCAAATATTGGGAAGGGGTTAAATTCAATAAATGTTTTTGGTCCTTTTAGGTAATTTTTTTATGGATGCAATTGTCAATGAAAAATATTCAAATTGGATAATGTAACAAAAATGTTTGGTTGACAAACACAAATGTAGTCATAGCAAACAGCAAAATGTTAATGATGAAATTTGGGCATAAAAATCATATATTAATCACTTTGTTTCCAGGTAGTTTTTCTATGTTGCTATATGACCTTTTGTACATTAGGACATTTCCCTGTGTAGCAGCTCTAAATGTGACTTTATTATTTAAGTTAATTGTACCAGTCTAATCTAAATTTAGCCATATCCTCATTTAATTAAATCCTACATTTCTTCTAAGACTTGAGCTAATCCGAATTCATAAATGTACTTAAGGTCAACTAAGCTGGAACCTTGGGATACATTTTACCTTTGCTATTCTAGATATTGCATGATTTTGTTTATTCTCGCAATCTCTCTTTTCATCTTGTTGTATTATTTCATCTTGGCCTGTGTCTTGCCTTGGTAAATGTGTTACAAATACAAATTTAAAAGTATGTTTGTATGGAATTGTTCCTATTCATATAAAAGAGCAACATATGAATGAACACTTAAAACACAAATTATATATAATTCTATTTCTATATTGTCCCTAGTTAAATGAGACTATAAGTTTTCTTAATGTTTTTTTTTTTATTTATGACTAAAAAACTCCACGATTTTGACATCTCCGGTAAAATATTTCATAGATTTTGCTCTTAATAACTTAATTCATTTGATTTTCTTTCCTTTATTAAATCGCCTGTTTCCAAGGACAAACTCTTGGAACATGAGAATAGCAACCTTCATTCATTCAATCAATCTTAACAGAATAGTCGGTGAAACAGAACAATATGTTGGCCCCGATAGACCTTGAAGTCTATAAACTTAGCTGCCTGTTCTCAGCTGCAAATGCAAACTATTGCACCTAAGTAGCTGGATGGCAATGGCTGTTTACATGAAAGATAGTAGATAAACCTTGCTGGGGAGTAATGTCAACAGTTGATTCACGGAATGTCAATTGATTACATTTTTCGGAGCCATGAGCCCAAGGTTACATTTAAAAAAAAATAGGTATAATTCATAAATACTGGATATATTTTTCTGAAGTTTCAGTAATTGTTGGGAGCACTTCAGGCTATGATTTATAGTATTAAGCATTTAAAGCATAACCATTGTTTTAATTTTCATTTCATAAATCAATAGTATATATGAAAATAGTAAACTATATAATATATTTTATCAAACAAATTTGCTTCTCTCTCCCAGAATAGATCAGTCATTATCAAAATTCTCAATTCTGAGGTAAAATCTGTATTCAGTGAAGATAGTCCCATTACTGAGATAGGAGATGCCAGATGTTAGGCCAAGGCCACAAGGGGCACTAGTGCGATGCTCGCATGACACTTGGCTCGCTCTGGCAGCACAGCAGGAGCCGAGTGTCATGCTAGTATCCCTGCAAACTGAGGTCCGACTGTGCGAGCGGACCTCAGCTGCAGGGGGCTAGCCAGCAATGCGGAGGGGTGGGCCAGCGCTGTGGAGGGGCAGGCCGTCACGGAGGAGGGGAGGGAGGGATTTCTCTCCCTCTCTCCTACGTTGCCGGCTATTGTGAATATTGCTCTGCACGTGCGGTACACCGGTGTACCGCGAGTGCAGTGCGATTTTTCTATCGCCCCATTCACTTGAATGGGTGCGAGAGAAAAGAGTCTCGCATTACAATCGCAGCATGCTGCGATTGTTTTCTCAGTCCGATTAGGGCTAAGAAAAGAATCGCTCATGTGCGCTGACACATAGGCTAAAATTGGTCCGAGTGGAATGCGATATTTTATCGCACTCCACTCACACCAATTTTCTTTCCATGTGGCTTAGGCCTTACTGATGAGATACTATATAGATGGAAAAGGGAGGAGGGGTGGAGCTTTGCCTCTAGCGCATCCCTCTATATTTAGCTTCTCTCTCTATCTCTAGCTCTTCCTTCCTCCTGCCTTTGTAGAATCTCCTCAGTGAATAAACAACTGGAAAGACAAGGTGCACAAATAGGGTCTTACCCAGCAATACAAGGATGGTTAGTGTAGGTTTCATGGTCATGGTCATCTGTTCATGTAGACTAGTGACAGTTTTTAGACTGCAGCCTCTCATCTCCATCGGATTATGCACATTTAAATGTTGTTTCGTTTCTTTCAGTACATAAACAATTAATGTCAGTTTTGCTGATGGCAGCTTGTCCAGCAGTCTCTAGTTGAATGTGTCAGCTGCAGTAGCTTTGCAGTCACACCCTTCAGGTTTAAATAGAGGTGTTACCCAGCAATCCCTGCTGAAGATACAAAGTAATTTTTTCTCTTTCTGCATTGGTGAAAGGATCTGTGAAGGCTTGTTCCTGCATTTAGACTTAATTATTTCTTGTTTTCCCCTGTTCGTCTTTCCTCTCCCTGTGTGTATTAGTGCAGCAGTGGAGCTAGGGTCTTCCACCAGCCAACACATTAGTCAGGCCACTACAGAGTTTTTCTTAGCGTCTCAGGTTCCTGTTTGGTGACAGTTGAGGAGCCTGTATAGGGCCTGGTTAGGAGCATAGGGTCAGTGGCAGGTGAGGATAGGAGATGTCCATCTACCCCTCTCACTAGAGCTGGGGCGGGGCGTTTTTATTGAGTCCCCCCTACCTGTTGTACTGTTTGCATTTTTGCCATGCATCCAGATATTGCTTGGTCTGAATGCATCCGCCACGTGTCAAAGCATGATAAGTAGTTGTGAATGTCACAACTACTATTAATGTATGTAAACGGCTGCTACAGCACAACTGGAGAAAATAATCTGAGTGGGAGGAGGAAAGGGAAAATCCGCATTGTCACTGAAGGACCACTGATCCAAGGATGGTAAATTGGTGACTTTATTTGTCAATGTATTTCTGAGACATAAGGCCACTTTACACGCTACGACATCGCTAAAGCAATGTCGTTGGGGTCACGGAATTTATGACGCACATCCGGCCGCGTTAGCAATGTTGTTGCCTGAGGACTCACATATGGTAAAAAAAAGGCCACAACAATGGTTACCATTTATTTAAACCATAATATAACATTGGCCTCAAACATACTTTATAATAACATTTAGAAAATACAATATATACGCTTTGCGCGGGCACGAGGTTATGGGCGGCGCTGTGTGTCATCAGCAAGTGCCGCCCATAACCTCGTGACCGCACTTTCCCCTATTACTCCAGCGTTATGCGCAAGCGCTCGCTGGCCCGATCACCGGACGTCACCTCCTTCCCATCCTGCTCAGCAGCAGGAAATAGATGGTAGGAGCGGACGGAGCAGGAGAGCATGACACTCACAGCGCCGCCCATAACCTCGTGCCCGCGCAAAGCGTCACCAGCGGTCACACGTGCACACAGTGCACGGCACCGCTACAGTGGAACAGCGCATGCGCGGGACCACGGGCACCCATGGGCAGTGTCCTGAGCTTTGAAATTCAGCATTCGGGGGCAGCGTAAATCGGCAGGAGGACAGCAACGGACCTCAGGCAGCCCGCCCTCATGGAAGATTAAAGAAATTTGCATAAGAAAAGGTACAGGTTTATAAAGTGTTTATTTTGGTATAAAAGGGGCCACAAGAACTATAGGAAGCTTCCTAGAATGCAGCCCAGGAGCTGCAGAGGGGGGAACTTTTAGCTTTATAGCTAAATTTCTGATGACAGGTTCACTTTAAGTATTTCACACCACATGTGTTAATTCATAGTTTTGATGCCTTCATTGTGAATCTGCAATTTTCAGAGTCATGAAAATAAAGAAAACTCTTTGAATGAGAAGGTGTGTCCAAACTTTTTGTCTGTACTGTATATGTATATATATATATATATATATATATATATATATATAATATGTATATGTCTGTGACCCATAGAAGCTGTACAGTAGAATGAGCTAGCAACAAGCGGGATTAATAATGTGAAAAGGAGACAGGAAGTAATTGTGGAGCTCCAGAGAATGCTAGGAAAAAGGGAGTGGTGTCCATGACAACCAGGTGAAAAATGTCTGTGAGAGATTTTGAGGGAACAGACCAGCGGGTTAGATCAGTGTTTTTCTTGAGAAATGGTCGATGTAATTAAGGAGGTCCAGGAAAGCTTTGTACATACCCTGACTATGTTCGGACATGGAAAGAACGAATGGTAGAAGCTTACAACATAACATCGAAAATAGTTACAGAAGGGCAAAACAAGAGCAAAGAATACTATGATCGGAAATGTCATGAAGTGAAATTGATACCTGGAAGTCCGGTGGTAGTCAGAAACATACGTTAGAAAGGAGGTCCAGGAAAGCTTAGTTTATACTGGGAAGACAAGGTATATGTGATCAGCAAGAGGATGTCAGACACCAGCCCAGTTTATGAAATCAGACTGGAAACGGGAGACAACCAAACTAGAATAGTGCATCGGAACTTGCTACTACCCTGTGATTACCTTCCACCGCAACAAGACATTCCAGAAGTGAATCAACGCCGACCAAATAGAGCAGAGAGAATACCACAGATTGAAGATTCTGAGGTGGACAGTGACCTTGAAAGTTCAGATGAAGATCAGACTTTTGTACTTGAAAGTGAACTAAGTCGGGAAGCTCCAGAATTTGTACCAAGAAACTCAACTGAGGTCCATTTCCAATGTGATGATCAAACACCACTTACTAGAGACATAGATAGGAATCTAGTATCAGAAGAATCATTGGAACATACAGAAATAGATGATCCGACAGAAGATTCAGAACTTACAGATCTAGATCCAAGAGCATTGGAGGAAGTGCTGGAATTGAACTCAGAGGAAAAATTGATATCAGCGGAATAACCTTTCAGGAGGACTTAAAGTCGAGAAGTTAGAAGGCCAATGATGCTGACCTATGATACACTAGATGAACCGAGCAGAGCACTAAGGGCTGTTGAGTTGAAACAGGTATCACTGCCTACGGATCAGGTAAGTCTACCTGAGTGGTATCTCAGTGATGTACTTTACCTGAGATTTTACCTGAGTGAATAGACTCTTTGCCTGAACTTAAATTAAAAGACTTTGTAATCACAAAGAATGATAACGGTATGTGAGACTAGTGAGCCTTAGCTGGTTGAAAACGGACGGAAAGCTACAGCTGAAGAGATGTTGATTGCTAAGTTGTTTTATGTTTTGCAGAAGATGTACAAGCAAGAGTTAGGCCAGCGTTACATGGGACGATATTTATCGTGCGATCGCATGAGCGATCACACCCGCCCCCGTCGTTTGTGCGTCACGGGATATTAGTTGTTGGTAACCCCCTGTCACACGTACTTACCTCCCGAATGACCTCACTGTGGGCGGCGAACATCCTCTTCCTGAAGGGGGGGGGGACGTTCATCGTCACAGCGATGTCACACACCAGCCGCCCAATAGAAGCAGAGGGGCAGAGATGAGCGGGATGTAACATCCCGCCCACCTCCTTCCTTCTGCATTGCTGGCGGGACGCAGGTAAGCTGTGTTCATTATTCCCAGGGTGTCACATGGAGCGATGTTTGCTGCCTGAGGAACGACGTACAACCGGCGCGCAGAAGGAGAAACGACTTTATGAAAATGAATGACGTGTCAACGAGCAACGATAAGGTGAGTATTTTTGCTCGTTCACAGTCATTTGTAGCTGTCACACCCTATAATATCTCTAATGATGCCGGATGTGCGTCACGGAATCTGTGACCCCGACGACATATCGCCCGATATATCGTAGCGCGTGACGCCTCCCTTAGTTGGGATCAGATTGTTGTTAATATTAAACTTACAATGTAATATGATTTTTAGCACCTTTTTCCATAAACACAAATAAGGGAGAATAACTCCTAGGGTGGGCTAGACCATCGAGAAATAACTACCTTCACTTTTGAATTGTGTGATAACTGTGCCTGCCAATCCTACCCTCCATTTACTGTAAATGTGACGCCCTGGACCCCAGGGGTCACAGAACAACACCACATGCACACACCCCCTCCCCCGTTCAGGAACACCAGTCAAACAAAACCCTTGTTGCCTCCCTCTAGGGTCTGATCTCCACACCAGGTGGGGCGGAGCCAGGCAGTTGGCCCCACCCACCGATGAGTTCACAGGCCTGGAGGCGGGAAAAGTAGTCAGTTCAGTTCAGGGCAGTTGAGTTGTAGAATTGAAGTGGAGAGGTGGAAGTGAGAGGAGAAAAGACTGTGTGTGTCTGGGTCGGAGCCCAGGCACAATCAGCAAGGTCGGCAGATGGTGGTGGCCGTCTGCAGGAGTTGGTGGAGGTTTGCGGAACCATAGGACAGGTATCGGGCGGTGGCCCGCCGGTAATGAACCGGGGAGCAGATTGAAGCCAATCACCAAGGCAGGGTACTCAGACCCCGACTAGGCTCGGAAGCCGCCGTAAAGGTCAAATTCTCTGATTGCGGTCTGGACCTCAGGGGTTCATTCCCAACCAAGTCCCATCAGAAGGCAACAGCCCAACCCATCCGGATAAGAGCTACCGCCAACGGCCATAGATCCAAGGGCCAGCGCCTGCGGGCAAAACGGGCTCTCCCGACACGTAAAAGCTGGGGAGCGGACTACCCGTGGGAATCCATAGGAGTCAAACACTTACATATAGGTGCAGGGAAACACAGCCACCATCAACCCGTCCAGGGAGAGTGAAGTCACTGCAGCTGACTGCGGGTCCCATCCATCCAGCCGTTTGGTTTACCAGAGACTCTGTTCTTGTCTACCTGAGTGAGTACACCAGTGCCATCCGGCACCGCGCTGCACCGCAACGTCGCACCCGCATCCACGCTGCCTCCCCACATCGGCACCTGCACCTATCCCTCCTCCCTGCACCCAACCGGGGCCCCGGAACAAACAGCCCCTACCCACGGAGGGGTTAACACCTTAGCTGCTCTCCGCCATCGCTCCCGGGATCCTCCGTCACCAGCAGAGGTGGTGTTCACCATCACCACAACCCATGGGTGTCGCCACAACCGACATCCCACCACAAACCTACCCCCCTTTTCACTCATGGGCGAGGAAGCGCTGCTCGAGCCCCCGGGTCCGGCCCCGTGCTCGAGCCACCGAGGAGCAGAAGCACTGGACCCGAGCGCCAGCGAACCCCCCAGGCGAGTGGCATTCCCGACCCCTCCGACCACGACATAAAGAACAATAATAAGAATAATGGTCTCCCTGTGTAAGATTTCCCTGAACTTCCAGAAGAACTCATGTCAAGTATAAGCCTTCACAAGCTGAGAGGCATACTTGCAATATATATGTATCATTTTTTTATTATAGTACAGTTGGAATAAATCTGTGAATTTTCACTTTTTATATGATGCATGCCAATTTCAGATCGTGCTGGCTCCTTTTTTTCTCTGTTATGACTGTAGTTATGCTACAATTCTGGTGACTGACCATCACCATACCATGCACGCCTGGTTTTGGTTTGCAATGTATTCCTCCTGTTGGTAGCTGTTCAGATTCAGTTACCTCACCCCTTTCCACAGGCAATGCTAATTAAGCACCATTCTTGGATCTGGTCCGCCTTTATCAATGGTTGCTGTCTGGCACTGGGAGGGTCAGTTCTGATATAGTCCTGGTATGTGTAGAGCTTGCTCCACATGCTGGGACCTGGGCTGGTCTCTATCCACAATTGCCTTTTTTGCAACATGGAAGCGGCTATATACAGGTTACAGGTATGTGTGCTCCATTATGGTTCTGCTTTTAACTTTATCTAGGAGGCCGCATGGCACATGAAATACAGAATATAGAGTAGGACCCCCCTATTGAGATTTGCCGTGACGTTGGCAGGGGTGGCTCAAAAAATTGATCAATTATTTGCTAAAAATCTCATTTTTTTATTAAAGTACAGTTGGAATAAATCTGTGAATTTTCACTTTTTATATGATGCATGACAATTTCAGATCGTGCTGGCTCCTTTTTTTCTCTGTTATGACTGTAGTTATGCTACAATTCTGGTGACTGACCATCACCATACCATGCACGCCTGGTTTTGGTTTGCAATGTATTCCTCCTGTTGGTAGCTGTTCAGATTCAGTTACCTCACCCCTTTCCACAGGCAATGCTAATTAAGCACCATTCTTGGATCTGGTCCGCCTTTATCAATGGTTGCTGTCTGGCACTGGGAGGGTCAATTCTGATATAGTCCTGGTATGTGTAGAGCTTGCTCCACATGCTGGGACCTGGGCTGGTCTCTATCCACAATTGCCTTTTTTGCAACATGGAAGCGGCTATATACAGGTTACAGGTATGTGTGCTCCATTATGGTTCTGCTTTTAACTTTATCTAGGAGGCCGCATGGCACATGAAATACAGAATATAGAGTAGGACCCCCCTATTGAGATTTGCCGTGACGTTGGCAAGGGTGGCTCAAAAAATTGATCAATTATTTGCTAAAAATCTCATTTTTTTTATTATAGTACAGTTGGAATAAATCTGTGAATTTTCACTTTTTATATGATGCATGCCATTTTCAGATCGTGCTGGCTCCTTTTTTTCCTTCCTCTTTTTCTATATATATATATTTGTATTTAGTGCATCAATACACTATAAACCAAAATTTCTGAGGCCAGTATATACCAAGAAAAGGTCCTAAACAATACATATCTTTAGGCATATCCATTCTTTCCCTAACTCTTGCCTACAAGAACCCTTACCCTACCATCACCTTCCCTATTTCATAATTAATCATCATATATATATATATATATATATATATATATATATATATACACAGTACAGACCAAAGATTTGGATACACCTTCTCATCTCTAGAACAACTGTTAAGAGGAGACTTTGTGCAGCAGGCCTTCATGGTAAAATAGCTGCTAGGAAACCAATGCTAAGGACAGGCAACAAGCAGAAGAGATGTGTTTGAGCTAAAGAACACAAGGAATGGACCTTGGACCAGTGAAAATCTGTGCTTAGGTCTCATGAGCAGAGTTGAGCGCGGTTCGCGGTTCTCCAGTTCGCGGCTCGAGTGATTTTGGGGGCTGTTCTAGATTGAACTAGAACTCGAGCTTTTTTGCTAAAGCTCGATAGTTCGAGATTCGTTCGAGAACGGTTCTAGCAGCAAAAAAAACAGCTAATTCCTAGCTGGCTTTCTGCTGTAATAGTGTAAGTCACTCTGTAACTCAAACTATTATGACATTTCAGTGTATAGTGTGCGGGAACAGCGCATTCAGATCACTGCTGTTTGGATAATGGTGATCGCTATTTTTTTTTTTTTTCCTTGTCTTCCTTCCCTAAGCGCGCGTGTGTAGTGGGGTGGGCCAGCATGTCAGCCAATCCCAGACACACACATAGCTAAGTGGACTTTTAGCCAGAGAAGCAATGGCATGTGTGATAGGATGTCCATGTCACATGTCCCTGCATTATAAAACCGGACATTTTCCTCCAGCACGCCATTATCTGCCTTCTGCGTCCTTGGTGTCAGACATCACTGGCGCAGCTCCTATCGCCGAAACTGCTGTATACGCTCCATACACAGTGCTGGACAGCTTAGGGATTGCACTTTCTATCAGTCCTTTTAAGGGCTCATACCGGCAGGGTCAGAGCCATAGGTGACAGAGTTTAAAACAGAGTTTAACAGCTACACAAGATGACAGCTTCTGTGTAGCTAAGGTCAGGGATTTCCTCGCTGCATTTCCCCATTAGGAGGGATAGAAAGGCAGGCTTCCTTTCCTCTACCCAGAGACCCACAAACCTGCCATTGTACCCTCCTGCCCTTTGCACACTCCAACTCATTGTTACTAAGCCATTATACTAGCAAACACTGAGTGAACTTAGTGGCATCCTAATCGTGGCTGTGGGACTGCTATATTGCCCCAGTAGTGCAAAGATATTTGCAGCACGTCTGCCTGCATTGCACACTAAAACTCATTGTTACTAAGCCATTATACTAGCAAACACTGAGTGAACTTAGTGGCATCCTAAACGTGGCTGCTGGACTGCTGTATTGCCCCAGTAGTGCAAAGATATTTGCAGCACGTCTGCCTGCATTGCACACTAAAACTCATTGTTACTAAGCCATTATACTAGCAAACACTGAGTGAACTAAGTGGCATCCTAAACGTGGCTGTTGGACTGCTGTATTGCCCCAGTAGTGCAAAGATATTTGCAGCACGTCTGCCTGCATTGCACACTAAAACTCATTATTACTAAGCCATTATACTAGCAAACACTGAGTGAACTTAGTGGCATCCTAAACGTGGCTGTTGGACTGCTGTATTGCCCCAGTAGTGCAAAGAAATTTGCAGCATGTCTGCCTGCATTGCACACTAAAAATCATTGTTACTAAGCCATTATACTAGCAAACACTGAGTGAACTTAGTGGCATCCTAAACGTGGCTGTTGGACTGCTGTATTGCCCCAGTAGTGCAAAGATATTTGCAGCTCGTCTGCCTGCATTGCACACTCCAACTCATTGTTACTAAGCCATTATACTAGCAAACACTGAGTGAACTTAGTGGCATCCTAAACGTGGCTGTTGGACTGCTGTATTGCCCCAGTAGTGCAAAGATATTTGCAGCTCGTCTGCCTGCATTGCACACTCCAACTCATTGTTACTAAGCCATTATACTAGCAAACACTAAGTGAACTTAGTGGCATCCTAAACGTGGCTGTTGGACTGCTGTATTGCCCCAGTAGTGCAAAGAAATTTGCAGCATGTCTGCCTGCATTGCACACTAAAAATCATTGTTACTAAGCCATTATACTAGCAAACACTGAGTGAACTTAGTGGCATCCTAAACGTGGCTGTTGGACTGCTGTATTGCCCCAGTAGTGCAAAGATATTTGCAGCACGTCTGCCTGCATTGCACACTCCAACTCATTGTTACTAAGCCATTATACTAGCAAACACTGAGTGAACTTAGTGGCATCCTAAACGTGGCTGTTGGACTTCTGTATTGCCCCAGTAGTGCAAAGATATTTGCAGCACGTCTACCTGCATTGCACACTAAAACTCATTGTTACTAAGCCATTATACTAGCAATTTATTCTGCCAGTTTAAGGGCCGTAGTTGCATTGTCAGGGATAATTATTCTTTATTATTCTGCTGTTAATAAAGCTAGACCACCGCTGCAATCTACACCACCTCACAATTTTTACTACCACATTTTAAGTGCACAATCTTTTCGCAATCAACATGAGTGGCAAAATGACAGATGCTGGTGGAAAGGGGAAGAGGCGTGTTGGAAAAGGAAAAAAAGGGTTTGTCCGTGGGGAAGGTGGCAAAGATCCATTATCATCTGCTGAAGATAGACCATCTACCAGCAAAAGTAAGATGTCTACTACTTACCGTGAACAATCCGATGTGCTCCCTTTTTTACGGACACAAACAACAGGAACAAAGGTAGATGATGGCCAAAAAAGGAAAATGCTTGAATGGATCTCAAGTGGTGCCCTCTCAGCCACCTCAACTACCGCATCCAAAAAACACCAGTCCTCTGAGTTGTCATCCCAATCAAACTTGCTTTCTCCCAGCTCTGAAGTCTCCATCAGCCCTGCACAGTATGGTGGAACTGAGATGGCTGAGTCTGCAGAGCTGTTCAGTCACACTATAGCCTGGAAATCAGAGGTCTGCTCCCAAGCTACAGTGAGTACAGAACAGGAAATGGTCTGCAGTGATGCCCAGAACCTTTGTGACTCTGATTCAGGCCGTGAGGACCAAGTTTCTGAGCATAATATTGACCCTTTGTCACAAACTGTAACACCTGTGGTTATAGACAATGAGGAACATACTGATGACGATGAGATGCAGATACCAGATTGTGATGACAACTTAAATATTCGGTCAGGGCAAGAAGAGGCTCGGTCTGAGGGTGAGGGGAGTGCAAACACAACAATTGATGAGGAAGTTCTAGATCCCACCTACTGTCAACCCACAGTCAGGCACTCGAAGAGGTCAACAGAGGCGGTGGAGGAGGATGCAACCGACGACGAAGTTACCTTGCGCCTTCCTGGACAGAGTCGGAGCACTGGTAGCACGTCTACAACTGCATCATCAGCCACCACTCTGCCTCTGAGCACTAGTCGGGGGGCTCAGCAGGTCGCATGCCCTCTAAGCCTTGCCTAGCCTGGTCCTTTTTTGACATAGCAAAAGATCGCCCAAATTATGTGATGTGTAAAATTTGTCGTGATTCTGTTAGTAGAGGTCAAAACCTCAGCAGTTTGACAACTTCTTCCATGAATCGACACATGAATAAATATCATAGGTCCCAGTGGGAAGCTCATGGTGCTGCAATGCGGCCTAGCGGAGCGAACCATCCATTACCTGCCCCTTCCAGTGCATCCGCGCGCTCTTCATCTTCTAGGACTGTGGGGACAGCTGTTACACCTGGTTTTCCACGCACAACTTCCACCACTGTAACCGCAACAGCCAGTTTGCTTGGTAGGTCGTCAGTTGGTTTGGAAGGGGAAACAAGTGCGTGTGTACATCTCTCTCAGACATCGATAGCACCAACGTTGGATGAAGGCAACATGATGTCTCCGACTGCACTTTCCTCACAAAGCTGCATTTTTCCAGGGACACCCTACTCAACACCGTCTACACACAGCAGCCAGATCTCTGTCCCTCAGATGTGGACAAATAAAAGGCCATTTCCTGCGACTCATGACAAAGCTAAGAGGTTGACTTTATCCCTCTGTAAGCTCTTGGCTACCGAAATGCTGCCTTTCCACCTGGTGGACACACAGGATTTTAGAGACCTTATGTCTGTCGCTGTGTCCCAATACCAGATGCCCAGTCGCCACTACTTCTCTAAGAAAGGTGTGCCCGCGCTACACCAGCATGTCGCACACAACATCACCGCTTCCATGAGAAACTTTGTGTGTGAACGGGTGCATTTTACAACCGATACTTGGACCAGTAAGCATGGACAGGGACGTTACATGTCGCTAACTGGGCACTGGGTAACTATGGTGATAGATGGTGAAGGGTCTGCTGCACAAGTCTTGCCGTCCCCACGACTTGTGTGTCAATCCTCTGTCTGTCCAAGTTCCACCACTGCTTCTGCCTCCTCCACCTCATCTGTGTCCTCCACCTCCGCCCCAAGCCTGCCTGGTCAGGCCACCAGCGTTCTCACTACACAGAAGGAATCACGCACCCCTCATTACTATGCTGGCAGCAGAGCGCAACTTCATCAGGCAGTCTTTAGCTTGACAAGTCTTGGGAATAAGAGTCACACAGCTGAGGAGTTGTGGTGAGCTCTGCGGTCCGAGCTTAATAAATGGTTGTCTCCACTCAACCTGCAGCCTGGTAAGGCCGTGTGCGACAATGCTGCAAACCTGGGTGCGGCCCTTCGACTGGGCAAGGTGACACACGTACCTTGTATGGCTCACGTGTTGAACCTTGTTGTCCAGCAATTTTTAACACACTATCCCGGCCTAGATGGCCTTCTGACAAGGGCACGAAAACTGTCTGCTGACTTCCGCCGTTCAAGCGCCGCAGCTGAGCGACTTGCATCGCTCCAGAAGTCTTTCGGCCTGCCGGTTCATCGCCTGAAATGCGATGTGCCGACACGCTGGAATTCGACTCTCCACATGTTACAGCGACTGTGGCAGCACCGCCGAGCCCTGGTGCAATACGTCATGACGTATAGCCTGGGCCAACGAGATGCAGAGGTGGGGCAGATCACCCTGATGGAGTGGTCTCAGATCAAGGACCTATGCACCCTTCTGCACAGTTTCGACATGGCGACGAATATGTTTAGCGCTGACAATGCCATTATCAGCATGACAATTCCAGTCATTTACATGCTGGAGCACACGCTAAACACTATTCGGAGTCAGGGGATGGGACAACAGGAAGGGGAGGAACTACAGGAGGATTCATATGCGCAAGACATAACAACATCTCCAAGGTCCAGACGTTCATCACCAACGCGGCAGGCATGGGACCATGGGGGACAGGGATCAACAAGGGCGCATGGTAGCAGGCGAAATGTTGAGGAAGGTGCAGGAGAACATGAAGAATTGGAGGACGAACTGTCCATGGACATGGAAGACTCAGCGGATGAGGGAGACCTTGGTCAAATTTGAGTTGAAAGAGGTTGGGGGGAGATGTCAGAGGAACAAAGAACGGTTAGCACCTCTATGCCACAAACACAGCGTGGACTTGGTCCGCATGGCTGCGCAAGACACATGAGTGCTTTCTTGCTGCACTACCTCCAACATGACCCTCATATTGTCAAAATTAGAAGTGATGATGACTACTGGCTTGCCACACTATTAGATCCCCGGTACAAGTCCAAATTTTGTGACATAATTTAAGCCATAGAAAGGGACGCACATATGCAGGAGTATCAGCAGAAGCTGTTACTCGATCTTAGCTCGGCTTTTCCACCAAACAACCGTGCAGGTGCAGGGAGTGAATCTCCCAGTTGTAACTTGACAAACATGGGACGGTCTTGTCATCTTCAACAGTCTACCCGTACCAGTAGGACTGTATCTGGTGCTGGTAACAGCAATTTTATGGAATCTTTTCATAATTTTTTTAGACCCTCCTTTGCAAGGCCAACAGAGACAACAAGTCTAACACATAGTCAACGGCTGGAGAGGATGATACAGGAGTATCTCCATATGAACATCGATGCCATGACTTTGCAAATGGAGCCTTGCTCATTTTGGGCTTCAAATCTTGAAACATGGCCAGAGCTCTCCACTTACGCCTTGGAGATTTTGTCGTGTCCAGCTGCCAGCGTTGTCTCTGAACGTGTCTTTAGTGCTGCTGGGTGTGTGCTGACAGATAAGCGCACGCGTCTGTCCAGTGACAATGTGGACAGACTAACGTTCATCAAAATGAACAAGTCATGGATCCACAAGGAATTTACTACCCCTGTGTCATCCTGGGGAGAATAAATGCTTGTGGATTTGGAATGTGCTTGATGCAAATCAAAACATCCTGTTTGCAACTAGGGCACACGTTCTGCCACTGATGGAGTGTCTGTGTGGCCCAATTTTTTGAAAAAAGGGAGACTCCGCTTGGAGTAACCCTTGCTTACATTGTTTTTAAAAGGAGCCAAGATGAACAAGTCATGGTTCAGCAAAGACTTTGCTACCTACCCCGGTGTCATCCTGGGGACGGTTAAGAATGGCGTATTTTTGAATGTGCTTGATGCAAATCTAGCTGTGAAGTGTACAACTAGGGCACAAGTGCTGCCACTGAATGGGTGGGTGTGTGTGGGGCACAATTTTTGGAAAAAAAAGGGAGACTCCGCTTGGAGTAACCCTTGCTTGCTGTGTTTTTTAAAAATGATCCAAGATGAACAGAGCTGGGATCAGGAAAGACTTTGCTACCTACCCTGGTGTCATCCTGGGGACGGTTAAGTATGGCGTATTTTTGAATGTGCTTGATGCAAATCTAGCTGTGAAGTGCACAACTAGGGCACAAGTGCTGCCACTGAATGGGTGGGTGTGTGTGGGGCACAATTTTTGGAAAAAATCTCTTTTTCCTCATTACGCTCTTTTGTTTTCGCATGAGAATTTGTTCTTGTCACTTTCCCATATGTTTGTGTTGTGTTGTGAGTTGTTTGTCACCTTTTGGACACCTTTTAGGGTGTTTTCTAGGTGTTTTTATGTGTTTGTGAATGCCTGCCATTGTTTCCTATGCGGTTCGAGTTCGGTTCGTCGAACGTTCGACGAACCGAACTCGAACGGGACCTCCGTTCGGCGAACCAACCTCAAGCCGAACCCCGACCGGTTCGCTCATCTCTACTGATGAGTCCAAATTTGAGATATTTGGATCCAACCACCGTATCTTTGTAAATAAAAAGGTGAACGGATGGACTTCACATGGCTGGTTCCCACTGTGAAGCATGGAGGAGGAGGTGTGATGTTGTGGGGGTGCTTTGCTGGTTACACTGTTGGGGATTTATTCAAAATTGAAGGCATACTGAACCAGCATGGCTACCACAGCATCTTGTAGTGGCGTGCTATTCCATCTGGTTTGCATTTAGTTGGACCATCATTTTTTTTTCAACAGGACAATGACCCCAAACACACCTCCAGGCTGTTTAACGGCTATTTGACTAAGAAGGAGAGTGATGGGGTGCAAAGCCAGATGACCTGGTCTCCACAATCACCAGACCTGAACCCAATCAAGATGGTTTGGGGTGAGCTGGACCGCAGAGTGAAGGCAAAAGGGCCAACAAGTGCTAATCATCTCTGAGAACTCCTTCAAGACTGTTGGAAAACCATTTCCGGTGACTACCTCATGAAGCTTATCAAGAGAATGCCAAGAGTGTGCAAAGTAGTAATGAAAGCAAAAGGTGGCTACTTCGAAGAACATAGACTATAGGACATATTTTCAGTTGTTTCACACTTTTTTAAGTATTTCATTCCACGTTTTAATTCATAGTTCTGATGCCTTCAATGTGAATCTACGATTTTCAGAGTTCTGAAAATAAAGAAAACTCTTTGGATGAGAAGGTGTGTCCAAACGTTTGGTCTGTACTGTATATATATTTATATGTACAGTATATCAACCCATATCCTGTCCACCACCATTAACGTGAGAACGGTGGCAGCTATAGGCATAGAAGTGCTGTCTAGGTATAGTAAAGTAGCCCTGTGTTCCGTAACGAAACCAACTATAGCGCCACCTTGTGGAAAACAACGGAGTTAGCATTTTTATCTCGAAAACGGAATGAGATAGAGAAAAAAGTGAATTACAAAGCTGTAGGGCATCATCAATTCAATACGAATCGACACCTTGCATACAGAAATGTTGTGATATGAAACACATGACCCCCTCCCCCCCCAAAAGAATTGAATGCTGGTTACGCATATGGCGCTCATTTAACTTTGATGCTCAAAATAACTAAATAAAGCCCTCCATACACAATAGATGCTGTAGCTATCAACTTGGCCATTTACTTTACCAAAAACCCTTGTCTGGCCGCTTATTATGCAATGCCTGCATCACACTCTGTAGCTCACAATACTGAAGGACAATGAAAGAGCAAGTGAAATACAAAAATTATATTGCAAATCATGAGCAAGACTGTTATTTAATTTCCAAATTGGATAAGGGACAAAGGTTTATGTTGGTGCCTTTAGAGAAAACAAAAAAAGTCTTGGGAAAGAATCTATTCACAGGATGTGCATAGTTTCCACCTTCCTAGTATGCTGGTACTCTTCTGCGTCCTTGCGCAGTGTTTCTACTATCCCTTCTTACCGTACATGTGTGATGAACGTAACCTTCGATCCTCACAAGATCTCCTTCTCTACTCCCCTCTCATCTTCTCTTCCCATCATCGCATCCAAGATTTCTCCCATACCTCCCCCATACTCTGGAATGCTCTGCCACAACATATCAGACTCTCGCCTACCTTGACAAGCTTCAAAAGGAACCTGAAGACCCACCTCTTCCGACAAGCCTACAACCTGCCGTAATCCTCAGTCTGATATAGCGCCGCACACCCAGCTCTACCCTAACCTACTGTATCCTCACCTATCCCTTCTAGACTGTGAGCCCTCGCGGGCAGGGACCTCTATCCTCCTGTACAAGTCTGTTCCTTGTATTGTTTATGATTATTGTACTTGTCCTTATTATGTATACCCCTTTCACATTTAAAGCGCCATGGAATAGATGGCGCTATAATAATAATAATTATACCTCGTGGCTCTCCTGTTGCAAGGAATGAGGTGGTCCCCCATTCCTTGTCTGCCACGAGCCCTCCTGCTCAGCAGCACCAAAGGTCTGGGAGACTGCACAGTCTGCAGGAGTTGCCTCCTCAGAGACGCAGCAGAAGGGTGACACCTAGTGGTTCTCCCCTGGAAAAGAATGGAGTGGTCTCCCATACCTTGCCTGCCACGAGCCCTCCTGCTCAGCATCACAGAGGGTCTGAGAGGTTGCGCAGTGTGCAAAGGATTGATAGTCAGGGAAGCAGCAGGACTTCCCTTATCTCTGCACATTGTGAAACCGAGGATCCCGCCTTTATGACCCAGATGCAGGAAGATGACCATGTGCCCCACGTGACATCTTCCGATTCGCTCACTGATATCACACGGCCCGATAACGAGGCTGGTGATGTGCTGAATCCTGACTGGCCAGGCCAAGACTTCACGAATCCTGATTGGGTCACGCCCATCTCGCGCCCGCCCTTGGGTGGAGCTACGCCTCCTTAAAAGCTCCCCCTGCTTTCATGGCGGTGCATGACCGTCCTTCTATGTTTGGATGTCTGGCAGCGTGCTGCCACGCCACTGCTCAGGCATTATTGTCTTGTGTTGGCTTTGCCCTTGCTGCTTAGGCAGCACCTGGTTTGCAGGCCGTGTTCCTGCCTTGCTGCTCCGGCAGTATCTCATTCAACAGGCCGTGTTCCTGTCCCAGGTGAGCTCCTCGAGTCTCCACCGGACTCACCTGGTTATTGAAAGCATACGTGCGTGGGCATCTCTGTGCTACCCTCATGCCATATTCTTGTGACTTCCACTGGCATACGTGCTTGGGCACCTCTGTGCTTCCCCGTGCAACAGGTACACCGAGCTGTGAGATCCATGCCATACAACCCTCATGGGTTAGGGCGGACCGGTGTACATAGATCGTCTGTGACATTCCAGACGATCGCTAGCAGCAGCTCACTCTTCACCCACCATAGCAGCGGTCCCTTACACCGCACAGTGGACCTTGACTGGATGTCCATTTCCCATCTTGGCACGCTTCCCCGTGTCCCCCTCGTAACATTACGGTCGCGCCAAAGGTCTGGCTATGGCGGAAGAGCGGCAGCAGTTGCTGCGTTATGTGCAGCAGTTGGAGTCACGATTGGCAGCAGTGGAGCCGTCTTCCCCCGATAAGGCTGCTGTAGCGACAGTCGCCACCCAGGCGGCTACTCAGGCTGTGGAATTGTGAGGAAGGTCGCCTCGCCTTGCGCTCCCAGAGCGCTTCAGCGGGGACAGCTCCGAGTGCCGTGGTTTCATAAACCAGGTTACCACCTACTTGGAGTTGTCCGCGACTGATTACGCTACTGAGAAGGCGAAGGTAGCCTTCGTCCAGTCCCTGCTCACAGGGAAAGCGCTAAAATGGTCCACGCCGTTGTGGGAGCGCGGAGATCGGGTGGTGAATCACCTTCCAGTTTATCTTGAGGCCATGAGAAAGGTGTTCCTCGAGCCTCAAGTCACCCACGACTCCGCGCTGCGGCTCCTACGCCTTCGGCAAAGGTCCACTTCAGTCGGTGACTTAGCAGTACAATTCAGGACACTCGCCGCAGAGCTGGACTGGCCAGATAAAGTCCTGGTCCCTGTGTTCTGGGAGGGTCTGGCAGGGTTCGTCAAAGACGCGCTGGCCACGCGTGACGTGCCGACCACCTTAGAGTCCTTGATTCGGCTTGCCTCTCGCATAGACATCCGCCACGCGGAGCGGAGGCTCGAGATCTCTTCGGCACCACGTCTACCTGGTCTACAGAGCCTCTGACTCCCCTTCCCCACCAGACCGGTCTCCCAGCCAGCTCTGTTGATGACTCTGTGGAGCCAATGGAAGTCTCCAAAGTGGTCTCCTCTACCACAGGTTCTCGGCCGTTGGCCGTTTGCTTTGCCTGTGGGCAGAGGGGACATGTAGCTACCCGATGTTCAAAACCATCGGAAGAAAGACAGTGTCTTGTTTCACCTACGGTCAGCGTGAGGAGGGTCATTTCCACTTCCCAAGAACAGGTGCCACCTGGTAAGACCCTCACTTCCTCTGACCCACGGAACGGTGTGCTGTCATGGGATCATGCCTCCAAAGTTGGGGCCCACTTCAGGGTCGACAGGACCAGAGACCTAGGGGTCAGGCATTATTGGGGGCCGGCAGTAGCCCAGGATGTACAGAAGAATATGGGAGTCTGTACGTCGTGTGCGTATAATAAACCGTTCAGGCAGAGGCCTGTGGGTCTTCTACACCCTTCGCCCTCTTTTGCACCTGGTGACCTAGTGTGGCTGTCTTCTAAACATATTAACCTTCCGGTACAGACAGCTGAGTTTGCTCCTAGGTACCTTGGCCCGTTTACAGTAATAGAGCGGGTAACCCCGGTAGCATATCGACTCCAGCTCCCTCCACGCTGGGCTATTTCTAATACCTTTCATGTATCTCTTCTGAAACCCGTACGACCTAAAACCTCGAGGTCTCTGCTGTCCCAGGCCAACTTCTCGTCTGACGACCCAGAAGTAGCGAAGCTAGTAAAAACAAAAATCGTACAGGGCAAGAGGTACTTCCTCGTGGAGTAGGTCAGTCGTGGCCCGAAGCATAGGTCCTGGGAATTGGAGGATAATGTCCACGCCCCAGGTTTGGTGGTGGCCTTCAAGTGCAGGAAGGGAGGGGGCCCTAGACGGGGGGGTAATGTTACACCTCGTGGCTCTCCTGTTGCAAGGAATGAAGTGGTCCCCCATTCCTTGTCTGCCACGAGCCCTCCTGCTCAGCAGCACCAAATGTCTGGGAGACTGCACAGTCTGCAGGAGTTGCCTCCTCAGAGACGCAGCAGAAGGGTGACACCTAGTGGTTCTCCCCTGGCAAGGAAAAGAGCGGTCTCCCATACCTTGCCTGCCATGAGCCCTCCTGCTCAGCATCACAGAGGGTCTTAGAGGTTGCGCAGTGTGCAAAGGATTGATGGTCAGAGAAGCAGCAAGACTTCCCTTATCTCTGCACATTGTGAAACCGAGGATCCCGCCTTTATTACCCAGAGGCAGGAAGATGAGCATGTGCCCCACGTGACGTCTTCTGATTCGCTCACTGATATCACACGGCCCGATAACGAGGCTGGTGATGTGCTGAATCCTGACTGGCCGGGTCAAGATGTCACGAATCCTGATTGGGTCACGCCCATCTCGCGCCCGCCCTTGGGTGGAGCTACGCCTCCATAAAAGCTCCCCCTGCCTTCATGGCGGTGCGTGACCGTCCTTCTGTGTTTGGATGTCTGGCAGTGTGCTGCCATGCCACTGCTCAGGCATTATTGTCTTGTGTGGGTTTTGCCCTTGCTGCTTAGGCAGCACCTGGTTTGCAGGCCGTGTTCCTGCCTTACTGCTCCGGCAGTATCTCCTTCAACAGGCCGTGTTCCTGTCCCAGGTGAGCTCCTCGAGTCTCCACCGGACTCACCTGGTTATTGAAAGCATACGTGCGTGGGCACCTCTGTGCTACCCTCGTGCCATATTCTCGTGACTTCCACTGGCACACGTGCTTGGGCACCTCTGTGCTTTCCCGTGCAACAGGTACACCGAGCTGTGAGATCCGTGCCATACAACCCTCATGGGTTAGGGCGGACCGGTGTACATAGATCGTCTGTGACATTCCAGACGATCGCTAGCAGCAACCCGCTCACTCTTCACCCACCATAGCAGTGGTCCCTTACACCGTACAGTGGACCTTGACCGGCGGAAGCTGTCCATTTCCCATCTTGGCACACTTCCCCGGGTCCCCCTCGTAACAAATAATTATATTAACCCCTTCACGACCGCGGGCAGTAAAATTACGTCCTATTTTAACGTGACTTAACGACCAGGGACGTAATTTTACTGCCTAAACTTCATTTGATTGCCGTGGCCATAGCAACGGCTTTCAAATGATGTCCCCTGCTGTTTCTTACAGCAGGGGACCTTTGCTTGACCCCAGGGGGGGCGGCATCGCCACCCCCTATCGACGATCGATGTGATTGGCTGTTCAAATCTGAACCGCCAACCACATCGATCGCACTAATTTCGGCAAAAATAATGCCCGAATTAGTGCGATCCTGTGAGATCCAGCTATGAGATGCCGCAGCTGCTGCAGCATATCATAGGTGGACCTCAAACATGTCTCCCCCAGCCCCTGCAGCACTGATTGGAGCGATCGTGCAATGACGCGCAATCGCTCCAATCAGTGTGCAGTGGGGCGGTGTGATTTGCCGGTGGCCGCCCTCCCCAGGCCTGTGCTGGCCTGCGAGCCCTCCCCCAACATGTCTGCAGCGTGCAGTGGCTGGTACTTGTGGTACCACGCCACCGCCGCTGCTGCCGCCGCCCTAGCTGTCACCGCTGCTGCACGTGAGTACTGTGCTCACTTTGCAGCCAGCCCGTGCGCGCTCCCGTGGTGCCCCTGCGCGCTCCCGTGGTGCCCCTGCGCGCTGCCATGGTAGCCCCTGCCGTGCCCCCCCCGCGATCTGCTCCCCCCAACCCCCCCCCCCCCCCGACATCCCGATCTGCTCCCCCCGCGATCTGACTGCCTCCCCCATTATCTCTGTTCTGCAGCTCCCTCTCCGGTCTCCCCCTCTGCTCTACCCCCTCCCCCTCTGCTCTCACCCCCCCTCTGCTCTCACCCCCCCTCTCCCCCTCTGCTCTCCCCCGACGTCCTCTTACCTGTCTTCACCGGCCTGATCACATCTGCGTCCATCGCTGGGTCCTTCCTGGGCATTCTGCTGATCTGCCTGCTGCTCCTGTAAAGCTGTCCATCTCTCTGCCATCTGTTCCTCTGCAGCTCTTCTGGTCAGTGATCCTCCTGCTAGTCCTCTGGGTACTGTGAGTATAACTTTTTTTTTTTTTTCCGTATCCCCTGTCCATTTTTACACCTCATCTGTCCGTGCGTCCCGCCAAGCGCTGATCAGGGATGCAGATAACGGATCGGCATCCCTGCTCAATTTTTGGCGTGACTTTTTTTTCCGTATCCCCGACGCTTTTTGTATCGCATCCGTCTGTGCGTCCCGCCAAGCGCTGATCAGGGATGCAGATAACGGATCGGCATCCCTGCTCAATTTTTGGCGTGACTTTTTTTTTTCCGTATCCCCGACGCTTTTTGTATCACATCCATCCGTGCGTCCCGCCAAGCGCTGATCAGGGATGCACATAACGGATCGGCATCCATGGTCAATTTTTGGCGTGACTTTTTTCCATATTTGCGACGCTTTTTGTATCGCATCCGTCCGTGCGTCCCACCAAGCGCTGATCAGGGATGCACATAACGGATCTGCATCCATGGTCAATTTTTGGCGTGACTTTTTTTTTTTTTACGTATCCCCGACGCTTTTTTTTATCGCATCCGACCGTGCGTCCTGCAGCGGCCGATCAGTGCACTGCGTCTGTGCGTTTGAAAAGTCAAATGGCGCTCCTTCTCTTCTGAGCCCCGCCATGCGCTCAAACAATTTATTTCCACCACATATGAGGTATCTGCGTACTCAGGAGAAAATGCACAATACATTTTATGGTGCATTTTTTCCTGATACCCTTGTGAAAAAAAAAGCTACCTAGTTGAAGCAACCGTTTTGTGGTAAAAAAAATTTTTTTTCTTTTCACGGCTCAACGCTATAAACTTCTGTGAAGCCCCCAGGTGTTCAAAGTGCACATCAAACATCTAGAAAAATTATTTGAGGGCTCTAGTTTCCAAAATGGTGTCACTTGTGGGGGAGCTCCACTGTTTAGGCACCATAGGGGGTCTCCAAACGTGACATGGCGTCCGCTAATGATTCCAACCAATTTTGCTGTCAAATGGCGCTCCTTCTCTTCTGAGCCCCGCCATGCGCCCAAACAATTACTTTCCACCACATATGAGGTATCTGCGTACTCAGGAGAAAATGCACAATACATTTTATGGTGCATTTTTTCCTGATAGCCTTGTGAAAAAAAAAGCTACCTAGTTGAAGCAACCGTTTTGTGGTAAAAAAAAATTTTTTTCTTTTCACGGCTCAACGCTATAAACTTCTGTGAAGCCCCCAGGTGTTCAAAGTGCACATCAAACATCTAGAAAAATTATTTGAGGGCTCTAGTTTCCAAAATGGTGTCACTTGTGGGGGAGCTCCACTGTTTAGGCACCATAGGGGGTCTCCAAACGTGACATGGCGTCCGCTAATGATTCCAACCAATTTTGCTGTCAAATGGCGCTCCTTCTCTTCTGAGCCCCGCCATGCGCCCAAACAATTACTTTCCACCACATATGAGGTATCTGCGTACTCAGGAGAAAATGCACAATACATTTTATGGTGCATTTTTTCCTGATAGCCTTGTGAAAAAAAAAGCTACCTAGTTGAAGCAACCGTTTTGTGGTAAAAAAAATTTTTTTTCTTTTCACGGCTCAACGCTATAAACTTCTGTGAAGCCCCCAAGTGTTCAAAGTGCTCACCAAACATCTAGAAAAATTATTTGAGGGCTCTAGTTTCCAAAATGGGGTGACTTGTGGGGGAGCTCCATTGTTTAGGCACCTCAGGGGGTCTTCATACCCCACATGGCGTCCGCTAATGAGTGCAGCTAATTTTGCATTCAAAAATTCAAATGGCGCTCCTTGCCTTCCGAGCACTGCCGTGTGTCCAAAGATTTGATTTCCACCACATATGAGGTATCTGCGTATTCAGGAGAAAATGCACAATACATTTTATGGTGCATTTTTTCCTGTTACCCTTGTGAAAAAAAAAGCTACCTAGTTGAAGCAACCGTTTTGTTGTAAAAAAAATTTTTTTTCTTTTCACGGCTCAACGCTATAAACTTCTGTGAAGCCCCCAGGTGTTCAAAGTGCTCACCAAACATCTAGAACAATTATTTGAGGGCTCTAGTTTCCAAAATGGGGTCACTTGTGGGGGAGCTCCATTGTTTAGGCACCTCAGGGGGTCTTCAAACCCGACATGGCGTCCGCTAACAGGTGCAGCTAATTTTGCACTCAAAAATTCAAATGGCGCTCCTTGCCTTCCGAGCACTGCTGTGTGTCCAAACATTTGATTTCCACCACATATGAGGTATCTGCGTACTCAGGAGAAAATGCACAATACATTTTATGGTGCATTTTTTCCTGTTACCCTTGTGAAAAAAAAAGCTACCTAGTTGAAGCAACCGTTTTGTGGTAAAAAAAATTTTTTTTCTTTTCACGGCTCAACGCTATAAACTTATGTGAAGCCCCCAGGGGTTCAAAGTGCTCACCAAACATCTAGAAAAATTATTTGAGGGCTCTAGTTTCCAAAATGGGGTCACTTGTGGGGGAGCTCCATTGGTTAGGCACCTCAGGGGGTCTTCAAACCCGACATGGCGTCTGCTAATGAGTGCAGCTAATTTTGCGTTCAAAAATTCAAATGGCGCTCCTTCCCTTCCGAGCTCTGCCGTGCGCCCAAACAATTGATTTTTACCACATATGGGGTATCAGCGTACTCAGGAGAACATGCACAATAAATTGTATTGTGTACTTTCTCTTTTCTCCCTTGTAAAAATGAAAATTTTATGGCTAAAGTAACATTTTTGTGTTAAAAAGTAAAATTTTCATTTTTTCCTTCCACATTGCTTTGGTTCCTGTGAAGCACCTAAAGGGTTAATAAACTTATTGGATGTGGTTTTGAGCAGTGTGAGGGGTGTAGTTTTTAGAATGGGGTCACTTTTGGGTATTTTCTGTCACCTAGGCCTCTCAAAGTCACCTCAAATGTAATGTGGTCCCTAAAAAAATTATTTTGTAAATTTTGTTGGAAAAATGAGAATTTGCTGATGACCTTTGACCCCTTCTAACTTCCTAACGGAAAAAAAATTTGTTTCGAAAATTGCGCTGATGTAAAGTACACAAGTGGGAAATGTTATTTAGTAACTATTTTGTGTGACATATCTCACAGATTTATGGGCATAAATTTTCAAAGTTTGAAAATTGCGAAATTTTCAAAATTTTCGCCAAATTTCCTAAATTTTCACAAATAAACGCAAAAAATATCGGCCTAAATTTACCACTGACATGAAGCACAATATGTCACGAAAAAACAATCTCAGAATCGCCAGGATCCGTTGAAGCGTTCCAGAGTTATAACCTGTCAAAGTGACACTGGTCAGAATTGCAAAAAATGGCCCGGTCATTAGGGTGTTTTAGTGGCCGGGGGTGAAGGGGTTAAAAAATGCAGTCCCCTGCTCGAACCTCCTTGGATGTGCAAGTGTGTGTTAGCTATACTGTAGTACCGGCATCCCTAGTACGCCGGCCCTCCTCTGTGTCCTTGCGCAGTGGCCCTGCTCTCTCCTCTTTCTGTCATCCACGTGTAGTGTAGTCTCCAGCTAATCTGCCCCATTGATGCCCTTGTGATTGTCGGACACTGCTTCTTCCTAGGCCGCAGGCACTGCACATGTTGTGTGGGGTTTTGTTGCTCGGCAAACTAGGGGAGTGCATGCACACTTCCTATTCCTTTATAGGGAAGTGTGCGCATCTTGCTAAGGTGTCCCCAGCCTATTGCTTTGAGGCACCAGCTATTAAAGACTCCTCTCCCTGATGGGAAGCACCAGAGCATTGTGTGATGCCCTGGCCGGGCCAGGTAGTCTCAAATAGGGCCCCGCATTACACCCTTCCCTCACAGGTAACACACAGCCAACCTTAAAACCCTAGTCACCCCCAAGGGGCTTGATAAACACACCAGGGGGCGGAACCAGGCAGTTGGAAGATGCCCACCTAGGAGTTTTAGACAGCCCGGGGTGGGGAAAAGTCAGTTCAGTTTAGTTCAGTCAGTGCAGTTTCATAGTTCAGTGAGAGTGGAGGTCAGGCCTGTGTCTGGGCCTGAGGCAAACTGACATGTACCAGGGTAGGAACCCTGGTGCTTTTGGCTAGGAGGCAGATGGCGGTCTCTGTCTGCAGGAGCTGGGAAGATGGCTCAGTGGAATTGAGGTGGACCGGGACAGGGTAGTGGCCCGCCGGTACCGACCCGGGGAACCGACTCGGAAACCGGAGCACACAGGAGGGTACTCATTCCCTGAAGCTAGGCCCAGAAACAACTGGAACTAGTAAATTAACTGATTGCGACCAGGACTAGAGGTCCTGTCCCACCCAAAGTCCCGACTGAAGGCAACAGCCCACCGAGGGGGATAACAGGCCACCGCCAGGGCTCAGAGATCCCACGGGCCAGCGTCTGCGGGTAAGGACTCTTTAGGCCACATCCAGCCGGGAGCGGACTCCTGAAGTTGCAAGCGCAGGTAGTCCACCATTCCAAAATAGGTGCAGGGAAAAGACAGAGACCACCAGCTGGGTGGGGGAACCCGAACGCAGCTGGCTGCAGGCACTGACCACCATCACCTTGGTTTACCAGAGACTCATGAGTGTTTCTAATAGTGAGTACATCAGCACCCTGCGGTCGCCCATCTCCCTGCACCACCAGTCCCCAACGGATCCCGGGGCCACCATCCCTGCCCACGGAGGGGTTAACCACTTGCTGCGCAACATCTCCCCTGGGTGCCCCGTAACTGCAGCGATGGTATACAATATCACCACGTACCGTGAGTGGCATCACGAGCTCTGCACGGCTCAGCCCGCACATATATGTCCTACACCCACCATCCCATCACTCCCCCTTTTCAATTGAAGTGAACACGAGACCCCCGGGTCCGGAGACCCTCGAGCCACCCACAGAAGGACCGGATCTGAGCAGCTCGGCTGCCGAGAGCGGGGCGATACACCTCAATTTCTGGCATCACGAACAGGATACTTACCCATCCACTTACCTTGTGGAAGTGCGCCTTGTATTGAAGCCAGCGGTGATCCGTTGTAAAATTTTCAGAATCCGCCATCTTGTCGCCATCTTGTTTTCTCGTCCAAGGTCTCCTGACCCGAGAAAGGGCGCAAAGCTGAAGCCCTGCCCACTGGGAACACAGCCGTAAAGCAAAGCCGGAAGTTGAAAAACGAAACTTACCGGCCAGAGAGAGGAGTGCCAGGAAAAGACCAAGGGGGGCGGGTGAAAATTCTGCGACATGTGACCGAGCAGATTAAGGGCAGGGACTCCAGGACCCTGCCACCCTTCTGGTTCCTGAACCCTGTGAGAGCAACATGGCCGACCCGTCCAACAACCCCGGAGTGCAGGAGCTCGTGTCCGGGTCCGCGGCATGGGTAGAAGCCCAGACCGCACGGATGTGTCGCCGGATCCAGGCGCAGGCGCGCTTTATGCTGGAATGGTGGATGGCCGAGATCGAGGAGCTGGCTGTGGCTGTGTGGGCACGTGAAGTGGAGGCAACCTTGGAGGAGCGGGTAAGCGACCCATGCCCCTATGTCCCTGAGGGACCGGCCGATCAGGCTGAGGGACCCGGTCTGCCCCTGCCCTCTATACTGCCTCCCTCGCCATCCGTACCGGTTGCTGCTTCCACCCCACTCGGTCCGCTGCCACCGACACCGGCGGCGGAGTTCATCCAACCTGCCTGCGAGGACCAGCCCAAAGAAGCCGCCAGCAGTCAGCCCGTCCCCGCCCCGACACCGGCCCCGGTTCCACGTACTACCAACATTCGGAAGGTGCCCTGTCTTGCTCTGGACCCACCACCGATCCCGGAGAAGGCCGCACCAGAGATGGCAATGGCCCCGGCAGTCCGCCCGGCCAAGGCAGAGGCGGTCCCCGACCGGAAGCCGGCGCGAGAAGAAATGCTGGCTACTCCCAAATTCCTGGCCTCGGTTGAGGTGCAGCCGAAATGTGCCTGTGGGGCAGCCATACGAACCACGTCACAGCGGGGCCCTCCACTGCCGAAGGTGCCGGTTGTAGCCGGCATGGAGTTGCTCCAGCTGGGCTCGACCCCCCCCCCCCCCGCAGGTCACTCAGGAGCAGGCCACAGACGTTCCATATTGGGAGCGGCAGCAGCGCCAGCTGGGTCGGGAAATCGCAGCCCGTGAAAAGAGGAAGGCAGAAGTCATATCCCGGACCATCAAGGAGAAAGATAACCTCCGCAAGGCCACCTTTCGAGTAAGGGGCCGGACATACGAAGGCCAGGTCTGGCACTTCGACCCCCAACGTGAATGGGGTTTCATCTTCGAGCCGGGCCTGGAGAAAGAGATCTTCATGTCCCGGAGGGACGTTTATCCACACCTTCCTATGGGCCATCCCGACCAGGACCTGGAACCCGGAGAGCTGGTAACGTACACCCGGCACTGCGGAGAGAGGGGGTGGTTTGCCCTGGATGTAAGTAGAAGGGTGACCATGGGAGCCCAGCTACACGTCCACCCCTCTCCGCCACTTTCCAGTCCTGAATATGAAGAGTATTAAGTGGTAGCGGTCCCCGGCCACTTTTCTGCAAGTCCCCGTTGTGACCCTGTTAACGTTCCCGTGTTATAAGTTAAATAATGACATGGCTGAGAACTTGCAGGCCAACCCAAAAACTATTGGGTCTTGTAAATAGTCCCTGACCATCCTTTTTCATCATGCTGCAGTCTCCGGAGAGGCTGGTTGGAGGAAGGGCCTGCGGCAGAGTAGACCGAGGTCCCGTCACCATGGAGACCGGTGACTACCGTCCGGGTCAGGGGTCCCCTGGACGTGGGGCCTCTGAGAGAGACTGCCGGGTAAGGAACTTATTACCCGGCCCGTGTGTGCAACACCCGGACCCGAACCCGTTTTCTGGACTGGGGAAAAGGGGTGCGCACCAGTGCTTAGCGGTGGCACCAGGGCTAGGTTTGCTTGGGTGGGCAAAAATGAGAAGGACCAGGTCCCGTCCCATCCCGGTTAATAAAAATGTTTTATACAACGTTTAAGCAACCAGCCTCCTATAAGGGAAGAAAACAAATATCCATATAATGTAAATATGTTAGTATAATTGTAAATGTGTCTTTTATCTTTTTCAGTTAAAAAAGCAAAATAAACCGGGGGTGGTCAGACAGCCCACGGACGGTCTGTGTTTAACCAAGGGGGAGTGTGACGCCCTGGCCGGGCCAGGTAGTCACAAATAGGGCCCCGCAATACACCCTTCCCTCACAGGTAACACACAGCCAACCTTAAAACCCTAGTCACCCCCAAGGGGCTTGATAAACACACCAGGGGGCGAACCAGGCGGTTGGAAGACGCCCACCTAGGAGTTTTAGACTGCCCGGGGTGGAGAAAAGTAAGTTCAGTTCAGTCAGTTAAGTTTCAGAGTTCAGTGAGAGTGGAGGTCAGGCCTGTGTGTGAGCCTGAGGCAAACTGACAGGTACAAGGGTAGGAGCCCTGGTGCCTTTGGCTAGGAGGCAGACGGCGGTCTCCATCTGCAGGAGCCGGGAAGACGACTCGGTGGAACCGAGGTGGACTGGGACAGGGTAGTGGCCCGCCGGTACCGACGCGGGAAACCGACTCGGAAACCGGAGCACACAGGGGGGATACTCAGACCCTGAAGCTAGGCCTAGAAGCGACTGGAACTAGTTAATTAACTGATTGCGGCCAGGACTAGAGGTCCTGTCCCACCCAAAGTCCTGACTGAAGGCAACAGCCCACCGAGGAGGATAACAGGCCACCGCCAAGGCTCAGAGATCCCACGGGGCAGCGTCTGCGGGCAAGGGGTCCTTATCCAGCCGGGAGCGGATTTCTGAAGTTGCAAGTGCAGGTAGTTCACTATTCCAAAATAGGTGCAGGAGAAAGACAGAGACCACCAGCTGGGTGGGGGAACCCGAACGCAGCTGGTTGCGGGCACCGACCACCATCACCTTGGTTTACCAGAGACTCATGAGTGTTTCTAATAGTGAGTACATCAGCACCCTGCGGTCGCCCATCTCCCTGCACCACCAGTCCCCAACGGATCCCGGGGCCACCATCCCTGCCCACGGAGGGGTTAACCACTTGCTGCGCAACATCTCCCGCGGGTGCCCCTCAACTGCAGAGGTGGTGTCCAATATCACCACATACCGTGGGTTGCATCACGAACTCTGTACGGCTCAACCCGTACATATACAGTTAGGTCCAGAAATATTTGGACAGTGACACAATTTTCGCGAGTTGGGCTCTGCATGCCACCACATTGGATTTGAAATGAAACCTCTACAACAGAATTCAAGTGCAGATTGTAACGTTTAATTTGAAGGTTTGAACAAAAATATCTGATAGAAATTGTAGGAATTGTACACATTTCTTTACAAACACTCCACATTTTAGGAGGTCAAAAGTAATTGGACAAATAAACCAAACCCAAACAAAATATTTTTATTTTCAATATTTTGTTGCGAATCCTTTGGAGGCAATCACTGCCTTAAGTCTGGAACCCATGAACATCACCAAACGCTGGGTTTCCTCCTTCTTAATGCTTTGCCAGGCCTTTACAGCCGCAGCCTTCAGGTCTTGCTTGTTTGTGGGTCTTTCCGTCTTAAGTCTGGATTTGAGCAAGTGAAATGCATGCTCTATTGGGTTAAGATCTGGTGATTGACTTGGCCATTGCAGAATGTTCCACTTTTTTGCACTCATGAACTCCTGGGTAGCTTTGGCTGTATGCTTGGGGTCATTGTCCATCTGTACTATGAAGCGCCGTCCGATCAACTTTGCGGCATTTGGCTGAATCTGGGCTGAAAGTATATCCCGGTACACTTCAGAATTCATCCGGCTACTCTTGTCTGCTGTTATGTCATCAATAAACACAAGTGACCCAGTGCCATTGAAAGCCATGCATGCCCATGGCATCACGTTGCCTCCACCATGTTTTACAGAGGATGTGGTGTGCCTTGGATCATGTGCCGTTCCCTTTCTTCTCCAAACTTTTTTCTTCCCATCATTCTGGTACATGTTGATCTTTGTCTCATCTGTCCATAGAATACTTTTCCAGAACTGAGCTGGCTTCATGAGGTGTTTTTCAGCAAATTTAACTCTGGCCTGTCTATTTTTGGAATTGATGAATGGTTTGCATCTAGATGTGAACCCTTTGTATTTACTTTCATGGAGTCTTCTCTTTACTGTTGACTTAGAGACAGATACACCTACTTCACTGAGAGTGTTCTGGAATTCAGTTGATGTTGTGAACGGGTTCTTCTTCACCAAAGAAGGTATGCGGCGATCATCCACCACTGTTGTCATCCGTGGACGCCCAGGCCTTTTTGAGTTCCCAAGCTCACCAGTCAATTCTTTTTTTCTCAGAATGTACCCGACTGTTGATTTTGCTACTCCAAGCATGTCTGCTATCTCTCTGATGGATTTTTTCTTTTTTTTCAGCCTCAGGATGTTCTGCTTCACCTCAATTGAGAGTTCCTTAGACCGCATGTTGTCTGGTCACAGCAACAGCTTCCAAATGCAAAACCACACACCTGTAATCAACCCCAGACCTTTTAACTACTTCATTGATTACAGGTTAACGAGGGAGACGCCTTCAGAGTTAATTGCAGCCCTTAGAGTCCCTTGTCCAATTACTTTTGGTCCCTTGAAAAAGAGGAGGCTATGCATTACAGAGCTATGATTCCTAAACCCCTTCTCCGATTTGGATGTGAAAACTCTCATATTGCAGCTGGGAGTGTGCACTTTCAGCCCATATTATATATATAATTGTATTTCTGAACATGTTTTTGTAAACAGCTAAAATAACAAAACTTGTGTCACTGTCCAAATATTTCTGGACCTAACTGTATGTCCTACACCCACCATCCTATCACTCCCCCTTTTCATTTGAAGTGACCGCGAGACCCCCGGGTCCGGAGACCCTCGAGCCACCCACAGAAGGACCGGATCCAAGCAGCTCGGCTGCCGAGAGTGGGACGGTACAATTGCATCTTTTCAAGTTTCTAGCCTTGTATCTGAGTGTTTGTCCTGTCTGTGTTGCTGCTGAAGTGCTGGAGTGTGCTGTTGATGAAGTCCAGTGTTCTGCCTGAGTCCAGTCACCTGTCTGTATCTGGTATACTTTCTATAGTCCAACTAACCGTGGATCCAGAGTATTCAGGTACCTGCGTATTCAGGGACCGGTGTATCCAGTTACCGGCAGATTCTTAAGCTTGCTTTACACGCTGCAATGTATCTTACAATGTGTCGGCGGGGTCACGTCGTAAGTGACGCCCATCCGGCATTGTAAGGTACATTGCAATGTGTGACAGGTACGTGCGATTGCGATTGAAGGGTAAAACGTTCATCGCATACACATCGTACCTTTCTCTAGAATTGCACGTCAGATTGTTCATCGTACCCGGGATAGCACACATTGCAGTGTGTGACACCCCGGAAACGATGAACAGATCTTACTTACGTCCTGCATATCCCGGCCCACAATGCGGAAGGAAGGAGGTGGGCAGGATGTTTACGTCCCGCTCAGCTCCGCCCCTCCGCTTCTATTGGCCGGCTGCCGCGTGACATCGATGTGACGCCGAACGTCCTTCCCACTCCAGGAAGTGGACGTTCGCCGCCCACATCGAGGTCGTATGGAAGGTAGGTACGTGTGACGGGAGTTAATAGTTTGTGCGGCATGCTCAACAAATTGAACGTGCCACACATACGATGGGGGCATTGCAAATCGCATACGATATCGTATGCGAAATTGCAACGTGTAAAGCAGGCTTTAGACTCCAGCCTTGTCCATGTGTTCTGTGTTTGAAGTCCTGCTATGTTACCTGATATCCTTCCGTGTGATGTACTCGAAGTCCTTCTCTATTTTGTGAAAATAATCGTGTTTGCATGTTCAACCTGAAGTCCTGAGTACCTGCTGTTCTCGCATCATCCTGCTAAGGTCCACACCTGGTGTGCCCACACCACCCTGTTGCGGTCCAGGTCTGTTGTGCCTGAACTACCCTGCTGCGACTCATACCTGAGATCCTGAGTCTCAGGACCTATGCCTGATGACCCGTGCTGAATGTCTTGCGCCAGATGTCCTGTGTCAGCTTATGGTCTGTGCCTGATAACTTGTGCCTGATGACCTGTGCCTCATGTCTCTTATCTGCTAGTACCTGTCCTGGCCTTTCCTCATCTGGAATGTGTACCTTGTGCTACTCTGTGTTGCTGACCTCCTAGTCCTGCTGTTACCCTGCATGGCTCAGCTGCCACAGTCCCGGTCACTGCCCTAGCAGTGGCACCTGTCATTCTGCCTCACAGTGGGCGCTTAGTCAAGCCTCTTCCTCTAAAGGGTGAGCCTGGGTTCCCCCTGTGGTCCAGTAGGTCCACTATACCCCCTTGTTCGCCGCCTCATCCACTGCGGTGAGTGCATAACACCTTCATTCTCTATGGGACTGTTGGAAAAGGCTTATCGCAGCACTCAGCAGCCTAATAAGAATTTAATTGAGTGGCAGTCGAGCATACACACTATGCGGTCCATTCTAATGGAGACAAAAGTTCTTTATTTTGCTAATCACAGCTGTTGAACTTCCATCGATGACTATGTTATCATTTCACCCATGGATAGTTGATAACTAGTGATGAGCGAGCATGCTTGTAACTACTCGGTACTCGCACGAGTATCGCTGTACTCGGGCTGCTCGGCGGGGACCAAGTAATCTCGCGATACTCGTGCTGTACTCGTGGTCTTCATTTCTGCATGTTGGCGCTCTTTTGAGAGCCAGCCCTCATGCAGGGATTGGCTGGCAGACCACTGCAATGCCACAGCCCTGTTAGTTGTGGAATTGCAGTGATTGGCCGGCCTGCACAGCGTGACCGAGCCTTTATACCGGCCGGCGCGCTGTGCTCTGCTCACAGCTATCCAGACAGTCAGTGCAGGGAGAGTGTCGCTGATTCAGGGAAAGCTTTGCGGACCTTTATAGCTTTTTCAGTTGCAGGGCTGCAAACAGTGTGACCAAAAGTCCTTCTCAGGACTATTCTAGTTGTATACAGGCAGGCAGGGTATAGCCAGGTCGGAGTACAGCAGCAGAGTCCTTCTCAGGACTATTGTTGCTATATACAGGCAGGGTATAGCCAGGTCTGAATACAGGCTAGTGACCAGAAGAGTCCTTGTCAGGACTATTGTACCAGTATACAGGCAGGCAGGCAGGCAGGGTAGTGGTGACCGTATACCAGCCTTCATCATATCTGGGGCTGGTGTACACAGTGTAAAACAGTCCAGATAGTGTCTGACTTGTCTGTAATTGTCGCTCCCCAAAAAAACCTGTTAGGTTCTTATTGCGTCCGTGCTTGGTTTTTAAAACCGCACGTGTGTGCCTGTTGGTGGCAGCGTACAGGTGCACTTGTGTGCAATTTCCACAAACTTTGATATAACGCACAAGTAGTGAATATACACGTCAGCAGTGCACAGCATTGCAAAATGCGCAAGGGCATTGGCAAGGAACAAGGAAGTGGACGTGATGGTGGTGCAGGCAGAGGCCGAGGTCGTGGGCAAGCTCTAATTTCGCCACAACAAAGGGCCACATCTAGTCGCTCGCACGTCCTGTCCCAAATTCTTGGGGACCGCAGCAGTACACCGCTCTTGAACCAAGACCAGTGTCAACAGGTTGTTAGTTGGATAGCAGATAATGCTTCCAGTCAGATTGGCACCACCACAAACACTCTGTCTTCCACACGGTCAAGTGTCAGTAGCCGTGATACTGCACCACACATTTCTGAACCTGATCCTCCTTCCTACCACCAGGCTGAGTACACGTCCTCCTCGGACATTAATGATCCCACACTTGGACACTCGGAAGAGCTGTTCACGTTTCCATTCACACATTCTGGCCTCTCGCCAGCTCATATTGAAGTGGGTCATGAGGAGATCGTCTGTACAGATGGCCAAATATTTGAGCAGCCACGTTCTCACGAAGTTGGCAACGTGTCTCAACAAGTGGTGGACGATGATGAGACACAATTGTCAGGAAGTCAGGAGGAGGAGCAGGGTGCGGAAGAGGAAGACGACGTGGTGGATGATCCAGTAACTGACCCAACCTGGCAGGAGGATATGCAGAGCGAGGACAGCAGTGCACAGGGGGAGGGAGGCGTAGCATCACAACAGGCAGTAAGAAGCAGGGTGGTGGCCCCAGGCAGAAGTCAGGCAACCGTTCCCCGGAACAACATGACGACACAAGGTGCCTGTACAAATGTTAGGTCTTCCCGAGTCTGGCAGTTTTTTAAGTTGGATCCAGATGATTCAAAAAAGGCCATTTGCAACACCTGCCGTGCCAGCATCAGCAGGGGTACCAAAACTAGCAGCCTGACCACCACCAGCATGATCAGGCACATGTCAGCCAAGCACCCGACTTTGTGGGAAGTACAACAGAGTCGAGGAGCAGTGCTTGCTGATGTCACTGCTACGTCTTCGCTGGTTGTGCATGCGAGCCAATCCCCTGTCCATGCTGCCTGCGAACAAGCCTCCTCCACTCCTGCACCTGCAGTTGCCTACGCAGAAAGAACACCATCATCAAGCACGTCCTTGTCCCAGCGCAGCGTTCAGTTATCCATTCAGCAAACCTTTGAACGCAGGCGCAAATACACTGCCAACACCCCACATGCCACAGTTCTAAATGCTAACATTTCGCGACTGCTTGCGCTGGAAATGTTGCCTTTTAGGCTGGTGGAGACAGAAGCATTCCGTGACCTGATGGCGGCAGCTGTCCCACGTTACTCGGTCCCCAGCCGCCACTATTTCTCCCGGTGTGCCGTCCCCGCGTTGCATAACCACGTGTCACAAAACATCACACGTGCCCTGAACAACGCTGTTTCACCCAAGGTCCACCTAACCACAGACACGTGGACAAGTGCTTGTGGGCAAGGCCGCTACATCTCGTTGACGGCACACTGGGTTAATATTGTGGAAGCTGGGACCCAGTCTGAGCGAGGGACGGAACACGTCCTTCCCACACCAAGGTTTGCAGGCCCTACCTCAGTCAGTGTTTCACCCACACTCTACAGCTCCGGAATGTCATACTCTTCAGCCTCCTCCTCCTCCTGCGCATCCTCATCCACTGTACCCTCCACACCAGTCACAAGCTGGAAGCACTGCAGCACTGCCTCGGCGAAGCGGCAACAGGCTGTGCTGAAGCTAATCTGCATAGGTGACAAACCCCACAATGCAGAAGAGCTGTGGACAGCTCTGAAACAGCAGGCAGATCACTGGCTCACACCTCTGAACCTAAAGCCAGGAAAGGTCGTGTGTGACAATGGCCGGAACCTGGTGGCAGCTTTGAGGCGAGGCCAGCTGACACATGTTCCATGCGTGGCCCATGTGCTCAACGTCGTGGTTCAGCGGTTTCTAAAGTCATACCCAGAGCTGTCTGATCTGCTGGTAAAAGTTCGCCGCCTGTCTGCACATTTTCGAAAGTCACCTACTGCTTCAGCCGGCCTTGCCGGCTTTCAGCGCAGTTTGCATCTTCCGGCTCACAGACTGGTGTGTGATGTCCCCACGCGTTGGAATTCAACTCTGCACATGTTGGTCAGGATATGTGAGCAGAAGAGGGCAGTTGTTGAGTACCTGCATCACCTAAGCCGTCGGGAAATGGGTCAAACTCCACACATAACACCTGAGGAGTGGAGATGGATGTCAGACCTATGTACCATCCTCCAAAACTTTGAGGACTCCACCAAGATGGTGAGTGGTGATGACGCCATTATTAGCGTCACCATACCGCTACTCTGCCTTCTAAAACGGTCTCTGCTGAAAAACAAACATGATGCATTGCAGGCGGAGCGCGATGAGTTGCAGCAAGAAACAGTAGTGGGTGTGGGTGATAACACACAGCCCAGCCTCGTCTCATCACAACGTGCAGTGGAGGACTATGACGAGGAGGAGGATGAAGACATGGAGCAACTCTCCGGCCAAATTGAGGATATGACATGCACACCAGTCATATCCTCGGTTCAGCGTGGCTGGCCAGAGGACAGGGTAGATGAGGAGGAGGAGGAGGAGGACAGCATGTTCAGTCATCTTGTTGGTCAGGCTACTGAAGTCCTGGCTGTTAAGAGTCTGGCGCACATGGCTGACTTTATGGTAAGCTGCCTGTCTCGTGACCCTCGCGTTAAGAACATCTTGGCCGACAATCATTACTGGTTGGTAACACTGTTAGACCCACGCTACAAGGAGAACTTTTTGCCATGTACCTCCACTCACCCATGGGTACACACTTCTGGACTTTGGATAATCGCTGGACTGCTCCTCCTTCTCCTCATGCGCCACCATGATGATGACCGTTACAAATTGCAATACTTAGGCCTTTGTTTCAGGTATACCCCCAGTGGTAAATTTTTTCGCCCATTCTTTGCAGAATGGACATTACAACGACAGGAGACCCGCTCCTTTGCAATGGGAACAATGTTTTGAGGCCCTCATGCACGTCTCTACCCAGGGACAACGTGGAGCTTCCCAATTTTTGGCTGCCCTGCCTAAGGGCTATACTATAATACACCCACTTCCTGACAATGGACACTTAATGTTTTGAGGCCCTCATGCACGTCTCTACCCAGGGACAACGTGGAGCCTCCCAATTTTTGGCTGCCCTGCCTAAGGGCTATACTACAATAGACCCACTTCCTTACAATGGGCACTTCAGGTTTACAGGCCATCATGCACGTCTCTATCCAGGGACAATGTGGAGCCTCCCAATTTTTGGCTGCCCTGCCTAAGGGCTATACTACAATAGACCCACTTCCTTACAAAGGGCACTTCAGGTTTACAGGCCATCATGCACGTCTCTATCCAGGGACAATGTGGAGCCTCCCAATTTTTGGCTGCCCTGCCTAAGGGCTATACTACAATAGACCCACTTCCTTACAATGGGCACTTCAGGTTTACAGGCCATCATGCACGTCTCTATCCAGGGACAATGTGGAGCCTCCCAATTTTTGGCTGCCCTGCCTAAGGGCTATACTATAATACACCCACTTCCTGACAATGGGCACTTCAGGTTTACAGGGCATCATGCACGTCTCTATCCAGGGACAATGTGGAGCCTCCCAATTTTTGGCTGCCCTGCCTAAGGGCTATACTACAATAGACCCACTTCCTTACAATGGGCACTTCAGGTTTACAGGCCATCATGCACGTCTCTATCCAGGGACAATGTGGAGCCTCCCAATTTTTGGCTGCCCTGCCTAAGGGCTATACTATAATACACCCACTTCCTGACAATGGGCACTTCAGGTTTACAGGCCATCATGCACGTCTCTATCCAGGGACAATGTGGAGCCTCCCAATTTTTGGCTGCCCTGCCTAAGGGCTATACTACAATAGACCCACTTCCTTACAATGGGCACTTCAGGTTTACAGGCCATCATGCACGTCTCTATCCAGGGACAACGTGGAGCCTCCCAATTTTTGGCTGCCCTGGCAAAGGGCTATACTAAAATAGACCCACTTCCTTACAATGGGCACTTCAGGTTTACAGGCCATCATGCACGTCTCTATCCAGGGACAATGTGGAGCCTCCCAATTTTTGGCTGCCCTGCCTAAGGGCTATACTACAATAGACCCACTTCCTTACAATGGGCACTTCAGGTTTACAGGCCATCATGCACGTCTCTATCCAGGGACAATGTGGAGCCTCCCAATTTTTGGCTGCCCTGCCTAAGGGCTATACTATAATACACCCACTTCCTGACAATGGACACTTAATATTTTGAGGCCCTCATGCACGTCTCTACCCAGGGACAACGTGGAGCCTCCCAATTTTTGGCTGCCCTGCCTAAGGGCTATACTACAATAGACCCACTTCCTTACAATGGGCACTTCAGGTTTACAGGCCATCATGCACGTCTCTATCCAGGGACAATGTGGAGCCTCCCAATTTTTGGCTGCCCTGCCTAAGGGCTATACTATAATACACCCACTTCCTGACAATGGGCACTTCAGGTTTACAGGCCATCATGCACGTCTCTATCCAGGGACAATGTGGAGCCTCCCAATTTTTGGCTGCCCTGCCTAAGGGCTATACTACAATAGACCCACTTCCTTACAATGGGCACTTCAGGTTTACAGGCCATCATGCACGTCTCTATCCAGGGACAACGTGGAGCCTCCCAATTTTTGGCTGCCCTGGCAAAGGGCTATACTAAAATAGACCCACTTCCTTACAATGGGCACTTCAGGTTTACAGGCCATCATGCACGTCTCTATCCAGGGACAATGTGGAGCCTCCCAATTTTTGGCTGCCCTGCCTAAGGGCTATACTACAATAGACCCACTTCCTTACAATGGGCACTTCAGGTTTACAGGCCATCATGCACGTCTCTATCCAGGGACAATGTGGAGCCTCCCAATTTTTGGCTGCCCTGCCTAAGGGCTATACTATAATACACCCACTTCCTGACAATGGACACTTAATGTTTTGAGGCCCTCATGCACGTCTCTACCCAGGGACAACGTGGAGCCTCCCAATTTTTGGCTGCCCTGCCTAAGGGCTATACTACAATATACCCACTTCCTTACAATGGACACTTCAGGTTTACAGGCCCTCATGCACGTCTCTATGCAGGGGCATTGGTGAACCTCACAATTTTGGACTGCCCTGGCAAAGGAAAATACTACAAAGACTCACTTCCTCAAAATGGGCACATTAGACTCAAGAGGCCTTCATGTACGTCTCTTCTCAGGGACATCGGAGTGCCACACAATGTTTTCACGTAAAATCTTTCATGTATTAATCTCAAAAAGTAACATACACCAGCTCTATCTCACTATTGTGTATGTGCCCTTAACATTTCCGCCATGAAAAATCATTTTGGGGTCATTTTGGAAGGTTTTCTGGTGAGTCCGTAAAAATGGCGTAAAACGCGGACAAAATTGTTCACAGCTGTGACTTTTCAGTGATAAATGCTTCAAGGGGTCTTCCCCATGCTGTTGCCATGTCATTTGAGCACTCTTCTGAGACTTTTGTGACATTTTTAGGGTTTCTCCATGCTGCCGGGGGGTCATTTCACAAAAATACTCGGGTCTCCCATAGTATAACATTGGGCTCGTTGCTCGGCCTGAGTACACGAGTATCTTGGGAGGCTCGGCCCGAGCTTCGAGCACCCGAGCTTTTTAGTACTCGCTCATCACTATTGATAACCTTTAATCTATTTTGAAGGAAAATGCGTTACCAATTGAAAATACTACTAACACTAGCTAATACATACCGCAGTTACATAGTTGCATAGGTTGAAAAAAGACCTATGTCCATCTAGTTCAACCTTCCTTCACCAATTCTATATTTGGTCACTAAATCATTTATAACTGAAAATATTGTGTATACTGAGGAAATCTTGCGGCCATTTTTTTAAAACTTGTTATAGTGTCTGCAATTACTACCTCTTGTGGTAGGGCACTCCACAGTCAGACTGCTCTAACTGTAAAGAACTCTTTCCTATTTAGCTGCCGGAATCATCTTTCTTCCAGTCACAGTGGGTACCCCCCTGTTCCTTAGTATTGTCTTTGGAAGGAATAAGTCATGTGCCAGTCCATTTATTTATACATATAAATGAGATCTCCTCTGAGACGTCTTTATTCTAAGTTAAACAAATCCATCTTTTCCAACCTGTCATCATATGGGAGGCCTTCCATTCCTCGCAATAATCTAGTTTCCTGTCTATATGGATTTTGATACATAATATTTTGTCTCACTTTAAACATCATACCTGGTTTTACAATATCTGATGTTCCTCCTATAATTTTTTTATCATAATAATTTCACATTTTAATTACCCTTCCAAGCATTCATACTGGCTGGTATACTCAGACTTTTTCAGGATGTTTATCTCACGTTGTGATAATTGAGCATTTTAAGTTCACATCTAAAATTATCATCCCTTAAAACTTTGACTCAATTACAGTAGTTCTATTTTTAAATTACAGACTTATGATAACTTTAATTCAATTATGTATATACTATGTTCTATGTCTGAAATATTCACTACATAAAAGAAACAACTCACTGCAGATGACTGTATTATTGCTCTGTTTAGAATATGATTGTGATAGGGCTGCCATGGTGGTAAATGAGACCTCTGCTATATCTGTTCATGCCTAAAATTTCATATAGCTGCGTACTGAAGCTTTTAATGTCAAATTCTGTACAACACATAAACAGATAAAATTGTGTGACTTGCTTCACATAATCCATAAGCATGGAGCAATGAGAAAAAAGGAGAAAATCTCAATACACATGGAACCAGATGAAGCCTATAAAGCAGTGCATTTCCTATATACTGCTATAACACAGGTCTGCAAGTGTAAAATTGTTTGAAAAGTAAAAGGTGATTTTTATATACTTTCAATCACTGAATTCAATAAAAATATGTACAAAAAATAAAATTAATCATGTACACTTAATTCACAAGCACTGACTCCATAGGCTGCCCATGTAGTATGTTCTATTTGTATAGTAGAACTATAACAGTGGTCTAAAGGGAATAAAGCTTTTGCCGCACGCACGCCCCCCAATCCTTTGCCGCAGGCATGGCCCCAATGCTCTGCAGCACACATGCCCCCCAAAGCTCTGCTGCATGCATGCCCCCAATGCTCTGCCGCACGAATTCCCCCAATGCTCTACCGCACGCACGCCCCCCAATGCTCTGCCACATGCACGCCCCTAATGCTCTGCTGTACTTTTGCCCCCCCCCAATGCTCTGCTGCATGTACACCTCCAATGCTCTGCTGAACGTACACCCCAATGCTCTGCCACACACACTTCCCCCAATGCTCTGCCGCATTCACACCCCCCAATGCTTTGCCTCACGCACGCCCGTACCCATTGCTCTGCTGCATGCATGCCCCCAATGCTCTGCCGCACGCACGCCTCCCCCCCAATGCTCTGCCACATGCACGCCCCTAATGCTCTGCTGCACTCACACCCCAATGCTCTGCTGCATGTACACCTCCAATGCTCTGCTGAATGCTCACCCCCCAATGCTCTGCCATACGCACATCCCCCAATGCTCTGCCGCATGCACGCCTCCCAATGCTTTGCTTCACGCACACCCCCAATTCTCTGCCACACGCATGCATGCCCCCAATGCTCTGCCGCATGCACGCCCCCCAATGCTCTGCCGCATGCACGCCCCTAATGCTTTGCTGCACTCACGCCCCCAATGCTCTGCTGCATGTACACCTCCAATGCTCTGCTGAACGCACACCCCCAATGCTCTGCCACAGGCACATCTCCCAATGCTCTGCCGCACACACGCCCCCCAATGCTTTGTTGCACGCACGCCCCCAATGCTTTGCTGCACGCACACCCTCAATGCTCTGCCGCACATATGCACCCATTGCTCTGCTGTATGCATGACCCAATGCTCTGCTGCACTCACGCCCCCCCAATGTTCTGCTGCATGCACACCTCCAATGCTCTGCTGAATGCATCCCCCCAATACTCTGCCAAAACCACACCACCCAGTGCATTGATACATCCATGCCCCCAATGCTGTGCCGCACGCACACCTGTGTATAGCTCAGTATATCCCACTCTGCCGAGCTGAGGAGCAAAGGCCAGATTTTAGCATGGGGGAGCGGCAGGGAGTGGGAGAGTAGCAGCGGCAGGGGGAGCGGAGAGTGGCAGCAGAGGGGCAGTGGAGGGGGGAAAGGGTAGCAGCAGCAGTGGGAGGGGGAGGGTAGTGGCAGCAGCCCGGCGTCGGTACTCACATATCCTGAGCAGGTGACAGGGGGAAAGTGCAGTATACAGCATACGTTGTGAGCTCCACAAAGATGGCCGTGATCTCCTCCCGCTGCTATGATCTGGACAGCCCAGCTTGCCCACGTCAGAGCAGGAAACAGACAGTGCAGCAGATAGGGTCGGAGAGTGACAACTGTCTTCTATGCCCAGGCGCTGCTGTATTTGAGGTAACTGTCGTTAATACAGCAAATACAAGATGGCAGCGCCCAGTGCTTCAGTAAAACTAGAATTAAATAAGAACTAAATAAACAGTGAATTTCATTTTGTATTAAAAATACTTGGTTTCATAATCACTATTATTAATACAAACATAAAAAACATGACACCTTTCCTTTATGGTGCACCTGATTCAGAAGATTCAGAACATGAAGATCAGGATTCTGATGAAGACTTTCACTCTAGTCCCAACAACAACAGATTTTTTCACAGCTTGAATTAAATGATTTAGACAGAGACCTGGTCCTTCCTAAACAATGTGCAGAACTTTTAGGCTCTAGACAAAAAGAAAATAAACTACTAACTCCTGTTACCATACTTTTCTCAAGATGGTGCTCTTGTGTAATGCAGTAATGTTGCTGGGCTGATGGAAAAATGTAACACTGAGTACAATGTGAACAAGTGGAGACTCTTTGTTGAATCATCCAAAAAAAATCTGAAATCTGTGTTACTGCACAATGACAGCAAGTATGCTTCAGTGTCTGTAGGGCATTCTGTGCACATAACTACAAGGATTATAGGTGGTCAATATTTGGTGAACAGAAACTTTTCTCTTTTTCACCTTGGGCACAAAGTGCCCATGCTTTTTGTGTTAATGGGACAGTTTTGATAGGACTCATCATTGGAGCCAAAAAAAGTTGGCCAACGAGAACAGCTTGTTTCAATCTAGACTCAAGAACATAGTTGTAGAAAGAATAGTTGTTCACACTAAACTTTTCCACCACTCTACATTATGCTTAGACTAATAAAGCAGTTTGTGAAAGCTTTACAGAAAGAGAGTAAGAAGGACGGCATTTTTGTCTGTCCGGATATTCGGAAACGCATGAATGATGATGTTCTGGAAACTAAAATGAATGGTCTTGATAAAATAATTTTGGGATTCTTTTAAAATGTCATGAAGAAATTTCTAGGTAACAACAAAGATCCAAATTTAACTTCATCATGGAGAATATGCTAAAATGTTTCAAAGCCTTGAGTTGTCTGATGAATTTGAAATTACAATTTTATATTTCTATTTAGACTACTCTCCCGAAAACCTTTGTCACTTTGTGACTGCAGGATATCGAGTGACAGGGGGCTCCTATGCTGTCCCTTACACTAGGGGATAATAGGCTATCCCTAACCTCAGGGTTACCCCTAATGTTGGAGATGTTTGGCTATTCTCCTGAACAGATCTAATCTGTTACCAGCCCCCCAGGGAGGAAAGAGACTGAAGTGTGATGGTAACACAGATTAAGACAGACAATGAAAAGCCAAAACTCACAGGAACAAACAGTAAGAGACTAAAGAGAAAAGCAAGTACAGGAAGGTATCAACAAAAAAGACAAGTGTTAACACCCCAACAGCTCACAGCAACAACGCACAATAACTACCAGTAAGTCTGGCTCACAACACCTCACCTAACCAATAAACATAAGCTATAGCTGCCATTAATTGAAATAGTCCAACCAGCATATATAGGAAGGGAGCCATTGTGATAGGCTTCCCCATAGCATGTGATCAATGAGACTAACAAGCATCCAGCAGATATTAACTGTTGCTAGCCTTCTTAAGCCTGTGGGTTCATGCCCGCATCTCCCTGCACTGATCACAGATCTCAGAGATGTTAGCAGGCAGAGTACCAAAATCTGTAGTTATCATAGTTCTTGAAGCCGCCATGATGCTTGCAAAAATCTCCTTGTGACAACCTTGTGCTGTTAGGAAAGTGCAGGCAGAAAAGATTTCTACAGAATATCAAGGAGATGGAACAATGATAGATTAAATCTGAACATGAGTGCTGGAATAGTACTACTGGAAGCTTCACAATGAAAATCTGCAGGCCTTCTACAAGAGAAAAAGTATCAATAGAGAAAAGGAAAAGGCACAATAATTAATTTTCATAAAAGTTGCAGAATTAATATTCAAGAAATTCCATGCAAATTTTGTGCAATATCCAAATGTGATGGTTATAATTATACAGAAAGTCATATATCAAGTGGTGCTACTTTAGCTACTTTATGTTACATATTCTGCTAATGCAGAATGTCTTCTTGGCTGTCTCCTCTTTACCCAGTACCAGAGAAAGTATTCAACCTGAGACTGGCATAACCTAATGTTCCTGTCCCCAAATCAGAATCTGAAACAAGGACCCCTCTCTACTTTGGACAATTTGCAATTCTGGTGTAGTCTTCTGTGGTAGAGAAGTTCATTGATTATTCAACGTTTTTACACCAGAACCCTGTAATAAAACCTTTGAAAAATCATAATCTCTTAGCACAATTCAAAATTGCAACAAAAGTTTGTGTATTTTGGTAATTTCACATACATTTTTCAAAATTTTAACCAAATTGGCAGAGCTGGAGCTGGACAGAGGCGTCATGCCACATCTAATCTAATTCATGATGAGCTGTGACATTTCCTATGCTTGAAGTCTCCCACCAGTACCTGGCTCTATTCTCTATTGAGATTTCTGACATAGCACCAGGAGACAAACACCACTTGTCAGATGCCCCAGGTTCATAAAGTGTACCTTTTCATTAATCAGAAGTGTCTGACTCCACCATGTCCCCTCATGAAGACCATTGTAAACAATGATAGTCTTGATGAATTAGACAATCATTGACATTAGCCTCTTGAAGGCACTAGAGCCTAAGTTCTGCTGCTCTCTCTGCACCTCCACATCCATTTCAAGAAGATTTACAGAGACTGTCCTATCATTTACTGTTTAGAGTAATGTTGTCATGATTCTGATTTGTACAGCATCTTGTGCTCTGTGATTTTCTGTCATGGTCTCCTGCAAAGCCAGTACTTGCCTGTTCCATCAAGCAGAGCGTTTTGCAGGTTTAGATACTCTGCTGTTTGTCTTGAGCTCCTGTGGACAGGTTATTTCTTAGCACTGGGTCCTATGTTGGTGCTACGAGGGGTTTACACAGATGCTCCATGTTCCGGGTGATTGCTTTGCTTCATTAGAGATCATGCTCACCCGGAACGTCACCAGTCATATTTCCTGGTTCCGCAGTAGTGCTCTTGGCTCATATTTGTGTACAGTTATCTGCTCTTGGTTTCTTAACCCTAGACTACTGTTGACTCTGCTCTACCTGCCCCCCTGACTTTGTCGTTACCTCTTGGCTTTTGACATCGGATCTTCTCTTGACCATGTCTCCTCCTGCTCCCTGTATCCTATATGTAGTCTCCACAATCCTGATCCTTGGCCTATATATTTATCTTGTCTCTTCCTGCTACCTGTGTCCTGTCGTATCCTCCTGGCTCCTGATCCCGTCTTGTCTGACTACCTCTCTGTTCTCACTACACGCAAGTAGTATATAGCACCATCTACTGACTAGCATCACACTAACGCCACATAGTGTTGAGCATCACAAATGTGACCCTATTAGTATTTAGTACAGTTTAAAATACTATGTAGTTTTCTAATATATTTTTAAATGTGTATTTGAATCTCTATTTTTGATCTGTAGTATGTGGAAGGGCACGGAACAGATTTTAAAAAGCAATGCTCCCAAAATAGAATCAAACGTCACTGCATATTGAAAAATAAGGTCAATTCTTCAACAAGTGAGTGTGACAAAGACATATAATTCTTAGTACTGTTTCAGTATATGGTTTTACCCCCATTAATAAAAATGAAATATGGCAAATCAAATACAGTGCTGGCCAAAAGTATTGGCACCCCTGCAATTCTGTCAGATAATACTCAGTTTCTTCTTGAAAATGATTGCAATCACAAATTCTTTGGTATTATTATCTTCATTTAATTTGTCTTCAATGAAAAAGAAAAAAAATGTCATAAAGCCAAACATAAAAAAGGGGGTAGACAAAAGTATTGGCACTGTTAAAAATCATGTGATGTTTCTCTAATTTGTATAATTAATAGCACCTGTAACTACCTGTGGCACCTAACAGGTGTTGGCAATAACTAAATCACACTTGCAACCAGTTGACATGGATTAAAGTTGCCTCAAAATCTGTCTTGTGTCCTTGTGTGTACCACATTGAGCATGGAGAAAAGAAAGAAGACAAAAGAACTGTCTGAGGATTTGAGAATCCAAATTGTGAGGAAGCATGAGCAATCTCAAGGCTACAAGTCCATCTCCAAAGACCTGAAAGTTCCTGTGTCTACGGTGTGCAGTGTCATCAAGAAGTTTAAAGCCCATGGCACTGTGGCTAACCTCCCTAGATGTGGAAGGAAAAGAAAAATTGACGAGAGATTTCAACGCAAGATTGTGCGGATGGTGGATAAAGAACCTCGACTAACATCCAAACAAGTTCAAGCTGCCCTGCAGTCCGAGGGTACAACAGTGTCAACCCGTACTATCCGTAGAAGAGAGAGACGAAAGAGAAGAGAGAGAGGAGAGAGAGATAAGAGAGAGTGGAGAGAGAGCTAGAGAAGAGAGAGAGAAGAGAGAGAGGAGAGAGAGAAGAGAGAGGAGGGAGAGGAGACAGAAGAGAGAGAGAAGAGAGAGCGGAGAGAGGAGAGAGAGGAGAGAGGAGAGAGAAGAGAGAGCGAATGGAGAGAGAGGAGAGAGGAGAGAGAGAAGAGAGAGAGAAGAGAGAGGAGAGAGAGGAGAGAGAGTGAGGGAAGAGAGAGGAGAGAGAGAGAAGAGAGAGAGGAGAGAGAGAGAGGGAAGAGAGAGAGAGAACAGAGAGAGGAGAGGAGAGAGAGAAGAGATAGAGAGAGAGAAGAGAGAGAGGAGAGAGCAATGCAGCCTCATTCCATGAACTGCTCCGATTTTAGAGGTGTGTCCCGCGGCTCACAGCTGATGTCCGTCTTTTAATTTAAAATTAAAAATAAATTAAAATCTTTACCGGGACTCGAACTCATGAACTAATTCTTCTTTGGCAGTAGCGCTACCCATTGAGCCACTGTCTGTAATGAAAAGCATAGGAAGATTTGGTTAGATTAGTAGAGAATCCAGAAGTAGAATATTCAGCTACAAGGATGGATGGATCGATGGATGGAGAGAGGGATGGATGGAGGGATAGAGAGATGGAGGGAGGGATGAAGAGAGGGATGAATGGATGGAGAGGTGGAGAGAGAAATTAAGGATGAAGGGAGGCATGAATGGATGAAGAGATGGAGGGAGCGATGGATAGAGGGATGGATGGATGGATGGGAGGGCAAACACCGGCACTACTGCACTCATCCTTGCACATACGCAGGCACAACTGCACGCATCATCCTTGCACACACGCAGGCACTACAACCCCCATCATCCTCACACACACGCAGGCATTACCTCAGTAATGTCCCCGCTGACAGCGCGGCTCACGGCAGTCGCTCCGTGGATCTGACACAGAGCGCTCGTGTTTTATGGCGCTCCTTTCAGCTTCATGGAGGGGTATTTGGGGATTTTAATAAAATGGTGAGAGAGGGTGTTTTTTGTCTTTTATTCCAAATAAAGGATTTTTCGTTGTGTGCGTTTATTTTCTTTCACTTACAGGTTAATCATGGAAGGTATCTCGGGGAGATCTGCCATGATTAACCCCTTATAACCCCGATTGCCACCGCAGTAGGGCAATTCGGGATGAGCTGAGTAGAGTCCCGGGACTGTCTCATCTAATGGATGCGGCAATTCCGGGCGGCTGCCTGCTGATCTTGTTAGGGTGGTTGGCTCCCATAACGTGGCGCTCCCCATCCTGACAATTCTAGCCCCCAGGCGTGTCACTTTATCCTGGCTGGTATCAAAATTGGGGGGAACCGCAGGTTTTTTTTTTTTATTATTTATTTATTTTACTTCACGATATAGACCCTCCCGCCAGCGGCTGTGATTGGTTGCAGTGAGACAGCTGTCACTCATCGTGGGGGCGTGTCTGACTGCAACCAATCATGGGCGCCGGTGGGCGTGGAAAGCAGGGAATACCAAATGGAATAATGAAGCGGCAGCCATTTTCAAAAGAGGAAAAGCCGCCAGAGCTTTGTGACAGCCGTGCAGCGCCGCGCCCGTGATCGGTGAGTAGGAAAGAGAGAGGGATTGTGCTGGGGATGCAGGACGCATACAAATACTCAACGTGCGTACATAGCCTTACTGTGAAAAGCCACGCTTTTGGTGATCGAACCGTTATCGAACATAACTCGAACTGCCGAACTTGAAGCAAATTGTTCGAGTTCGTCGAACGACTCGAACACTGCCCAAAATCACTCGAATTTGAAATTGGCGAACCGTTCGACTTGAACATCGCTCAACTCTAATTTTAACCAGGTATTTAAAGGACGTCTTATCAGCTGAAGGTTTTTTAATTATACTAGTAGATAAGAAATACACAATGCTAAACGTTTGTAACCAAGCAAACCATAAAATCCAAGGTAAAAGAGAATTTGTGGATTCCTGACAAAGCAAGCATTTGCACATTACACTATGGGGGCACTTTTTTGAGCTGCTAGTGGAAGACCTTTGCAGTCATTATGTATTCTCTTATAGTAGGCGGTTGCTTAGAAAATTGCAATTCACTTTGAATATAATTCTTAAAAATTAGGAATTATCACTCCAATAGATTTTCTACATTTCAAAAACATCTGCAAAAAAACATTAACCCCTATTTAATACTATATGTAAGATATGTAAATTTCCCGTGTATGCTCCTTTGAATCACTATCCAAACATGAAGATGTATTTCCTTATTTTAATAATATCTAATGGAAGTGACTTATGCAAATTTAATTCTTCCTCACTCAGGTATATAGCTCTACCATACTTTGTATTCAGTTTTAGACTAGCATACAATAGATTAGAGATGGATGTAACAATCCGGAATCTGTGATTGACATTTACTTTCATTATAGTTTGTTGGGTAAAAAAACATAAAAATGAAGTTCAAAGCCAGACTCAAACAATCATTTTTCAGCAAGGAAAATTAGCCCATAAATTCTCAGATATGTATTCTGTCATGATCAAAGAAGAATCTACATTATACAATTTGTGGCACGTTCATGCTTTTCTCTAGTTTGCATGCGGTAGTTTGGATTTTCAAGGCTTGTTTTATGGCATAATGGTTAATTCAAACCTAGGAAAGAGAACAAAGAACTATTGTTCTAATAAGACATTGCTGAGTATCCCATAGAGTATCTTTACATATCTGGTATACAGAGTATTTATCTCAAGTAAAGAAAACAGTTAAAAGTGGGAATGCATTTAATTTAGGGGGCTGATTAATGTGTCAATAGAAATCCACATTCTGTGTATTGATTTCTGATTTTCTGTCATACATTTATTGCAGCATATTTCATATCCATTTCATTTCTTTGCAGATTGCATACTTAGCTATGGTATTTACTTGCCAGGCATTACATTGAAGGGCATGCTTTCTTAAAATGAAACAAACAATTACATTTAGGTAGCAAAATAGTCAAACAATAATTAGTAATGTTCTAGATCAATATTACTTGTTGGAATGACATAGCTGAAATTATGGAATACAAATATATTGAAAAACCATCTGGCTAAGTAATGCAGAGGGACATTATTGCCTAATTACTAGGTATTTTCACAGTATCCTAAATTATACAAGTGCTAAACTAAGGAATAATCTGCAGGGTTTTCTTTTAATATATTCTCAGTAGCCAAATCACTCCAACTGCAAGTAAGAGCAACACCAGGATGATAATTGCAAGCAATGAGAGCGGAAAGGACAGAATTGGGAACCAAAAGTTAGAAAAATTCAAGAAGAATTTTAATTCCCTTATCTTCTGCTGTAGCTGACATCTCTTGCTGTAATCTTAAAGGGGTTTTCCCCAAATAACAATGTGGCTTTATTAGAACATACGCATATACAGTACTTATTCATTTGTGTCACTATAAGACCTCATTCAGACATCAGTTTTTCCTGTACAAGTTCTTTCCGTGTTTTCACAGGTAGAATCCCCACCTTTTATAGCATATTAGGCTGTTCACATATCTATATTTTTTCAGACCGAGTGATCCTCAAAAGAAAATAATTACGGAGACATGTTTGATTTTGATCTGTGCATTGAATCAACTCACTAATACAAGTTTATGGGTTCATCAAAATTACACAGCACTTCAATGCCATCCATGTGTTGTCCAGTTTAAAGGGGTTATCCACTACTTGGACAACCCCTACTTGTTACGAGGGGGACCCGGGGAAGCGTGCCAAGATGGGAAATGGACTGCTTCCGCCGGTCAAGGTCCACTGTGCGGTGTAAGGGACCGCCGCTATGGTGGGTGAAGAGTGAGCGGGTTGCTGCTAGCGATCGTCTGGAATGTCACAGACGATCTATGTACACCGATCTGCCCTAACCCGTGAGGGTTGTATGGCACAGATCTCACGGCTCGGTGTACCTGTTGCACGGGGAAGCACAGAGGTGCCCACGCACGTGTGCCAGTGGAAGTCACGAGAATATGGCACGAGGGTAGCACAGAGGTGCCCACGCACGTGTGCTTTCAATAACCAGGTGAGTCCAATGGAGACTTGAGGAGCTCACCTGGGACAGGAACACGGCCTGTTAACGGGGGTACTGCCGGAGCAGCAAGGCAGGAACACGGCCTGCAAACGAGGTACTGCCGGAGCAGCAAGGGCCAAGCCCACAAGAGACAGTAATGCCTGAGCAGTGGTGTGGCAGCACGCTGCCAGACATCCAAACATAGAAGGACGGTCGCGCGCCGCCATGATGGCAGGGGGAGCTTTTAAGGAGGTGCAGCTCCACCCGAGGGCGGGCGCGAGGCGGAGATGACGGACTTTACCCAATCAGGGTCCACGACGTCCCAGCCTGGCCAGTCAGGATTCACCACGTCACCAGCCTTGTCATCAAGCCGTGTGACGTCAGTGAGCGAATCAGGACCCACCACGCATTGCACATGCTCACCCTCCTGCCTCTGGGAAATAGAGGCGGGATCCTCGGTCTCACAATGTGCAGAGATAACGGGAATCTCACTGCTTCCCTGAGCAGTAAACCTCTGCACATTGCGCAGCCTCGCAGACCTTCAGGGCCGCTGAGCAGGAGAGTCTGCGGCAGGCCAGGAATGGGAGACCGCTTCACTCCTTGTAACAGGAGAACCACTAGGTGTCACCCTTCTGCTGCCTCTCTGAGAAGGTATCTCCTGCAGTCTGGCAGACCTTCAGCGCTGCTGAGCAGGAGTGCTCGTGGCAGGCAAGGAATGGGAGACTGCCTCAGTCCTTGCCTCAGGAGAGCCACGAGATGTAACACCTACTCATTCCCCTTTTTCTCCCCCGTAAAAATAAATAAGCTTATACTCACTTATGGTGCGGCCACAATTCCTGTGATGTCTGAAGTCACGTTTCTAGGGCCAACAGGACATTTTTATGACACGCGAGCCCCACAACCAATCACCGCTGGCTTCCTTCACTCCACCTTCAGACATTTGAGCAGAAAGTTGGCGAAGCACTCACATTCTGCTTAAATATTTGAAGGCAGGAAGACAAAATGCCAGGCAATGATTGGTCGCAGGACTAACAAGTCATAACACTGTCATGAGGATGTCAAAATTGTATCCTTGTTTTTGGAGACTAGTGGGAGCTGGAGGACAGAAGCCCCTTATCTATATATAGGGCTCTGCAAACAAATGTAATTTCATTTCCTATGGCACTGAAGTAGTTAATGCTAGTTTTATGTTTGCAGCTCTGCTGCAGTTGAGCTCAGCTTCAACTGCTTTGTAGTCACACACCCTTGTGCTTAAATAGCCAGGCATCCCAGCAAGCTTTGCTAGCTATACAAACCATTTGTATGAAAGCCGCTCTGGCTGATGGAAGCTGCTGTCTATCTTCCAGAAGTGGTATACTCTCCTTTTTTTTTTTATTCCCTAATTGTGTTTTATGGCAGTGGTAGACCTAGCATCTGCTACCAGCCAATACACTAGTCAGGGTCACTACAGGGTTTTTCTTAAGATCCCAGGATCCTTTTCAGCAACAGTTGAGGAAACTGTATAGGGCCTGGTTAGAAGCGTAGGGTCAGCGGCAGGTGAGAATAGGAGATGTCCATCTGCCCCCTTACTAGAGCTAGGGTCCATCGTTGTTATTGTGCCCCCGGTGTTCCCTCTCCCTGTTGTACTGTTGTTTGTATTTTTTTGTTATGTGTCCAGACTTCAGTTGGTCTAAACACATCCGCCACGTGTCAAAGCATGACACTGGGCCGCAGGAACATAAATTCAGACATTGCTGAAACTGCACTCGCACTGCAGATGAATATAGGCCTATTTATTTTTATGGAGGCAAACAAGGGGAATAAGTAGGGGTTGTCCAAGTAGTGAACATCCCTTTCAATATGAGAAGTTTGAGAGACCGAACTCTGATAATAAAAATGTACACATTGACTGAATTCTAATGAAACTCTGATAAAAATTACACTGATGAAACTAGAGGAAATCGACTGTGAAGGGAGAAGAGCACAATAGTGACACCTCAATACAGGAGCATTAAAAATAGTTTTACTCACCTTGGGTGGTTCTGTGAAAACAACTTTTTGCATATGCAAAAAATGACTAAAATCCGAATGAACTATTTTTAATCCCTTAATGATGGTACCAATATTGAGTTTAATGACTAGAGATGAGTGAACTTGTTCGTAAGAGGTTCGTCAATTTCAAATTCGGTACTAGCTTTGGTGCGTTCGGCTTGAGCTCGGATTTCTGAACACTTTTCTCAAAAGTCAGCTGTTCAGTTTTGTTTGGAAATGGTTCACAGTTTTCTAATGCCTTACTTTTACTTTGGCTAAAATTGGTGCTGCATGATGAGAGGGGGGACTTGTTTGCTAAGGGCAGGGGATGGAGAGAGGTCAGAGGAGCATTGAATATTTTTTTCTTTTTTAACTTTGCGTGTATGTTCAAGCAGCCAATCAATGCGCAGAAACCAGGCAGGACGTTCAGACACAAGGGCTTGTGTCATTGGTTGTCTAAGTCCCTCTGCATATAAAAATGCAGAAATGCGGTGAAGGCACCATTTTATGATTGCTAAAGCTTAGGAACAGTGCAACCACTGCTGTTACTAGACAGCTTGGCTAGGGAGTTTAATCATATGTAGTTGAGATAGGACATTGTAGAGCAATAGTGTAGAATAGGGAAATGCAGGGAGGTCCAGTGTACGGAACATTGATGCCACAAATCGGCATTTCATCATCAAGTGATTGCTAATTGTGTGCTCCAGCTCAATATAGCTATTTTCTAATCTAAATAGTGGTCATTCTTGGATTCTAGCTAAAAATTGCTATGTGCTCATCTGAATAGTGATAATTTTCCGCTCCACTTAAAAATGACTTAGCCTCATCTAAATAGAGGGCATTCTGTTCTTCAGCTAAAAAATGCTATTACCTCATCTAAATAGTGGTCATTCTGTGGTAAAGCTGAAAGTTGCTATTTCCTAATCAAAATAGTGGTAATTCTGTTCTCCAGCTAAAATTTGCTATTTCCTCATGTAAATAGTGGCCATTCTGTTTTGGAGCTACAATTGCTATTTCATTATCTAAATAGTGGAATATCAGTGTTCCTGCTCAAAATGGATGTTTCCTCATCTAAATAGAGGCCTATCTGCTTTGAAGCTAAAAATTGCTACTTCATTATCTAAATAGTAGAAAATCAGTGGTCCAGCTAAAATTGCTATTTCCTCTGCAAAATAGTGGCCATTCAGAGGTAGAGCTAAAAATTGTTATTTCATTATTAGTGATGAGCGAGTACTAAAAAGCTCGGGTGCTCAAGGCTCGGGCCGAGCATCCCAAGATACTCGTGTACTCGGCCCGAGCACCGAGCCCAATGTTATCCTATGGGAGACCCGAGTATTTTTATGAAATGACCCCCGGCAGCATGTAGAAACCCTAAAAATGTCACAAAAGTCTCAGAAGAGTGCTCAAATGACATGGCAACAGCATGGGAAAGACCCCTTGAAGTATTTATCACTCAAAAGTCACAGCTGTGAACAATTTTGTCCGCGTTTTACGCCATTTTTACGGACTCACCAGAAAACCTTCCAAAATGACACCAAAATGAATTTTCATGGCGGAAATGTTAAGGGCACATACCCAATAGTGAGATAGAGCTGGTGCATGTTACTTTTGGAGATTACATGAAAGATTTTACGTGAAAACATTGTGTGGCACTTCGATGTCCCTGAGAAGAGACGTACATGAAGGCCTCTTAAATCTAATGTGCCCATTTTGAGGAAGTGGGTCTATTGTAGTATAGCCCTTTGGCAGGGCAGCCAAAAATTGGGAGGCTCCACATTGCCCCTGGATAGAGACGTGCATGAGGGCCTGTAACCCTGAAGTGCCCATTGTAAGGAAGTGGGTCTATTGTAGTATAGCCCTTTGGCAGGGCAGCCAAAAATTGGGAGGCTCCACGTTGTCCCTGGATAGAGACGTGCATGAGGGCCTGTAAACCTGAAGTGTCCATTGTCAGGATGTGGGTCTATTGTAGTATAGCCCTTAGACAGGGCAGCCAAAAATTGGGAGGCTCCAGATTGTCCCTAGATAGAGACGTGCATGAGGGCCTGTAAACCTGAAGTGTCCATTGTCAGGAAGTGGGTCTATTGTAGTATAGCCCTTAGGCAGGGCAGCCAAAAATTGGGAGGCTCCACATTGTCCCTGGATAGAGACGTGCATGAGGGCCTGTAAACCTGAAGTGTCCATTGTCAGGAAGTGGGTCTATTGTAATATAGCCCTTAGGCAGGGCAGCCAAAAATTGGGAGGCTCCACATTGTCCCTGGATAGAGACGTGCATGAGGGCCTGTAAACCTGAAGTGTCCATTGTCAGGAAGTGGGTCTATTGTAGTATAGCCCTTAGGCAGGGCAGCCAAAAATTGGGAGGCTCCACATTGTCCCTGGATAGAGACGTGCTTGAGGGCCTGTAAACCTGAAGTTTCCATTGTCAGGAAGTGGGTCTATTGTAGTATAGCCCTTAGGCAGGGCAGCCAAAAATTGGGAGGCTCCACATTGTCCCTGGATAGAGACGTGCATGAGGGCCTGTAAACCTGAAGTGTCCATTGTCAGGAAGTGGGTCTATTGTAATATAGCCCTTAGGCAGGGCAGCCAAAAATTGGGAGGCTCCACATTGTCTCTGGATAGAGACGTGCATGAGGGCCTCAAAACATTGTTCCCATTGCAAAGGAGCGGGTCTCCTGTCGTAATGTCAAATCTGAAAGAATGGGCGAAAAAATTTACCACTGGGGGTATACCTGAAACAAAGGCCTAACTATTGTAATGGTCATCATGGTGGCGCATGAGGAGAAGGAGGAGCAGTCCAGCGATTATCCAAAGTCCAGAAGTGTGTACCCATGGGTGAGTGGAGGTACATGGCAAATTCCCGTTACAAACTTTAAATTCCGCTCTCATTTGCTGGTGGTGTGGTGAAGTCTGGCCCAATCCAACCCTTGTTCATCTTGATCAGAGTCAGCCTGTCAGCATTTTCAGTTGACAGGCGGGTGCGTTTATCTGTAATGATTCCACCTGCGGCACTAAAAACACGCTCTGACAAAACGCTAGCGGCAGGGCAGGCCAGGACTTCCAAGGCGTAGAGAGCCAATTCATGCCACATGTCCACCTTGGATACCCAATAATTGTAAGGCACAGAGGAATGTCGGAGTAGAGTTGTTCGATCTTGAGCATCTGGGCAAACTTAGGATTTCTTGTGGCACTACCCCGCATCTCAGGGCCTGTAGTACGTGAGGGGCTGAGAAAACTGTCCCACATCTTAAAGACTGTTCCCCTACCTCTGGCGGATTGGACTTGTGCCCCTCTCGGCTGAACGCCTTGGTTGTCCACTGATTCCTGACCTATGCCGCTAGCGTTTTGTGAGGGGAATGCTTTGCCTACTTCCGTGACTATGGCCTTCCGGAACTGCTGCATTTTGGCTGACCTCTCCGCCTCAGGAATAAGAGACATAAAGTTCTCCTTGTAGCGTGGGTCTAACAGTGTTACCAACCAGTAATGATTGTCGGCCAAGATGTTCTTAGCGCGAGGGTCATGAGACAGGCAGCTTACCATAAAGTCAGCCATGTGCGCCAGAGTCTTAACAGCCAGTACTTCAGTATCCTGACCAACACGATGACTGAACATGCTGTCCTCCTCCTCCTCCTCCTCATCTACCCTGTCCTCTGGCCAGCCACGCTGAACCGAGGATATGACTGGTGTGTATGTCATATCCTCAATTTGGCCGGAGAGTTGCTCCATGTCTTCATCCTCCTCCTCGTCATAGTCCTCCACTGCACGTTGTGATGAGACGAGGCTGGGCTGTGTGTTATCACCCACACCCACTACTGTTTCTTGCTCCAACTCATCGCGCTCCGCCTGCAGTGCATCATGTTTGTTTTTGAGCAGAGACCGTTTTAGAAGGCAGAGAAGCGGTATGGTGATGCTAATAATGGCGTCATCACCACTCACCATCTTGGTGGAGTCCTCAAAGTTTTGGAGGATGGTACATAGGTCTTACATGCATCTCCACTCCTCAGGTGTTATGTGTGGCGTTTGACCCATTTCCCGACTGCTTAGGTGATGCAGGTACTCAACAACTGCCCTCTTCTGCTCACATATCCTGACCAACATGTGCAGAGTTGAATTCCAATGCGTGGGGACATCACACACCAGTCTGTGAGCCGGAAGATGCAAACGGCGCTGAAAGCCGGCAAGGCCGGCTGAAGCAGTAGGTGACTTTCGAAAATGTGCAGACAGGCGGCGAACTTTTACCAGCAGATCAGACAGCTCAGGGTATGACTTTAGAAACCGCTGAACCACGAGGTTGAGCACATGGGCCACGCATGGAACATGTGTCAGCTGGCCTCGCCTCAAAGCCGCCACCAGGTTCCGGCCATTGTCACACACGACCTTTCCTGGCTTTAGGTTCAGAGGTGTGAGCCAGTGATCTGCCTGCTGTTTCAGAGCTGTCCACACCTCTTCTGCATTGTGGGGTTTGTCACCTATGCAGATTAGCTTCAGCACAGCCTGTTGCCGCTTCGCCGAGGCAGTGCTGCAGTGCTTCCAGCTTGGGACTGGTGTGGAGGGTAAAGTGGATGAGGATGCGCAGGAGGAGGAGGAGGCTGAAGAGCATGACATTCCGGAGCTGTAGAGTGTGGGTGAAGCCCTGACTGAGGTAGGGCCTGCAAACCTTGGTGTGGGAAGGACGTGTTCCGTCCCTCGCTCAGACTGGGTCCCAGCTTCCACAATATTAACCCAGTGTGCCGTCAACGAGATGTAGCGGCCTTGCCCACAAGCACTTGTCCACGTGTCTGTGGTTAGGTGGACTTTGGGTGAAACAGCGTTGTTCAGGGCACGTGTGATGTTTTGTGACACGTGGTTATGCAATGCGGGGACGGCACACCGGGAGAAATAGTGGCGGCTGGGGACCGAGTAACGTGGGACAGCTGCCGCCATCAGGTCGCGGAATGCTTCTGTCTCCACCAGCCTAAAAGTCAACATTTCCAGTGCAAGCAGTCGCGAAATGTTAGCATTTAGAACTGTGGCATGTGGGGCGTTGGCAGTGTATTTGCGCCTGCGTTCAAAGGTTTGCTGAATGGTTTGCTGCGCTGGGACAAGGACGTGCTTGATGATGGTGTTATTTCTGCGTAGGCAACTGCAGGTGCAGGACCGGAGGAGGCTTGTTCGCGGGCAGCATGGACAGGGGATTGGCTCGCATGCACAACAAGCGAAGACGTAGCAGTGACATCAGCAAGCACTGCTCCTCGACTCTGTTGTACTTCCCATAAAGTCGGGTGCTTGGCTGACATGTGCCTGATCATGCTGGTGGTGGTCAGGCTGCTAGTTTTGGTACCCCTGCTGATGCTGGCACGGCAGGTGTTGCAAATGGCCTTTTTAGAATCATCTGGAGCCAACTTAAAAAACTGCCAGACTCGGGAAGACCTAACATTTGTACAGGCACCTTGTGTCGTGTTGTTGTTCCGGGGAACGGTTGCCTGACTTCTGCCTGGAGCCACCACCCTGCTTCTTACTGCCTGTTGGGATGCTACGCCTCCCTCCCCCTGTGCACTGCTGTCCTCGTTCTGCATATCCTCCTGCCAGGTTGGGTGAGTTACTGGATCATCCACCACGTCGTCTTCCTCTTCCGCACCCTGCTCCTCCTCCTGACTTCCTGACAATTGTGTCTCATCATCGTCCACCCCTTGTTGAGACACATTGCCAACTTCGTGAGAACGTGGCTGCTCAAATATTTGGGCATCTGTACATACGATCTCCTCATGACCCACTTCAACATGAGCTGGCGAGAGGCCAGAATGTGCGAATTGAAACGTGAACAGCTCTTGCGAGTGTCCAAGTGTGGGATCAGTAATGTCCGAGGACGTGTACTCAGCCTTGTGGTAGGAAGGAGGATCAGGTTCTGAAATGTGTAGTGCAGTATCACGGCTACTGACACTTGTCCGTGTGGAAGACAGAGTGTTTGTGGTGGTGCCAATCTGACTGGAAGCATTATCCGCTATCCAACTAACAACCTGTTGACACTGGTCTTGGTTCAAGAGCGGTGTACTGCTGCGGTCCCCAAGAATTTGGGACAGGACATGCGAGCGACTAGATGTGGCCCTTTGTTGTGGCGAAATTAGAGCTTGCCCACGACCTCGGCCTCTGCCTGCACCACCATCACGTCCCCTTCATTGTTCGTTGCCAACGCCCTTGCGCATTTTGCAATGCTGTGCTGACGTGTATTCACTAGACTTGTGCGTTATATCCAAGTTTGTGCAAAACGCACACAAGTGCACCTGTACGCTGCCACCTACAGGCACACACGTGCGGTTTTTAAATGCAAGCACGGACGCACTAAAAACCTAACAGGTTTTTAGGAGTGACAATTACTGAGAAGTCTGACACTATCAGCCACTGCTGACTGACATGTATTATTCACTAGACTTGTGCGTTATATAATAGTTTGTGCAAAACGTGCACCTGTTCGCTGCCACCGACAGGCACACACGTGCGGTTTTTAAATGCAAGCACGGACGCACTAAGAACCTAACAGGTTTTTAGGAGCGACAATTACTGAGAAGTCTGACACTATCAGACACTGCTGACTGACGTGTATTATACACTAGACTTGTGCGTTATATAATAGTTTGTGCAAAACGTGCACCTGTATGCTGCCACCGACAGGCACACACATGCGGTTTTTAAATGCAAGCACGGACGCACTAAGAACCTAACAGGTTTTTAGGAGCGACAATTGCTGAGAAGTCTGACACTATCAGGACTGTTTTAGACTGTGTACACCAGCCCCAGATATGATGAAGGCTGGTATACGGTCACCACTAGGAATGGCTATATACCCTGCCTGCCTGCCTGCCTGTATACTGCTACAATAGTCCTGACAAGGACTCTTCTGGTCACTAGCCTGTATTCCGACCTGGCTATACCCTGCCTGTATACAGCAACAATAGTCCTGAGAAGGACTCTGCTACTGTACTCCGACCTGGCTATACCCTGCCTGCCTGTATACAACTATAATAGTCCTGAGAAGGACTTCTGGTCACACTGTTTGCAGCCCTGCTACGGAAATAACTATAAAGGGCCGCAAACCTTTCCCTGAAGCAGCAACACTCTCCCTGCACTGACTGTCTGGATGGCTGTGTGCAGAGCACAGCGCGCCCGCCGGTATAAAGGCTCGGTCACGCTGTGCAGGCCGGCCAATCACTGAAATTCCACAACTAACAGGGCTGTGCCATTGCAGTGGTCTGCCAGCCAATCCCTGCATGAGGGCTGGCTCTCAAAAGAGCGCCAACATGCAGGGATGAAGACCACGAGTACAGCACGAGTATCGCGAGATTACTCAGTCCCCGCCGAGTAGCCCGAGTACAGTGATACTCGTGCGAGTACCGAGTAGTAACAAGCATACTCGCTCATCACTATTCATTATCTGAATAGTAGAAAATCAATGCTCCAGCTAAAAATGGCTATTTCCACATCTACATATTGATCATTTTTTGCTCCAGCTAAACATTGCTATTTCATTATCTAGATAGTGGAAAATCTGTGCTCCAGACAAAAATGTCCATTTACTTATCATCCAAATAGAGATTGCAAAATCTGTTTTCCTCCCTGGAAACGAACGGAGGCTCCGTTCGATGAACCGTTCGAAGAACCACTCGAACCCCATTGAAAACAATGGAAGGCAATCACAAACACATAAAAACACATATAAAATACCTTCAAAGGAGTCCAAAAGGTGACAAACAACTCCCAAGACACTACAAACATATGGGAAAGTGACAAGGACATATACTCATGCGAAAGCAAAATAGCTGGGTGAGTAAAAAGAGGAGGAGACACAGATATAGGCATGTCATGCCCTTCTAAAATCATGCAAAACACAGCAAGTGGACTCCAACCAGAGTCTCTCTTTTTCCAAAAAAATGGGCCACAGACACCACTTAAGTGGCATTACTTGTCCCCCAGTTGCAAACTTGACAAGTAGATTTTCATGAAGCATAATCCAAATCCACCAGCCTTTACTCTCTACAGGATGACAAAGGGGTAGAAAAGTCCTTGCTGATCCATTACTTGTTCATCTTGGAAAATTAAAAAAAAAACAGCAAGGGAACTCAAACCAGAGTCTCCCTTTTTTTCCAAAAATTGGGCAACAGACACCACTTCAGTAGCATCACTTGTCCCCCAGTTGTAAAACTTGACAGGTAGATTTTCATGAAGCACAATCCAAATCCACAAGCCTTTACTCACCCCAGGATGACACCAGGGTAGCAAATTCCTTGCTGATCCATGACTTGTTCATCTTGGATCATTGTTAAAAACACAGCAAGGGGACTCCAAGCAGAGTCTCCCTTTTTTCCAAAAATTGGGCCACACACACCACTTGAGTGTCATCACTTGGGCCCCAGTTGCAAACTGGACGTGTTGATTAGCATCAAGCACATTCAAAAATACACCAGCCTTAACTGTCCCCAGGATGACACTGGGGTAGCAAAGTCCGTGCTGATCCATGACTAGTTCATCTTGGAACATTTTAAAAAAAACAGCAAGGGGACTCCAAGAAGAGTCTCCCTTTTTTACAAAAATTGGGCCACACACACCACTTCAGTGGCATCACTTGTTCCCCAGTTGCAAACTTGACATGTTGATTTGCATCAAGCACATTCAAAAATACGCCAGCCTTTACTGTCCCCATGATGACACAGGGGTAGCAAAGTCCTTGCTGAACCATGACTTGTTCATCTTGGATCATTTTTAAAATCACAGCAAGGGGACTCCAAGCAGAGTCTCCCTTTTTTCCAAAAATTGGGCCACACACACCACTTCAGTGGCAGCACTTGGGCCCCAGTTGCAAACTTGACATGTTGATTTGCATGAAGCACAATCCAAATCTACCAGCCTTTACTCTCCCCAGGATAACACCGGAGTAGCAATGTCCATGCTGATCCATGACTTGTTCATCTTGATGAACGTTAGTCTGTCCACATTGTCACTGGACAGATGCGTGCACTTATCTGTCAGCACACACCCAGCAGCACTGAAGACACATTCAAAGACAACGCTGGCTGCGGGGCACGACAAGATCTCCAAGGCGTAAGTGGCAAGCTCAGGCCATTTTTCAAGATTGGATGCCCAAAATGAGCAAAGCTCCAGTTGCAAAGTAATGCCCTTGATTTTCAATTGGAGATACTCCTGTATCATCCTCTCCAGCCGTTGACTATGTGTCAGACTTCTTGTCTCTTGTGGCCTTGCAAAGGGTGGTTTAAAAAAATTATGAAACGATTCCATAAAATTGCTTTTACCACCAGATACGGTGTTGCTGGTACGGTTTGACTGATGATGACGAGACAGTCCCATGTTTGGCAAGTTACAACTGGGAGATTCACTCTGTTCACCACTGGTGTTTGGTGGATAAGCCGAGCTAAGATTGCGTAACAGCTACTGCTGATACTCCTCCATACGTGCGTCCCTTTCTATGGCTGGAATTTTTTCGCCAAATTTGGACTTGCACTGGGGATCTAAGAGTGTGGCAACCCAGTAGTCATCATTACTTCTAATTCGGACAATCCGAGAGTAATGTTGTAGGTAGTGCAGCAAGAAGGTGCTCATGTGTCTTGCGCATCCCTGCGGACCAAGTCCTTGCTGTGTTTGTGGTGGCGAGGTGATAACCGTGCTTCCTTCCTCTGACATCTCCCCCCAACCTCGAACAACCGAAATTTGACAAAGGTCTCCCTCATCTACTGAGTCTTCCATGCCCATCGCCAGTCCGTCCTTCATTTCTTCCTGGGCTCCTGCACCTTCCTCAACAGTTTGGCTGCTACCATGCGCCCTTGTTAATCCCTCTCCCCCACCGTCCCATGCCTGCCGCCTTGTCGATGATGAATGTCTGAACCTTGTAGATCTTGGTAGCCCTTCCACATATGAATTCTCCTGTACTTCTTCCCCTTCCTCTTGTCTCACCACCTTACTCCGAATAGTGTTTAGAGTGTGCTCCAGCATGTAAATGACTGGAATTGTCATGCTGATAATGGCATTGTCAGCGCTAAACATATTCGTCGCCATGTCGAAACTGTACAAAAGGGTGCATAGGTCCTTGATCTGAGACCACTCCATCAGCGTGATCTGCCCCACCTCTGCATCTCGATGGCCCAGGTTATAAGTCATAATGTATTGCACCAGGGCTCGGCGGTGCTGCCAGTCACTGTAACATGTGGAGCCGAATTCCAGCGTGTCGGCACATCGCATTTCAGGTGATGAACCAGCAGGCCGAAAGACTTCTGGAGTGATGCAAGTCAGTCAGCTGTGCCGGTTAAGCAGTGGAAGTGAGCAGAGAGTGACCGTGCCCTGTGCAGAAGCCCATCTACGTCGGGATAGTGGGTTAAAAATTGCTTGACAACAAGGTTCACCACGCGAGCCATACAAGGCATGTGTGTCACCTTGCCCCGGCGAAGAGCCGCACCCAGGTTTGCAGCATGGTCACACACGGCCTTCCCTGGCTGCAGGTTGAGTGGAGACAACCATTTACTAAACTCGGTCTCCAGAGCTGACCACAACTCCTCAGCTGTGTGGCTCTTATTTCCCAGACATTTCAACGTAAAGACCGCCTGATGCCATTGAGCTCTGCTGCAAGCATAGTAAGGAGGTGTGTGGGATTCCTAGTGCGCAGTTACAACGCGGGTGGCCTGAGCAGGCAGGCTTTGGGGTGGAGGTGAAGGACCAAGATGAGGTTGAGGAGGCAGAAGCAGAGGAGGAATTTTGACATACAGAGGATTAAAGCACAAGTCGTGGGGATGGCAAGACTTGTACAGCAGACCTTTCTCCATCTCGTACCATAGTTACCCAGTGCCCAGTCAGCGACATGTAACGCCCCTGTCCATACTTACTGGTCCAAGTATCGGTGGTGAAATGTACCCTGTCACACACAGAGTTTCTCAAGGAAGCAGTGATGTTGTGTGCGACATGCTTGTGTAGCGCAGGCAGACCTTTCTTGGAGAAGTAGTGGCAACTGGGCATGTGGCACTGGGGCACTGCAACGGACATAAGGTCTCGAAAATCCTCTGTGTCCACCAGGCGGAAAGGCAGCATTTCTGTAGCCAACAGCTTGCAGAGGGTGAGAGTCAACCTCTAAGCTTTGTCATGGCTCGGAGGAAATGGCCTTTTACTTGTCCACATCTGAGGGACCGAGATCTAGCTGCTGTGCGGAGACGGTGTTGAGTAGGGTGTCCCTGGAAAACTGCTGGTCTGTGAGGAAAGTGCAGGCGGAGACATGATATTGCCTTCATCCAAAGTTGGTGCTCTCGATGTCTGAGAGAGATCTACACCAGCACCTGTTTCCCCTCCCAAAACAACTGATGAACTGCCAAGATAACTGCCTGTTGCGGTTAAAGAGGTGGAAGGTCTGTGTAGAAAAACATGTGGGACAACTGTCCCCACACTCATAGAGGATGAGGAGCGCGCGGATGCACTTGAAGGGGTAGATGGTTGCTGCCCCGCTTCGCTAGGCCGCATTGTAGCACAGTGAGCTTCCCACTGGGACTTATGCTTGTTATTCATGTGACGGTTCATGGACGAAGTAGTCAAAATAGTGAGTTTTTGGTCTCTACTTACAGATTGGCGACAAATCCTACAGATCATATGAGTTGGGTGATCCTTTGCGATGTCAAAAAAGGACCAGGCAATGCAACTATTAGAGCCCATGCGACCTGCAGAGCCACCCCGACTTGTACTCAGAGGCAGAGTTAACGCTGAGGATGCAGTTGTTGACGTGCTTCCAGTACTCTGTCTTTGTCCAGGAAGGCGCAAGCTAACCTCGTCGTCAGTCTCATCCTCCTCCACCATCTCTGCTGACCTCCTCGAGTGCCTGACTATGGGTTGACAGTAAGTGGAAGCTAGAACTTCATCATCAACCATTATGTTTGCACTCCCCTCGCCCTCAGACCTAGCCTCTTCCTGCCCTGACTGAATAGTTAGGTTGTCATTCCAATCAGGTATATGAGTCTCATCGTCATCAGTATGTTCCTCATTGTCTCCACCAAGAGGTGTTACAGTTTGTGAATTAGGGTCTACATTATGCTCAGAAACTTGCTCATCAGGGCCTGAATCAGACTCACAAAGCTTCTGGGCATCACTGCAGACCATTTCCTGGTCTGTACTCACTGTAGCTTGGGAGCATACCTCTGATTCCCAGGCTATAGTGTGACTGAACAGCTCTGCAGACTCACCCATCTCTGTTACAACATACTCTGCAGGGAGGGTGGAGACTTGAGAGCTGGGAGAAAGCAAGTGCGATTGGGGTGACAACTCAGAGGACTGTTGTTTTTTGGATGTTGAAGTTGAGGTGGAGGAGAGGCCACTTGTTGGAGCACTTGAAATCCATTCAAGCATGTTCTTTTTTTGTGCATCATCTACCTTTCTTACAGTAGTTTGGTTCCGTAAAAAAGGAGCACATCAGATTGTTCACGGAAAGTAGTAGACATCTTACTTTTGCTTGAAGATGGCCTTTCTTCAGCAGATGTTACTGTAGCTTTGCCACCTCCCCCATGGACACAAACTTTTTTTCCCTTTCCAACACACCTGTTCCCCTTTCCACCAGCATCTGTCCTTTTGCCACTCATTTTGTTTGTGACCAGATTGGACACTTAAAATGTCGAAGCAAAAATGGAGAGTTGGTGTACAATGCAGAGGTGGTCTAGCTTTATTGACAGCTGAAGAACCAACATTGACTATCCCTGACAATGCAACTATGGCCCTAAAACTGGCAGCACTTTTTGAATTTAAAACAGCGTAGCAAAAATGGGCAGGTGTGTAAAATGCACAGGTGGTGTACCTTGCTTGGCACCAGAGGAACACTAACTTAGTATCCCTGACACTTTTAGTATGCCACTAAGTGTCAGCACTGTTTTCTATTAACCCCTTCACGACCGGCCGATTTTTCCCTTTCCGTTTTATTTTTTCGTTTTATTTTTTGCTTTCCCTCTCCCCCTCCCCCTCTGCTGTCCCCCCGACGTCCTCTTACCTGCCTTCACCGGGCGTCCGAGGTCTTCACTGGCCCGATCACATCTGCCTCCATCGCTGGGTCCTTCCTGGGTATTCTGCAGAGCTGTCCAACGTCCTGCCTGCTGCTCCTATAAAGCTGTCCATCTCGCTTGCCTTCTGTTCCTCCTGCAGTTCTTCTGGTCAGTGATCCACCTCTGCTAATCCTCTGGGTACTGTGAGTATAACTTTTTTTCTTTTTTTTTTCTTTCTGCATCCCCTGTCCATTTTTACACCTCATCCTTCTGTGCGTCCCGCCAAGCGCTAATCAGGGATGCAGATAACGTATCTGCATCCGTAGTCCGTTTTCGGCGGGACTTTTTTTCCGTATCCCCGACGCTTTTTGTATCGCATCAGTCCGTGAGTCCCGTCGAGCACTGATCAGGGATGCACATAACGTATCTGCATCCCTGCTCAATTTTTGGCGTGACTTTTTTACCATATCCCCAACGATTTTGTATCGCATCTGTCCGTGCGTCCCACCAAGCGCTGATCAGGGATGCACATAACGTATCTGCATCCTTGCTCAATTTTTGGTGTGACTTTTTTTTTCCATATCCTCGACGCTTTTTGTATCGCATCTGTCCGTGCGTCCCGCCGAGCGCTTTTCAGGGATGCACATAACGTATCAGCATCCATGGTCAATTTGTGGCGTGACTTTTTTTCCGTATCCGCAACGTTTTTTGTATCTCATCCGACCGTGCGTCCTGCAGCAGCCGATCAGTGCACCGCGTCTGTGCGTTTGAAAAGTCAAATGGCGTTCCTTCTCTTCTGAGCCCCACCATGCGCCCAAACAATTGATTTCCACCACATGTGAGGTATCTTCGTTCTCAGGAAAAATTGCACAATACGTTTTATCGTGCAATTTTTTCCTGATACCGTTGTAAAAAAAAAAAGCTACCTGATTGATGCAAAAATTTTGTGGTTAAGAAAAAAAAATAATAATTTTCACGGTTCAACGTTATCAACTTCTGTGGAGCCCCTGGGGATAGAAGGGGCTCACAAAACATCTAGATAAATTCCTTGAGGGGTCTAGTTCCAAAATTGGGTTATTTGTGGGGGAGTTCCACTGTTTAGGCACCATAGGGGGTCTCCAAACGTGACATGGCGTCCGCTAATGATTCCAACCAATTTTGCTGTCAAATGGTGCTCCTTCTCTTCTGAGCCCCGCCATGCGCCCAAACAATTACTTTCCACCACATGTAAGGTATCTGCGTACTCAGGAGAAATTGCACAATACGTTTTATGGTGCATTTTTTCCTGATACCCTTGTGAAAAAAAAGCTACCTGGTTCAAGTAACAGGTTTGTGGTGAAAAAAAAATGTATTCATGGCTCAACATTATCAACTTCTGTGGAGCCCCTTGGGGCTCGCTAAATATCTAGATATATTTCTTGAGGGGTCAAATTTCCATAATGGGGTCACTTGTGGGGGAGCTCCACTGTTTAGGCACCTTAGCTGATCTCCAAACGTGACATGGCGTCCGCTAATGATTCCAACCAATTTTGCTGTCAAATGGTGCTCCTTCTCTTCTAAGCCCCGCCATGCGCCCAAACAATTACTTTACACCACATATGAGGTATCGTCGTACTCAGGAGAAAATGCACTATACATTTCATGGTCCATTTTTTCCTGATACCCTTGTGAAAAAAAAGCTACCTAGTTGAAGCAACAGTTTTGTGGTGAAATTTTTTTTTTTCTTTTCACGGCTCAACATTATAAACTTCTGTGAAGCCCCTAGGTGTTCAAAGTGCTCACCAAACATCTAGAAAAAATATGTGAGGGCTCTAGTTTCCAAAATGGGGTTACTTGTGGGGGAGCTCCATTGTTTAGGCACCTCGGGGGGTCTTCAAACCCGACATGGCGTCGGCTAATGAGTCCAGCTAATTTTGTGTTCAAAAATTCAAATGGCGCTCCTTCCCTTCCGAGCTCTGCCGTGCGCCCAAACAATTGATTTTTACCACATATGGGGTATCAGCGTACTCAGAAAAAAATGCACAATAAATTGTAGGATGCACTTTCTCTTTTCTCCCTTGTGAAAATGAAAATGTTATGGCTAAAGTAACATTTTTGTGTTAAAAAGTAAAATTTTCATTTTTTCCTTCCACATTGCTTTGGTTTCTGTGAAGCACCTAAAGGGTTAATAAACTTCTTGGATGTAGTTTTTAGCAGTGTGAGGGGTGCAGTTTTTAGAATGGGGTCACTTTTGGGTATTTTCTGTCACCTCGGACTCTCAAAGTGACTTCCAATGTGATGTGGTCCCTAAAAAAAATTATTTTGTAAATTTTGTTGGAAAAATGAGAAATTGCTAATGAACTTTGACCCCTTCTAACTTCCTAACGAAAAAAAAAATTGTTTCGAAAATTTCACGGATATAAAGTAGACAAGTGGGAAATTTTATTTAGTAACTATTTTGTGTGACATATCTCTCAGATTTATGGGCATATATTTTCAAAGTTTGAAAATTGCAAAATTTTCGCAAAATTTCCTACATTTTCACAAATAAACACAAAAAATATCGGCCTAGTTTTACCACTGACATGAAGTACAATATGTTACGAAAAAACAATCTCAGAATCGCCAGGATTCATTGAAGCGTTCCAGAGTTATAACCTGTCAAAGTGACACTGGTCAGAATTGCAAAAAATGGCCCGGTCATTAGGGTGTTTTAGTGGCCGGGGGTGAAGGGGTTAAAATCATATAGCAAAAATGGGCAGGTGTGTGGAATGCACAGGTGCTGTAGGTAGCTGGAGAGCAAAGGAACACTAACTTAGTATCAGACACTTTTAGTATGCCACTAAAAGTCTCAGCACTGTTTGCTATTCAAATTGCGAAGCAAAAATAGGCAGGTGTGTAGAATGCAGAGGTGGTGTACCTTGCTTGGCACCAGAGGAACACTAAGTTAGTATCCCACACACTTTTAGTATGCCACTAAAAGTCTCAGCACTGTTTGCTATTAAAATTGCGAGGCAAAAATGGACATATGTGTAGAATGCACAGGTGCTGTAGGTAGCTGGACAGTAGAGATGAGCGAACCGGCAGCGGTTCGGCTCGAGTTCAGTTCGCCGAACGTAGGTCTGGTTCGAGTTCGGTTTGGCGAACCGGTTCGGCGAACCACTCGAATTCCATAGGAAACAATGGGAGGCAATCACAAACACATAAAAACACATTATAAATGTACACATACAGTTATTAAACATTGCCATAACACTTACCTGTCCCCGTGATCCGTCCTGCACTCTGTCTCCTGCCGCTATTCCATCCGATGATCGCTGAATCTTCCCGGTAACCAGCACTGCCAGAAGTGATGCAGGACCTATCGTTATGTCAAAATAGCCATGTGACCAATCACGTGTCTATTATCTCATTGGCTACAGACTGGTCACATGACTATGATGCCAACATGCTAGGACCTGTCATTGCATCTCTCTGTTATGCTCCAGTGATCCCACCAGCAACCTGACCTGGCAGGGATCGCTGGAGCGTCGCTACACAGGTTGCTGGTGAGCTGTCAGGCAGATCTCACCAGCAACCAGTGACCAGCCCCCAGCCAGCAGCGACACGTGGAAGCGATGCTGCGCTTGGTAACTAAGGTAAATATCGGGTAACCAACCCGATATTTACCTTGGTTACCAGCGCACACCGCTTAGCGCTGGCTCCCTGCACTTCTAGCCACAGTACACATCGGGTTAATTTTACCCGATGTGTAGTCTGGCTATGTGTGCAGGCACCAGGAGCCGGCACTGACAACGTGACAGCGACGGACGCTTGTAACAAAGGTAAACATCTAGTAACCAAGGAAAGGGCTTCTTGGTTACCCGATGTTTACCGTGGTTACCAGCATCTGCAGAAGCCGGCTCCTGACAGGTGACACAGCCAGTCAATAACGGAGATCACCGTTGCCATAGCAACGCGTTGCTAGCAGTGACGGGGACGTCCCACTACCAGCACGCAGCGGCACCGGAATCACGTGATTGGAGCACCGTTGCTATGGCAACCCATGCCACTGCTTAGAGCCGGGAGCCTGTGGTCACTCTCACAGAGTGATTTCTGCACGGAGCACAGCGTCCTTTCTCCCATGCACTGCTGTCTGATGAAACAGACAGAGCTGCATGTGTTGAAGGAGAAAGAAGACAGAAGACCATAGATCGTGGGGGGATGACAGGGGGTAATAAACATGCAGTCTCTAAGTGTGTCTGTGAATTTATTTCTATTAAAGTATTTTTTTTCTGTGTGGTGTTTTTTTAACCCTTTATTGGAGATTCTTAATGGCTGGGTCAAACGTGCCTGACATTAAGAATCTCTGGCTTAATACTAGCTAGTAAAACATAGCTAGTATTAACTCATGATTACCCAACAAGCCACCCGGCTCCAGGGCTGTTGGAAGAGTTGGATACAGCGCCAGATGATGGCGCTTCTATGAGAGCGCCATTTTCTGGGGCGGCTGCGGACTGCAATTCGCAGCAGAGGGGCCCAGAAACCTCGGGCTAACCTGTGCTGCGGATCCAATCCCCAGCTGCCTAGTTGTACCCTGCTGGACACAAAAATGGGCCGAAGCCCACGTCGGTTTTTTTTTATTTATTTTATGAAATTCATGAAATAATTAAAAAAAGGGCTTCCCTATATTTTTAGTTCCCAGCTGGGTACAAATAGGCAGCTGGGGGTTACGGGCAGCCTGTACCTGCCTGCTGTACCTGGCTAGCATACAAAAATATGGCGAAGCCCACGTCACTTTTTTTTTTAGTTTTTTGGCAAATGCTTCCCTGGATTTTTTCATTGCCAGTGAAGATAACACCAAGCAGTAGGGGTTAGCAGCCAGTAGCTGCTCGGTGTATACCGGTGATCATGTGAGCGGGGACCGGACAAACCAACCTGAATCATGATCTCCAGGGTCTCAACTACCCCCTGAAACCCTGAAGATTTTCTGACGCTGGGGGGCGCTATTCACTTATTTCTGCCTAAACGGCAGATTAGAATAAGGCTACATTCACACGACCGATCTGTTTTTGCGGTTTGCAAAAAACGGTCCGTTTTTTTCACGGGTGCATCCGTGTGGCATCCGTTTCCGTTCCGTATTGTTAGGTCTGGGTGGTGGATCCACTGGGCCGTGCACCCCACTGGAGGCCTGGGTGCACGGTAGCTGGAGCACTAGCATGGCAGGGACTGCGTCCCACAGGGGACGGGTAGAACAGTCACTGGGGCTTCAGAGTTCCTGGATACAGTGCAGGAATCCGGCACAGGTGCCTGGTAGGAATGTCAGGCAATAGTATGATCACAGGACATGGCACAAGGGGGACCTGAGCACCTAGCTTTCAAGACAAGGCTTACAAGACACGTTGATCAGGCCCCACCCACATGGCAAGGCCAGTCTTATATACCCAGCACAGCCTCATGTCATATTCTGCTGCAGCAGTGCTGGGCCCATAAGACCAGGTGAGTGGGCGCGGCCCAACCCTATACAGAAACATGAGTCAGACACATGAGACTGGGGACAGGACAAAGGAGAGCACGAGCGGCAGTGGCAGCCGTGACCGGTGGACACGTGGACCGGATCAGTGGGTAAGGAGCGGTGACGTGCAGGTGCGACCGGATCAGTGGGTAAGGAGCGGTGCTGAGGCATCGGGAGCGTGACACGTATACGGTCCGTATGTCATCTGTTTGTCATCCGTGTGCCTTCCGTTTTTTTGGCGTACTGCCAAAAAACTGAAGGAGGGAAAATACAGAAATTTACCCAGGATCCATAGCTTTATCCTACATGAGGCGGTCACATGTTCAGTCCAGTGCCATTTTTTTTACTGCTTTTCACAGCGTTTGAGCGCTCTGGTGATTTTTCTGTGCTTGTACACTTCATATCAGTCTTTTCTGTCTTTATAATGGCAGAAAGACACATAATGTCCCACTCTCCTGCATTTTGTAATTTTGCACCCTTTGGTGCCTTTCATGTGGCACTAAGGGGTGCTTAGCCTTGTATTTACCAAAATAAATAAATAAATATAAAAAAAAATGATGTGGGATTCTCACTGTTTTTGTAGCCAGCTAGGGTAAAGCAGATGGCTGCAGCCTGCAGACCACAGCTGGCAGCTTCACCTTGGCTGGTAATCCAAAACTGAGGGCACCCCATGCTGTTATTTTAAATTAAATAAATAATAAAAAAAAAAACACGTAGGGGTCCCCCAAAATTGGACCACCAGCCAAGGTAAAGCAGACAGCTGGGGTCTGATATTCTCAGACTAGGGAGGTCCACTGTTAATGGACACTCCCCAGCCTAAAAATAGCAGGCCGCAGCCGCCCCAGAAGTGGCGCATTTATTAGATGCGCCAATTCTGGTGCTTTGCCCCAGCTCATCCCATGCCCTGGTGCGGTGGTAATATATGGGGTTAATACCAGATGTGTAATGTCACCTGGCATCATGCCCTGGGGTTGGTGAGGTCAGGCGTCTATCAGATACCCGACATCACCAACCCAGTCAGTAATAAAAAAAAATAGACGACAAACACATTTTTATTTGAAAAAACACTGCCCAACACAATCCCTCTTTCAACAATTTATTAGAAAGAAAAATAAATCCAGGTCTGCTGTAATCCAAGCAGTTCCCTTGACGATCCACACTGTCCCAGTCAATGAAGAACAGAATGTTCCCCATTGGCTGGGAGAGCAATGTAGTGACCGGAGCTAACATCAATAGGTCAGCCCAGGTCACTGCAGGGCATGACAAGTGCTGCTGTCAGGAGCGAGGTACATTACCTGTGCTGATCTCCTGCACTGCTGATACTGCACACTGATTTCAATCACCTTCACTGCCAAGTATCGCGAGCGCCCCATGACGTCACCGCTAGTGACAGTCTCGGGCCGCAGTGACAGATGTGAAGCGGCAGCCATGGAGGACAGTGTCAGCGCTGAGATCGGGAGGGCAGGACTTCATCACCGCAGGTAAGCCGAGTGGGGCCATGTGTGGGGCCATGTGTGCGGTGCAAGGTGGGCGGGGCCTAGCAAGGTAATGTGTGCGGGTGCGAGGTGGGCAAAGCCTAGCGGGGTAATGTGTGCGGGTGCGAGGTGGGCGGAGCCAAACGGGGCCATGTGTGCGATGCAAGGTGAGCGGAGCCTAGCTGGGGAATAAGTGCGGGTGCAAGGTGGGCGGAGCCTAGTGAGGTAATGTGTGTGGTGCGAGGTGGGCAGAGCCTAGTGGGGTAATGTGTGAGGTGGGCGGAGCCAAGCGGGGCCATGTGTGCGGTGCAAGGTGGGCAGAGCCTAGCAAGGTAATGTGAGCGGGTGCGAGGTGGGCGGAGCCTAGCGGGGCTATGTGTGCGGGTGCGAGGTGGGCGGAGAAAAACAAAGCCATGTGTGTGGTGCAAGGTGGGTGGAGCCTAGCGAGATAATGTATGCTGGTGCGAGGTGGGCGGAGCCTAGTGGGGCTATGTGTGCGGTGCGAGGTGGGCAGAGCCTAGCGGGGTAATGTGTGCGGTGTAAGGTGGGCGGAGCCTAGCGGGGCTATGTGTGCGGTGCAAGGTGGGCGGAGCCTAGCGAGGTAATGTGTGCGGGTGCGAGGTGGGCGAAGCCTAGCGGGGTAATGTGTGCTGGTGCGAGGTGGGCGGAGCCAAGCGGGGCCATGTGTGCAGTGCAAGGTGGGCAGAGCCTAGCGAGGTAATGTGTGCGGGTGTGAGGTGGGCGGAGCCTAGCGGGGCTATGTTTTCTGTGCGAGGTGGGCGGAGCCTAGCGGGGTAATTTGTGTGGGTGCGAGGTCGGCGGAGCCTAGCGGGGTAATGTGTGCGGTTGCGAGGTGGGCAGAGCCAAGTGGGGCCATATGTGCGGTGCAAGGTGGGTGGAGCCTAGCGAGGTAATGTGTGCGGGTGCGAGATGGGCAGAGCCTAGCGGGGCTATGTGTGCGGGTGCGAGGTGGGTGGAGCCTAGCGAGTTAATGTGTGCAGGTGTGAGGTGGGCAGAGCCTAGCGAGGCTATGTGTGTGGTGCGAGGTGGGCGGAGCCTAGCGGAGTAATGTGTGTGGTGCAAGGTGGGCGGAGCCTAGCGGGGCTACGTGTTCGGTGTGAGGTGGGCGAAGCCTAGCGGGGTAATGTGTGCAGGTGCGAGGTGGGCGGAGCCTAGCGGGGTAATGTGTGCGGGTGCAAGGTGGGCGGAGCCTAGCGAGGTAATTTGTGCGGGTGCGAGGTGGGCGGAGCATAGCGGGGCTACGTGTGCGGGTGCGAGGTGGGCAGAGCCTAGCGGGGCCATGTGCGCTGAGGACGCCAGTGCCGGGGACTGCATGGCTGGGGACAGGTGAGTGTGAGTTTGTGTGTGTGTGTGTACATGCTGAGTGCAGGAGGAGGCGGAGCCTAGCGGGGAAGTGTCGGCTCCCTGCACGCGTAACCAGGGTAAATATCGGGTTACTAACCAAAGCGCTTTGCTTGGATACCCGATGTTTATCTTGGTTACCAGCTTACCGCAGGCTGCCAGCGATGGCTCCCTTCACACTGTAGCTGTAAAAAGCCCTGCTTTTGCTGATAGAACCGTTCTCGAACGTAACTCGAACTGTCGAGCTTTTATCAAAAAGCTCGAGTTATAGTTCAATCTAGAACACCCCCCATAATCACTCGAACCGCAAACTAGCGAACCTCGAACCGCGCTCAACTCTACTGGACAGCAAAGGAACACTAACTTAGTATCCCAGAAACGTTTAGTATGCCACTAAAAGTCTCAGCACTATTTGCTATTAAAATTGCGTAGCAAAAATGGGCAGGTGTGTAGAATGCCGAGGTGCTGTACCTTGTTTGCCACCAGAGGAACACTAACTTAGTATCACTGACACTTTTAGTATGCCACTAAAAGTCTGAGCACTATTTGCTATTAAAATTGCGTAGCAAAAATGGGCAGGTGTGTAGAATGCAGAGGTGGTGTCCCATGCTTGGCACAAGAGGATACTAAGTTAGTATCCCACACACTTTTAGGATGCCACTAAAAGTCTCAGCACTGTTTGCTATTAAAATTGCATAGCAAAAATGGGTAGGTGTGTAGAATGCAGAGGTGGTGTCCCATGCTTGGCACCAGAGGAACACTAAGTTAATATCCCAGACACTTTTAGTATGCCACTAAGTTTCAGCACTGTTTGCTATTAAAATTGCATAGCGAAAATGGACAGGCGTGTAGAATGCACAGGTGCTGTAGCTAGCTGTTCAGCAAAGAAACACTAACTTAGTATCCCAGACAATTTTAGTATGCCACTAAAATTCTCAGCACTGTTTGCTATTAAAATTGCATAGCAAAAATGGACAGGTGTGTAGAATGCAGAGGTGGTGTACCTTGTTTGGCACCAGAGGAACACTAACTTAGTATCCCAGACAATTTTAGTATGCCACTAAAATTCTCAGCACTGTTTGCTATTAAAATTGCATAGCAAAAATGGGCAGGTGTGTAGAATGCAGAGGTGGTGTACCTTGCTTGGCACCAGAGGAACACTAAGTTAATATCCCAGACACTTTTAGTATGCCACTAAGTTTCAGCACTGTTTGCTATTAAAATTGCATAGCAATATACATATATCCTGTCCTCACTAAACGGGCCAGGGCTCATATAGCTATACAGGCAAATAAACCGGTGTGCAGGATTGTCCAATAAGGAGACTGTGCTGGAATCTGTGTTTTATTGAACATCACAGCATATTGGGAAATGGTAAAATTGGAAATGACAGAAATACATGCAATCGGCGCATGATACGGCAGAAACACATATTAAACATTACATATGTTACATTAATGTTTATAGGCTAGAGACTAGAATTGAGCAATGTTCGAGGTTCAAGGTTCGCCAATTTCATGTTCGAGTGATTTTGGGGGTGCTCGAGATCGAACTTGAACGCAAAATTTTTGCTAAAAGCTCGACAGCTCGAGTTACGTTCGAGAACGGTTTGATCAGCAAAAATCCTATCTAGTTAAAGCTGGCTTTTCACTGTAATAGTGTGAGTCACTCTGTGATTCACACTATTATCAAATTTCAGCGTATAATGTGCCAGGGGGGAGTGTTTAGATCAGTGCTCCTGGGATAATGGTGATCGCCATTTTTTTTGTTTCCCTAAGCGCGCGTGCAGTGGGGCGGGCCAGACTGTCAGACAATCCCAGACACACACACAGCTAAGTGGACTTTTTTGCCAGACAAGCAAGGGCATGTGTCATAGGCTGTGAATGTCACATGTCCTTGCATTATAAATACGGCCATTTTCCCTCACGGCACCATTATCTGCCTTCTGCGTGTAGGTGACAGTCACCGCTCACGCAGCTCCTGATGCCGCTCCTGCTGTGTACGCTACATACACAGTGCTGTACAGATTAGGGACAGAAGTTTATTTCAGCCCTTTTCAGGGCTGATTTTCTGGGGCTCAGAGCCATAGGTGACAGGCAGGTCTGTGGAAACGCTGTATACAGCTTTAGATAGCGTCTGTGTACCTAAGCCCAGGGAATTCCTTGCTCCATTTCACCATTAGGAGGGATAGAAAGTGAGGCTTCCTTTCCTGTCTACTGACCCAGAGAACCCAGCCACTGTACCCACCTGCCCACTTTTGCCACGCTATTTTTATAGCAAACAGTACTGAAACTTGGTGGCATCCAAAAAGTGGCTGCTATACTCCATTGTTGTCCCACTGGTGCCAAGCAATTTCCAGCACCTCTGCATTCTACCCTCCTGCCCATGTTTGCTACGCTATTTTTATAGCAAAAAGTGCTGAAAATTAGTGGCATCCACAAAGTGTCTGCTATGCTAATTTAGTGTCTCACTTGTGCCAAGCAAGTCCCACCACCTCTGCATTCTACCCTCATGCACATTTTGCTACTCTATTTTTATAGCAAACAGTGCTGAAACTTAGTGGCATCCACAAAGTGTCTGCTATACTAATTTAGTGTCCCACTGGTGCCAAGCAAGTTCCAGCACCTCTGCATCCTACTCTCATGCACATTTTGCTACGCTATTTTTATAGCAAAAAGTGCTGAAAGTTAGTGGCACCCACAAAGTGTCCGCTATACTAATTTAGTGTCCCACTTGTGCCAAGCAAGTCCCACCACCTCTGCATTCTACCCTCATGCACATTTTGCTATGCTATTATTAAAGCAAACAGTGCTGAAAATTAGTGGCATCCACAAAGTGTCTGCTATACTAATTTAGTGTCCCACTTGTGCTAAGCAAGTCCCACCACCTCTGCATTCAACCCTCATGCACATTTTGCTACGCTATTTTTATAGCAAACAGTGCTGAAAGTTAGTGGCATTCACAAAGTGTCTCCTATACTCCACTAGTGTCCCACTGCTGCCAAGCAAGTTCCAGCACCTCTGCATTCTACCCTCATGCACATTGTGCTACGCTATTTTAATAGCAAACTCAGGGAATTCCTTGCTGCATTTCATCATTAGGAGGGATAGAAAGTGAGGCTTCCTTTACTGTCCTGTACACACAGAACACGGCCACTGTACCCACCTGCCCACTTTTGCCACGCTATTTAATTTGCCCAAGGAGCTGACACTTTTCCTCTGCGTAGCAGCAGTAATTGTGTGTTTGTGCGTGTGTGTGTAAACACGACTTACCAGTGGCACATCACAAGAGCTTCCAAGTTATCTACCTAAACATAGACAAAACACATTACACCCCCCTGAATACCCTTGTTAGCTGAAGCCTCATAGATAAGGCAGATGATAACAGTGTGAATGCAAACCACACAGCTTTGCAACCCAGTCATGGAAATCTTGAAAAGCAACAGTCAATGCAAACATGTGTCGCTGACCCTCTATGATTTAAAATGTACGTGACAATTTGACGGTGCAGAGGCAGCAAGTCTTATTGTCTATATAGTCGGCCTACCCAGAACAGATATGTGTTTTGCTAATAAAACAAAGTGTTGCGTGCACGTATTACTGTCTGGGCACAGCCTACCGTACCCGGGTACTGTGATGTCCAGTTGCCATAAATACAGACTTTACGCTCCTCTCACGGTGAACAGTACCGACAGCACCGGAAGAATGTTGGTATGTGCCACAGGATGCTGCTCACTGGCGTTACGGTCCTTCTCACCAAACTCCAACACGACTCCCCTCACAATTGAACGAAGTGTTTCCGCAGTGGCTCCTTGCTGTAACACACACCTTTAGCTTTTCCTTTTGTTCATAGACAGCATCTCCATGTCCACACCCGAAGACCAATTTGCTATTGCTATAGTGATTAAACAGGCAAAGGGAGATCCAAAAAAACAGCAGCCTCTTGTGTGTAGTCTGCAACAATGCATGCAATGAACGGCAAATAAGCATGTTGTATTGACAGTGGCTAAAGCTGAGCACTACACCCTCACGCTATCAATTCATATCCATGTGACACTTCATGGTGGAAGTACTCAAAGTTGTGAGTTTTTGCCTTCTACTTAGAGATTGTTGACAAATCTTACAGATTACATGACTTGGGTGATCCCTTGCGATGTCCAAAAAGTCCCAGGCTAGGCAAGGCTTACAGCCCATGCGACCTGCATAGCCAACATGACTTATGCTCAGAGGCAGATTTGTGGCCGAGGATTCAGTTGTTGACGTGCTTCCAGTACTTTGTCTCTGTCCAGGAAGACACAACGTAAACTCGTCGTCAGTAGCATCCTCCTCCACCTCCTCTGCTGACGTCATCGACTGGCTGACTTTGGTTTGACAGTAAGTGGGGTCTCTAACCTCATCATCACCCTGTGTGTTTTCATTCCCCTCGTCCTGAGTCCTCCCTGACAACCTCTTCCTGCCCTGACCGAAGAGCAAAGTTGTTGTTACAATCATTTATCTGAGTCTCCTCATCATGTTCCCCATTGTCTCCACCAGGATGATGTACGGTTTGGAAATGAGGGTGTACATTATGCTCAGCACCTTCTTCATCGGGGCATGGATCCGACTCAGAAAGCTTCTGGCCATCTGTGCAGATCATTTTCCCTGTCCCTGGAACTCGCTGCCTTAACACGTCAGATTATCTGCTACACCTACAAGCTTCAAATGGAACCTGAAAAATCATCTGTTTAGAAATGACTATAACCTTCAATGACTCCACCACCGGACGTAGCTGCCGCCAAACCTACACCAAGCCTACTGTCTCCTCCACAAAATACTTTACAATGTAATCCCACAAGTGCTGGGCCCTTTTCCCTCTGTACCACTCTGTCTATTGTTACTTGTATATTTATTCTGTATGTAACCCCCTTCTCATGTACAGCACCATGGAATCAATGGTGCTCTATAAATAAATAATAATAATAATAACTTCTTTGTCTGTACTCACTGCAGCTTTGGAGTAGACCTCTGATTCCCAGGCTATAGTGTGACTTAACAGCTCTGCAGGCTCAATCATCTCTGTTACCCCATACTCAGCAGGGCTGGTGGAAACTTGAGAGCTGTAATGAAGCAAGTGCGTTTGGGTTGATACCAAAGTGGAATGGAGTATTTGTGATATTGAACTTGAGGTGGAGGAGAGGCCACTTTATGGATCCATTGAAGCAGCTGCTGTTTTGGTGCCTCATCTATATTTGTTAGCGATGGTCGTGTCCGTGAAAAAAAGATCATATCAGATTATCCATGGGAAGAAGTACACCTGATATTTTGGCTGTTATTTGTTGTTCTGAATCGGTGCCGCCGTAAATGCAAGCAACCTGCTGCAGTTCCAGTTGTGCCCAGGCGTCAGCTGCCATTTAGGGCTGTGCCTTGGGTTGTCCAGCTGGCTGCTTTTTCCTCCACGTCTAAGTGTGGAGAGGCGGCTAGTGCGCATGCGTGTGATGAATTACCCCAGCCGCAGCCTAACTCCAGTGTTTCGCCTACTGAGTATGCTCAGCCTGACTGTGCCATTCCTGAAGCTAAGTCTTCATTTTGGGCTACAGCGCATGCTCGTTTGGACTATGCCTGAGTCATTCTGCGACCTGTGGTTCCACACACACAGGGCCCTGGGGCTTGACTCACTCTCGGGAGGCCACTACAACTAACTGCACCCAACAACAGCCCCAGGTGTCCCCTTACACTGCAGTGGCGGTCCCCACTGACCGCAATACCGAGAGTGGTGTCACAAAACTACATATAAAGAAGCAACCTACCTGTGACCAGACTGCTCCTCCACGCGGAGTCCCTGAAGGTAATGCACCGACACAACACCTGTGGGGCTTCACACTTAGGGCGAAAAGCCTCTTTGCACAGGTACTTGCACTCCGTGCTGAGTCTAAGTCCTGTGTTGTGCCTAGACAGCATGCTGAAGCGGATAGTCTTTTTTCGGAGACTGTATTTCATGCTACTGAGCATGCTCAGGCAGTTACTGCATCAGAGGCTAGGTCCGGTAATGAACTCTTTGGCTCTGCTCCTGATGTGGGGGGCCCATATAGATCACAGGGCATCAGGTGTCCTGACGATGTGGCCAGGCCACTCCTAACTGGCTTGCAGAGGCCCTCCCCTATGACTTATCACCTCATTATCATTGGTCAGACGATGACTGGTAAGGTGTTTGTGTTGTGGCAGTCATGAGGTCATCATTGAAGGGGCGGTTCCGAATAGGACGCTAGTTATGCCACTCATCATGTATCACTCTGCTTTTGTGTCCAGGAGGTGCATTGTGGTCCACCCTGGTTTGGGGCGGACCAAGATTATAAAAGGAGCTGGAGGAAACAAGGAGGTGTGCAGTCTTCTATTATGCTCCGAAAGAGCACACCTCCATATGTTGAACCCATTGCAGTTTTAGGCCAGAGGTAGGCAGGGATAGGGCGTCGATGCAGGCCGCCACCACAGTTGGTAACGCAGAACGGTGAAGACCAGCTCCTGTCCTACCAGTCCTGCTTGTGCAGCCCAGTGGCATTAATAGTCCTGCTGCTGCTGATGCGCCTGCTGTCCACAGGTGTGGCCCCTACGCACACGGACAGCGTACCCAATGGCCCCTGTGTTGTTAACAGGGAGTTCCTGGGCTAAGTGGGTGTGTGGACCCTGTGAGGCTAACAGGGCTCCCAGTCTCCAGATCCGAGTGTCGTCTAACTATTAGTTTCAGAGCCACCCAGCTTTGTATCCTCCACCTAACCTTCCAGTTGCCAACCTCTCCTTTTCTATCTGGGAGCACGGTGGACACCGACTGGCTATGGGGATATATACCTTTCTCTTTCTTTTCTTCTTAATTTTTTTTATATAAAGGTAACATAGTATATACCACCTTATCCAAATATGCCAGTCCCACCATAACAGATGTTGTTTCTTCAGCAAATGTAACTGTTGCTTAACCACCAAACCCACGGACACAAACTTTTTTCCCCTTTCCAACACACCTGTTTCCTTTTCCACCAGCATCTGTCCTTTTTCAACTCATTTTGTATATGACCAAAAGTGCAACTCTGCAGGGACACCGTACTCAACGCCATCTCAGCACAGCAGCCAGCCCTCGGTCCCTCAGATGTGGACAAGTTAAAGACCATTTCCTCCTATCCATGACAAAGCGTTGAGATTAACTCTGTGCAGCACAGGTGTTTAGTGGAAAAGCAGATCTAAGATTGCGTACCACCTTCTGCTGATACTCCTGCATACGTATGTCCCTTTCTATGTCAGGAATTATTTCGCCAAATTTTGTCTTGTACCGGGGATCTAACAGTGTATCAACCCAGTAGTCTGTATTACTTCGCATTCGTTCAATCCGAGGGTCATGTTGTAGGTAGTGCAGCAAGAAGGCGCTCATGTGTCTTGTGCTTCCAGGAGGACCAAGTCCTTGGTGTGTTGGTGGCGGAGAGGTGAGAATCGTGCCTCCTTCCTCTGCCCTCTCCCCCCAACCTCGCACATCCGAAATGTGAGAAAACTCTCACTCATCTGCTGAGTCTTTCATGACCATCGCCAGTTCATCCTCCATTTCTTCATGGGCTCCTGCACCTTCCTCAACAGTTTTGATGATACTATGCGCCCTTGTTAATCCCTCTCCTCCACCGTCCCATGAATGCCGCCTAGGTGCCGCTGACCGTCTGGACCTTGGAGATCTTGTTATCCCTTCCGCATATGACTCCTCCTGTACTTCCTCCCCTTCCTCTTGTCCCAACACCTGACTCCGAATAATGCTTACAGTGTGCTCCATCATGTAGATGACCAGAATTGTCACGCTGAGAATGGCATCACCAGTGCTAAACATCTTCGTCGACATTTGTAAACTGTGTAGAAGGGTGCATAGGTCCTTGATCTGACACCACTCCAGCAGCATGATCTGCGCCACCTCTGGATCAAGTTAGCCCAGTGTATACGTCATAACATATTTAAGCAGGGCACGGCGGTGCTGCCACAGGCGCTGCAACATGTGCAGATTCAAATTCCTGCTTGTCGGCACATCGCATTTCAGGCGTTGAACCGCCAGACCAAAAGAAGTGAGCGATGGAGGTTGTTGAGCTGCTGTGTGCAAACGATGGAAGTTAGCACATAGCGAGCGTGCCCGCTGCGCAAGGCCATGTAGGCAGGCATGGTGGTTTAAGAATTGCTGGAGAATCAGATTCAACACATGAGCCAAACAAGGCACGTGTGTCACATTGCCCTAATGAAGGCCCGCAGCCAGTTTTGCATAATTGCCGCACACGGCTGTTAAGTCACCACCGGACTCCGCTCCATCAATTTGTACTCCGGTCGCCAGGTGACAACGTGTTCCTTTCGTGCATAGTGCTGATAATGTGAGAGGAGTCGATGCCAGCGACACAGGTGGACGCAGGTTATTCTCACCAACTGGGCTGCGTTACCTTGACAGATGCAGAACCACTGGCTGAATGTAGGTGGTGGGTGTCTCACAGATGAAGTACCATTATTCAGCTGCAACCAATGGGAAGACACCACACCCTTTTTTAGGCCCATCCTGTCTGCTGACCACTGCCAGACATAGCTATGAACCTCTGGTTACTGTTACCTCCAGTTCAGTTTTGTGATTTTGTGTGCTTGTTTCCTGACTACTTTTCCTGCCTGCTGTTTATGTACCTCATTGGTCGATCTGAATTTCACCTCTGCTTGTTTTGTGCTTAAGTCTTGGTCGTCCCATTCTGTTCCTCTTACTCAATTAATGTTTTAACTCTGCCTGACTACTATTCTCTGGAACTGCAGCCTTCAACAGGTATTGATCATGTTAATGGGTTTCAGGGTTCTGGGGGTCCTGCTTGATAAGTGGCTTCCCTCTAGCCTATCCTTTACAGCCCGTCTGAGTGTGTGGATCAAGAAAGGCGTTACACCGTGCTCTCTGCAGAAGGCACATTGTCACAGCGAAGGGCCGTACCCAGGTTTGCATCATTGTTGCACCCGGCCTTCCCTGGCTGCTGGGTGAGTGGAGATAACCATTGATGAAACTTGGTCTCACTCTCCAGAGCTTACTGTCTACAACTCCTCAGCGGTATGACATACAATTCACAGACATTTCAAAGAAAAGAGTGGACCGCCTCATGCTGTTGAGCTCTGCTGGCAGCATAGTAAGGAGGTGTGTGGGATTCCTTGTGCGCAGTTACAATGTGGGTGGCCTGACCACACAGGGTTTGGGCCGAGGTGGAGGACCCACACGAGGTTGAGGAGGCAGAAGCAGTGGAGGAACTTCCACATACAGATGAAGGGTTGACACACAACTCGTGGGGACGGCAAGACTTGTACAGCAGACCCTTCTCCATCTCTCACCATAGTTACCCAGTGCCCAGTCAGCGACATGTAGCTCCCCTGTCCATGCTTACTGGTCCAAGTATCTCTTGTGAAATGCACCCTGTCACACACAGAGTTTCTCAAGGAAGCTGTGATGTTGTGTGCAACCTGCTATGGTAGTGCGGGCACGCCTTTCTTGGAGAAGGAGAGGCGACTGGGCATTGGCTCTTGGGGCACTGCGATGGGCATAAGGTCTCGAAAATCCTCTGTCTCAAAGGGGTGTAAAGACAGCCTTTCTGTAGCCAACAAGTTGCAGATGCTGAAACTCAACCTCTTAGGCATGTCATGCCCTTCGAAAATCATGTAAAACACAGCGAGGGGACTCCAACCACAGTCTCCCTCGTTTCCACAAATTGGTACACACACACCCCACTTGACTGGCATCAGTTGACCCCCATTTTCAAAATGAAAAAGATGCTTTGCATGAAGCACTCTCAAAAATACACGTGTCTTTCGCCTCCCCTGGATGACCCAGGGGAAGAAAAGTCCTCTGTGAGGCATGACCTGTTCATATTTGTTCTTTTAAACACAGCGAGGGGACTCCAACCACAGTCTCCCTCGTTTCCACTAATTGGGCCACACACACTCCACTTGACTGGCATCAGTTGGCCCCCATTTTGAAGCTTACAAAGATGCTTTGCATGAAGCACTCTCAAAAATACACCAGCCTTTCGCCTCCCCTGGATGACACAGGGGAAGAAAAGTCCTCTGTGATCCATGACTTCCTCATCTTGGTGACCGTTAGTATGTCCACATTGTCAGTGGACAGACGCATGTGCTTATCTGTCAGCACACTGGCTGCGGAACACGACAAGAACCCCAAGGCATACGTGGCGAGCTCAGGCAATTTATCCAGATTGGAAGCCTAAAATGAGCAAGGCTCAAGTTGCACAGTAATGGCATCGATGTTCCCTTGCATATACTCATATATCTGTGTCTCCTCCTCTTTTTCCTCGTCCAGCTGTTTTGTTTTTGCATGACTATATGTCCTTGTCACTTTCCCATTTGTTTGTGTTGTCTTGGGAGTTGTTTGTTACCTTTTGAACACCTTTGAGGGTGTTTTCCAGATGTTTTTTAGGTGTTTGTGATTGCCTCCCATTGTTTTAAATGATGTTCGAGAGGTTCGAACGGTTCGTCGAACGGGGTACTGTTCGACGAACCGAACCGAACTCGAACTCTAGGGGGATGGCTCATCTCTACTAGACACTGAACAATACTGTACTAACTAGAGGCTAGCATAAGCAGAACTAAACGAAGAAAATACCAATACCTACCAGCAATGCAATTGCATGGGGGGACAGTAATGGAGTCTGTTCTTCCTCAAGACAGGATGAAACAAAAATGGAGCCTGAGTTCCCAGAATGCATTGCAAAGGGGTGGGGAATCGATATGAGGGAATGATACTGTAATAATAACTCTGGCCACTAGATGGAGGCAAACTACAGATCATAAATAACCAATGTGAATACTTCTATATTCTTAGCAAATATAAAACATTATGCAAATAAACGTCCAGAAACAAAGATTGGATGTCAGAGACAGAACACTCCCCATCTGGCATCAATGGATGTCACTATCCTTTTCTTCTGAAGGCAAAAGTAGCACCAATTCGGAAACTGGTCAGAGAAATGTTTTGGGTTCATTCCCTTTTGTCATCCTTAGTTCAACTTTGCGGACGTTTGCGTCCTTGCTTGGAAATGTTGCGGTAACAAGACTAAGTGGCCAATGGTTCCAGTGAATTTGGCAGTCTTTCACAAGAACAAGGTCCCCAATGTTCAGATTAGGTCTAGTAGATTGTCACTTTGTCTGTGGCTCCAGAGTTGACAGGTATTGTTTGCGCCACCTGTCCCAGAAAGTATTTGCAAAACATTGTACCTGTCTCCACTGGCGCTCGAAGAGGTCCTTAGCAGTCAATCCTCCTGGAGGGGCACTGGATGGTCCTGTTTCCTGGGTAAGGAGGGTAGCTGGGGTCAACAACAAGGGCTCCTCAGGGTCGTTAGAGACTGTAACCAAGTGTCTTGCATTGATTATAGCTGTGGCTTCCGCAGGATTCTGGTTTGTGGATATGTAATGCCACTGTTTTGGATGAACTTATCGTCTGTTGATGTACACATAGAATCGTCTAGTCTCGTTGTGGATATATCCTAGGACTACTTTGCTGTCTGAGTAGAACTTGGCCTGTGTAAGTTCGATATCCGTCTCGGATGTGATGAATTCAGCTAACTCAACGGCTAGGACTGCGGCACAAACTTCTAACCTGGGTATAGTGTGCTCTTGTTCTGTTGCAAGTTTGGCCTTTCCCATAATGAATCCAATGTGGCTCTGAGATTTGGAGTCTACAGTCATGGCCAAAGGTTTTGAGAATGCTACATATATTAATTTTTACAAAGTCTACCGCTTAAGTTTTTCTAATGGCAATTTGCATATACTCCAGAATGTCATAAAGAGTGATCAGCTTAACAGCAATTACTTGCAAAGTCAATATTGGCTAAGAAAATGAACTTCAACCCCCAAAACACATTTCAACATCATTGCATTCCTGCCTTAAAAGGAGCAGCTAACATTGTTTTAGTGATTGTTCCATTAACACAGGTGTGGGTGTTGATGAGGACAGGGCTGGCAATCAATCAGTCATGATTAAGTAACAATGACACAACTGGACACTTTAAAAGGAGGCTGGTGCTTGGTATCATTGTTTCTCTTCAGTTAACCATGGCTATCTCTAGAGAAACACATGCAGCCATCATTGCTCTGCACAAAAATGGCCTAACAGGGAAGAGTATCACAGCTACAAAGATTGCACCTCAGTCAACAATCTATCGCATCATCAAGAACTTCAAGGAGAGAGCTTCCATTGTTGCCAAAAAGGCTCCAGGGCGCCCAAGAAGGACCAGCAAACTCCAGGACCGTATCTTAGGAGAAACTGTAGGTAGGGAAAAGAAAGGCGCAAAATAGGGTCTTACCCGGTTTATGGGTTTAGGAAAGTAAAAGAATGAATACACTCACCTGATCGGGTTGTGCTAGTCACAACCCCTGTGCAGACATATGTGAATGCTGGAGTGGTTCAGCAGCGGCCCCGTTGAGGAAAACGGTGCTATAAAAGTTCAGGATAGAAAACGGGTTTCATGCCGTGCTATAAACCACGAGCTGGTGTTATTAAAAATAGATATTCTTTTATTGAGACATTCCTATTCGTTTCAGAGGCATGTGCACCTCCTTCTTCAGGGAAAAAATATCATACAGATACAGGAAAAACAAAGGTTTATATAGAAGTTTCCAGGAGAAGCCACGCTCCTGGGGATGACCTCATCACCCCATGACTCATAGCCACGAGGAGTAGAGCTACGTCATGATAGAAAAAAACTACGACTGCATGATGTTACACATTAACTGAAATGGTTTTTCTTCAATCAAATTAAAATGGAAGGTATACCCTTAGTGAAATGAATTTAACCAGAACAGAATTAGTGTCTTTTTAAAAAAAAAAACAGAAAAAAGGGGGGGGAAAGCAAAAAGAAGAAAGAAAAAGCAAAAATAGGGGAATGGTCAGGCTTAAACCTGAGAAGTAAGTGTCAAGGAAACAATGGGAAAGAGATTCTCTAACCACTATTCTGTTCTTAGAAAGATACTGTGGAGCAATGACTGAGGGAGATCTAAAGGACTTAATTAAATATAAGAACAAAAAATGTATATATATATATGTGTGTGTTCCTTTGTTTTATTTTACATTGTGTGTGTGATTTATTTGAATCTAGGGTGCTAGGACTCCCGCTTTTTTCAGGAAACTGTAAAAAAGTGGAAAAAAATGTGCAAAAGGGTGGAAAAAAACGAAACGGTATCTCCCTGAAAGACAGTGTAGATATTACCACGGAGCAAGAGAGAATAGGATAGATGATCAGGGCGCAATTGCCTTTCATCATAGGAAATCGCTCACTCTCTCTGCACTGCGCATGCATCCTTTCACATTTTTCCCACGGTCTGAACTCATATCACCTTTCAACGACAGGGAGACCTGTTCCCCACGCATGCGCCCTGATGATCTATCCTATTCTCTCTTGCTCCGTGGTAATATCTACACTGTCTTTCAGGGAGATACCGTTTTGGGTTTTTTTCCACCCTTGTACACATTTTTTTCCACTTTTTTACACTGTTTTCCCGAAAAAAGCGTGAGTCCCAGCACCCTAGATTCAAATAAATCACACACACAATGTAAAATAAAACAAAGGAGCACACATATATATATATAAATTTATTGTTCATATATTTGATTAAGTCCTTTAGATCTCCCGCAGTCACTGCTCCACAGTATCTTTCTAAGAACAGAATAGTGGTTAGAGAATCTCTCTCCCATTGTTTCCTTGACACTTACATCTCAGGTTCAAGCCTTACCATTCCCCTATTTTTGTTTTTTCTTTTTGCTTTTTCCCCCCCTTTTTTCTGTTTTTTTGAAAAAGACACTAATTCTGTTCTGGTTAAATTCATTTCACTAAGGGTATACCTTCCATTTTAATTTGATTGAAGAAAAACCATTTCAGTTAATGTGTAACATCATGCAGTCATTGTTTTTTTCTGTCATGACGTAGCTCTGCTCCTCGTGGCTATGAGTCATGGGGTGATGAGGTCATCCCCAGGAGCGTGGCTTCTCCTTAAAACTTCTATATAAACCTTTGTTTTTCCTGTATCTGTATGATATCTTTTCCCTGAAGAAGGAGGCACACATGCCTCTGAAACGCGTAAGAATGTCTCAATAAAAGAATATCTATTTTTAATAACGCCAGCTCGTGGTTTATAGCGCGGCATGAAACCCGTTTTCTATCCTGAACTTTTATAGGACCGTATCTTAAAACTGTTTCAGCTGCGGGATCGGACTACCAGCAGTGCCGAGCTAGCTCAGCAATGGCAGCAGGCTGGTGTGAGTGCTTCTGCAAGCACTGTGAGGCGGAGACTGCTTGAGCAAGGCCTGGTTTCAAGGAGGGCAGCAAAGAAGCCACTTCTCTCCAGAAAAATCATCATGGACTAACTGATATTCTGCAAAAGGTACAGGGAGTGGACTGCTGAGGACTGGGGTAAAGTCATTTTCTCAGATGAATCCCCTTTTCGATTATTTGGGACATCTGGAAAACAGCTTATTAGGAGAAGAAGAGGTGAGTGCTACTACCAGTCTTGTCTCATGCCAACTGTTAAGCATCCTGAAACGATTCATGTGTGGGGTTGCTTCTCAGCGAAGGGAATCGGCTCACTCATAGTCTTGCCTAAAAACACAGCCATGAATAAAAAATGGTACCAGAATGTCCTCCAAGAGCAACTTCTCCCAACTGTTCAAGAGCAGTTTGGCGCCCAACAATGCTTTTTGCAGCATGATGGAGCACCTTGCCATCAAGCAAAGGTGATCACTAAATGGCTCATGGAACAAAACATAGAGATTTTGGGTCCATGGCCTGGAAACTCCCCAGATCTTAATCCCATTGAGAACTTGTGGGCAATCATCAAGAGACGGGTGGACAAACAAAAACCAACAAATTCTGGCAAAATGCAAGCATTGCTTTTGCAAGAATGGACAGCTATCAGTCAGGATTTGGTCCAGAAGTTGATTGAGAGCATGCCAGGGAGAATTGCAGAGGTCCTGAAGAAGAAGGGTCAACACTGCAAATATTGACTTGCTGCATTAACTCATTCTAACTGTCAATATAACCTTTTGGTACTTATAATATGATTGCAATTATATTTCTGTATGTGATGTAAACATCAGACAAACACAATTAAAAACCAGAGGGCAACAGATCATGTGAAAATATAATTTTGGTGTCATTCTCAAAACATTTGGCCATGATTGTATAGTTTTAACCCCTTAACAACCGCGGGCCGTAAAATTACGTCCTAGCAGTCATAACGTTACTGCCTGCGGTCTGCCGGCGGCAGCATGCCGTGATCGGCGCACATCTCAGCTGATTTTCACAGCTGAGATGTGTGCCTGCTAGGCACGAGCAGAATCGTTATCTGCTCGTGCCGTTTAACCCCTGTAATGGCGCTGTCAATATGTGACAGCGCCATTATAAACGCGATCGCGGTAAAGTTTTACTTACCGCCCGATACCGGAAGTCACGTGACATGATCACGTGATTTCCGATGGTTGTAATGGTAGCACAGGGTCATGTGATGACTCCTGTGCTAGACATGAACTGCTTTCACTTTAGCTTTCCACGGAGCAGATAGTGCAGAGCGATCGGATTGCTGATCACAATAGCCCCCTAGGGGGACTAGTAAAATAAAAAAAAAGTAAAAAAAAAGTTTTAAAAAAAAAACAAAAAAACATAAAAGTTCAAATCACCCTCCTTTCACCCCATTGAAAATTAAAGGATTAAAAAAATAAAAAATATACACACATTTGGTATCGCCGCGTTCAGAAACGCCCGATCTATCAAAATATAAAATCAATTAATCTGGTCAGTAAACGGCGTAGCAGCAAAAAAATTCCAAACGCCAAAATGACGTTTTTTTGTCGCCACAACTTTTGTGCAAAATGCAATAACAGGCGATAAAAACGTAGCATCTGCGCAAAAATGGTACCGTTAAAAACGTCAGCTCGAGTCACAAAAAAATATGCCATCACTGAGCCATAGATCCTAAAAAATGAGAACGCTACGGGTCACGGAATATGGCATAAAACGTGCGCCACTTTTTTCAGACAAACTTCCGAATTTTTTTTAACCCCTTATATAAAAGTAAACCTATACATGTTTAGTGTCTACGAACTCGCACTGACCTGAGGCATCACACCCATACATCAGTTTTACCATACAGTGAACACAGTGAATAAAATATCTCAAAAACAATAGTGCTATCGCACTTTTTTTGCAGTTTTTCTGCATTTGGATTTTTTTTGCCATTTTCCAGTCCACTATATGGTAAAACCTATGGTTTCATTGAAAAGTACAGCTCGTTCCACAAAAAATGAGCCCTCACATGTCCATATTGACTAAAAAATAAAAAAGTTACGTCTCTTAGAAAAAGAATGGCGAAAAAAAAACGGAAAGCGAAAAATCGGCCGGTCGTGAAGGGGTTAAGGTAGGCAACAGTGGCAATTGCTTTGACAGAAGCATCTGCGAATACGTACAGTTTTTGGCTTTGAATTTCTGTAGATGGTACAGGGGTGTACGATCTTGGTATTTTCAGGCTGGAGAGGGCTGCCAAGGAGTTACTCCAACCTTCCCACTGGATTCTCTTATCAGGTGGCAGAGGTGCATCCCAGTCAGGCGTTTCTCTGGCTAAGTCTCTTCGTAGGGCCTTGCCTTGTATAGTTACAGGAACTGCAAAACCCAAGGGATCGTATAGACTGTTGATGGTTGACAGAACCCCTCTACGTGTGAAAGGTTTTTCTTCTTAGCTGACCTGAAAGGTGAAAGTGTCTGATTGAAGATTCCAGAGAAGCCCGAGGCTACGTTGCATGGGTGCGGGGTCTGACCCCAAGTCCAGGTCTCTGAGACTGTTACATAAGTCCTGGGAAGAGAATGCTTGCATGAGTTCTTGGCTGTTTGAGGCTATTTTGTGAAGCCTCAGGGTCGAACAGGCAAGCATCTCCTGGGCTCTCTTGAGGAGACTGATAGCAGTCTTCTTTGAAGGCATGGCTTTCAGACAGTTGTCCACATAAAAGTCTCTTTCTATGAATTGTCTGACATCTTCACTATACTCTGTTTCTCCTTCTTGAGCTGACCTTTTGAGTCCATAAATGGCAACTGCCGGTGAAGGACTGTTGCCAAAGATGTGCACTTTCATGCGATACTCTGTGACTTCCTTAGTAGGATCATTGTCTTTGTACCAGAAGAATCTTAGGAAGTTCCTGTCTTTTTCTCTCACAAGGAAATAATGGAACATTTGCTGACAGTCAGCGATGAAGGCAACAGAATCCTTGCGGAAGCGCATGAGCACACCCAAGAGTTTGTTTTTGAGATCTGGGCCTGACAACAGGACGTCATTCAGGAAGACATCATTAAACTTGCCGCTGGAATCGAACACCACTCTAATTTGGCCAGCTTTCTTAGGGTGGTATACCCCAAACATCGGAAGGAACCAGCATTTTTCAGAGTCTTTGAGAGTAGGAGCTAACTCTGCATGACAGTCCTCGAAAATCTTTGACATAAAGGAGAAAAAGTGATCTTTCATCTCTGGTTTCTTTTGTAGATTATGTTTGAGAGATGATAAACGTTTTAATGCCTGACTTCTGTTGTTCGGCAGACTTGGTCTGTGGGCTCTAAAGGGAAGGGGTGCGACCCAGCTATTAGTCTCGTCTTTAACAAGCCCATTGTCCATCAACTCTAGGAACAACTTATCCTCTACTGACATTGCTACTTGGTTGTCTTGCTTAGTTCTCTGGAAGACGGCGTGCCCTAGCTGATCCTCATAGCTTCCTGACACTATACTGCTGTCATATGTAAAGTCTATCAAATGATTAGGTAGCTGGACACTTTGCGGCAGTTCTTTGACGTGAAACTCATTATGACATGGTTGGAAAAGAGATGGGCGACCTTTCTCGAATGTATTCTTCAGCATGCTTGTCACAGAAGAGGGAGCATGCATGCGTCCCAAGCATATGTTCCCTATTATGACCCAACCTAGGTCTAGCTTTTGGGCATAAGGAGCATTATGGAGTCCATTGATATGATGTCTCACTTTGTGAACCTGTAGGATTTCTCTTCCCAACAGCAGGATTATCTGGGCCTGGTGGTCGAGATCCGGTATAAGGTGTGCTATGCGTTTTAAGTGAGTGTGGTGTATTGCCACATCTGGCGTAGGAATTTCTGTTATCTGGGATCTGGTTACATTCAATCATCGCAGATAGTGGTAGGCAGAATTGTCTGTCTAAGGACTTGATTTGGTAGTAAGTAGCTTTCCTGCCTGCTGTTGTCACGGTACCTGCACACGTTTTCAATGAGTAGGGAGTGCTCGGTCCTTTAATGTGAAATAGGTCAAAGAATGTTGATCTAGCCAGGGATTGATTACTTTGATCATCTAAGATAGCATACAGTTTTATAGCTTTGTCTCTATGGCCTCTCAGATACACTTTGACGAAGCATATCTTTGAACAGGACCTACTGTCTATTGTCCCTTTGCAGACTTCTGTACATTGTGAAGTGATGTCTGGTGTGGCTGTAGTAGTGTTTCTTTCCTCCCCGCCATGCTCACTGTCAGCTGATGTGTTTTGTGTACTCCATGGAGCTGGGCCAGGGGGTAGCGCTGTGTTATGATCTGTGGTGCCACACTCTGTGCATTTTACACTGACCTTGCAATCTTTGGCGAGATGAGTTGTGGATGAGCAGCACTTGTAGCAGATGCCGTTTTCTTTCAGGAAGCTTCTGCGATCTGGCATAGATTTTCCTCTGAAGGCTCTGCATTTCAGGAGAGGATGAGGCTTCTGAGGGAGTGGGCACTGCTTTTCAGGGTCTTGAATCTTTGCTTCTGATTGCAAGTAGCTATCAGACCTGCGATTAGAACCTGGAGAAGAAACATTAGTCTTGTGCACTGCCACAGACGTTCTGCATGGATTTGCAGCTGGTGGCGGCGTGTCTTATGACATTGCGAAGTCGAAGCTGGGATCATTTCTGATTCTCGCTTGTTGCTACACACATTCTACAAATACAGAGAAGGGAGGGAATGAAACACTGTGTTTATGTTTGTACGTGGAATCATGTGTGAGCCACTTCTCCCGCAGATTGTAGGGCAATTTGTGGACTATGGGGTTCACACCTCTGGCTGTGTCGAGAAATGCAAGTCCCTGTAGGTCACCTTCGCATTTAGCAACTTAGACTTCCATTAGCAGGTCGCTTAGTTCTCTAAGTTTCTGGAGACCTTTGTTAGATATTTTGGGGAAGTCATCAATTCTTTTGAACAAGGCTCTTTCTATTACCTCCACTGAGCCGTAACACTCATCCAGCCTCTCCCAGATCTCTTTGAGGCCAGTCTTCGGGCGGTTAATATTAATGTCTCTGATTCTTACTGCATGTTTGACTGACTCTTCTACTAGGTATTTGACTAAGAGGTCTATCTCTTCCCTGTATTGCAACCCCAAGTCTCTAGTGGCATTTTGGAAGGAAGCTTTTCAAGCTCTGTATCCTTCAGCTTGGTCAGTGAATTTCCTGAGTCCTTTGGCAACCAGTTCACATCTTGTGAAAAACTTAGCAAATTCTGTTGTGAACCGGTTGTCAGTAGAGTATACTGGAGATGGGTTGCCTTGGTGGTGATGTGAGGTGCGTTCATACCTGTTAGCATCCTGTGAGTGGCGCCAGCCAGTGTCGTACTGCTTCGGTCTGACATATGATGTGGCAGCATGGTGATTCACGCTGGTTACCTGGTGAGGGGCAAAATAGTCGTTAGAAGAGTTGTTTTGTGTGACATTTTTGAGTTTGTATCTGACCTGGAGCTGCGCCTCATGATGACTCCCGCTTTCTTCATTGGAGATGTCATGTTCTTGTTTTGGTGCCGGTTCAGGTTCATAGTTTGGCGCAAGGAGATCATTAACGTACTGTGATGTGCATAGTGGTGGATCTTGCGGTGGAAACTCCAGACTCGGCATACTGCTTTGCCTATGCATCTCAGAGTCTTGTGCAGCTTCTAGCGACTCTGTCTCAGCGAAGGCTGCAGCAGCTTCCTTTTTTGCTGCTAGACTTTCTAAGGTGGCATCCAGACGTGTTCTCTCTAATTTAAGTTGCATTTCTTGGTCAGCAAAGCTTGCTTGTATTTTGGAGGCTTCAGCGTTTGCGCAGGCAATGGTGACCACGTCGCTTATGGATGTTGTCTTTGAGGAGACAGAAGTAACAGATTTTGACCTGTGTGATCTGTGAGACATAATGTCTTAAGGTAATGCTTGGCTGTGCAGAGATTGCTGTAGTTGTACAAGTCTCTGTGTGGCCAGTGACTTGAGTCCCATTAGCTGGATGGCTGCTGTTTTACTGTCCTGTCCTCACTAAACGGGCCAGGGCTCATATAGCTATACAGGCTGATAAACCAGTGTGCAGGATTGTCCAATAAGGAGACTGTGCTGGAATCTGTGTTTTATTGAACATCACAGCATATTGGGGAATGGTAAGACTGAAAATGACAGAAATACATGCAATCAATGCATGATATGGCAGAAACACATATTAAACATTACATATGTTACATTAATGTTGATAGGCTAGAGACTGAACAATACAATACTGACCAGAGGCTAGCATAAGCAGAGCTAAATGCAGAAAACACCAATACCTACCAGCAATGCAATCGCATGGAGGGACAGTAATGGACTCTGTTCTTCCTCAAGACAGGATGAAACGAAAATGGAGGCTGAGTTCCCAGAATGCATTGCAAAGGAGTGGGGCATGGATATGAGGGAATGAGACTGTAATAATAACAACTCTGGCCACTAGATGGAGGCAAACTACAGATCATAAATAACCAATGTGAATACTTCTATATTCTTAGCAAATATAAAACATTATGCAAATAAACGTCCAGAAACAAAGATTGGATGTCGGAGACAGAACAACATACCATTAAAACCATTAAAAAATATATACTTTTTATTTTTAAACCGTCTTTGCAAAATATTTGATAAATCTCTAACCAAAATCTTTTTTGGGCTGGAATACAAGCATTTAAAGTGGAAAAAAAACCTCCTCCTTTAAAAACTGTAAAATGTCAATCAATATATTCATCGGAAAAATATTTGAGCATTATTTTTTCTTTTGTTTTTTTCAGGGAACCTTGTTGATTTGTCCTGTTTTTAGGCTGAAAATCAAACTATGTACATTTTAATGTTTTGATCTCCAACAAAATCTTTATTATGAATGTCCATAGACAATGTATTTTTTTGTAAGTTATCTTATCTCTTTTATCCACCAAGGCAGTCACCACTCATTTACCCTACACCCCTTTTCCCACAATGGTAAACTCCGCTTATGGGGAGATGGTTTCTGTTATTCCACCCAATGCTTTTATGAGATCTCGAGCTGTCACACCACAAAATCTTTGGATTTTTTAGGTCACCTTCATTAGACTGGCCATGTTGCTGCAGGTCATATTTATCCTGCGCTCTACACTGAGCACTTATACCCAGGATTACATGTAAATCTCTGGAAAATGTGATTCAGACTGAAAACTTAATGGAAAATTCACTGGGATGAGACAGAAGGAGTCACTGTGACTTCAAGTGTGGCCTGTGATTGGCATTGTCCATGTTTGGTCACCTATTTTCACTCTCTACCAAAAATTTGTTTTTTCGTGATTCAGAAAGAAGAAAAAGGAAGAGAAATAGTAGGAATTTTAGGTGCTTGATACAAAAATAGCCAAGTTGTAGAAGTAACAGCAGTGGACACATTGTTTGATTATTGCGCCACCAAGGCCCTTGTTAGTAACATCAGCAGTAGTAGCAACAGCAACCACAGAAGCCACAACAAAGGGGTCAAAGACTGCAATGATGGAGGATCAATGCAGCCCACTGAAAACTACACCATGACCGAGTCTGCACAGTCTGAAACTGGGGTGGAAAAGTCATTGGAGATCCATGACTTGTTCGTCTTGATAAAAGTTAGGAGGCCTACACTTTTAGGGGAAAGACAAATGCGCTTATCCAACAAGAAACCACCAGCAGCGCTGAAGACATGTTTTGAGACAATTTTGGCTGCCTTATATAGGGTGTTGATGTCATTACACCACACCCCTCCTCATTACAGAGATGCACATCACCTGATTTACTTAATTGGTAGTTGGCTCTCAAGCCTTCACAGCTGGGAGTAGGACATGTATAAAAAGTATCATGTGATCAAAATACTCATTTGCCTAATAATTCTGCACACAGTATACATTTATTTACTTTCAAAATGAATTGCTATATGTAGACACAGACCTCCAGCTTCACCAAATCCATACATAACATTACATTTTCATCTTTTCTGTTAATTACCTTGTAGAGCCTAATGTCATCTACAAGTGATGAAATTCTACTTTGTATGCCACCAACTAGGTGATTAAATTAACACCTTCACTACCTTGCAATTTTTTTTTTGGGCTTTCGTTCATTCCTCCCTTTATTCCAGAAGCCATACATTTCTTATTTTTCCACCCTTATAGCCATATGGTAGCTTGTTTTAGTTTTGAATGTCACCATTTATTTTAGCATGTGATGCACTGTAAAAGCTAGAAAAAAAAATTCCAAGTGTGTTTAAATTGCAAAAAAATTGCTGTTCAAGATTTTTTTTATTATTGTTATTATTATTTACCATGTTCACTACATAGTAAAACTGACCTTGCAATATGATTCTCTAGGTCATTACAAGTTTGCAAATACCAAACATGTATAGTTTATTTCTATTTAAGTGGTGAAAATGTTTTGGGATGGTTGTAAGAAAAAAAAAAATCACTTGTATCACCATTTCCGAGACCCATAATGCTTTTATTTTTAAAGATCCGTAGCTGTTTGGGGGCTTATGATTTGTGCCTTGAACTGTCTTTTTTTACTGATTCCATTTTGGGGTGTTTTGATTACTTCTGATTGCATTTTATTAAAATGTTGTGGTGGCCAAAAAAGTAATACTGGCATTCGATTATTTGACTATTTTTATTTATCACTAAGTTTACTGATTAGAATAATTTTTTTTTAGATTTTTAGCAAAGATTAGTCTATAAATAAATGGGTGCTCAGAAATAAAAATATTTTATATTTTGATAGATTGAACTTTTACGAATGCAGCAATACCAAATATGTGTGTTTTTTTAATGTTTTATTTGTAATGGTGCAAAAGAGGTGTGAGTTGAACCTTTCTGGTTTTTTTCATTTCCATATTTTTTAAAAACTCTTTTCACTTTTTGAAGTATTTATAAGTCCTCTTGGGGACCCTGAAGAAGCGATTGTCTGATCGCTTGTACTAAACAGGGCAATGTTTCAGAACAGCTATGTATAGCTAAATTCCATACCCGTCATTCACAAGAGTATCATAATGACACACACAGGGTCCTAAACAGACCTCCGGCTGTCATGGAAACACATTGGGATAGGCATACCAATGTCCACATGTAATGACACACTCCCATGTGTGTTAAATGCTGCTGTCACAGATTGACAGCGGTATTTAACAGATAAATATCTTTAACGCCCTGGCCTATCAGGTCGTCACAGGGTATTGTGCAATCTGCCCTTCTGCACAGTATCCAATCCGCCTTGGTTACGGATCCTGATCCTTTGGTGTTGCTAAGAGCTTAGCCAGTCAAAACCCTAGAAACACTTTACACCATACCCACCAGACATACCATTGAGTGCCTGAAGGGAATAGGGCCGCCCACTTGGGACGTTGGTTGGGGAAAGTTAAAGGAGAACTGAAAAAGGAGTGGAAGGAGCAGGAGGTTGAGTGGTGACTCTCGAAGGGAGAGGTCACAGGTGAAGAGCAGGGCTCCTTGAGTGCTAGGTGGCAGACGTTGGTCTGGGCCTGGTAGGAGGTGGAACCCCGGTCGCAGGGGATCATGTCAAGGGGCACGGATTGCCAAGGAAGGCAGCCGGCGGCCTTGAGCCATCTCCGGGCAGGGGCCAGGGCATGAAGGGGTACGCGGACCCTAGGCTGGGAAGTAGCTTCAGGCGTCCGGGTAATTTACCCGACGGGGGTGAAGCCCCATGGATGTTTTCTATCTGGACTTTCAAAACAAGCTCAATATGGTACCAACAACTGATTTAGTGATAGGAAACAGAGGATAGATATTAGTAGTACTCACTCTGGGTCGTAAATAGTAATGAAGCAATATAGCAGTTTGCAATGGGCCTTCTCTTTAACTCCTTCACTACCTTTAATGTACATGTACTTGTATACATCCTTGCCTTTTATGGGGGCTCACACACCAAGCCTGCATCATTCCCTGCACATGATAGCTGATTTAGTCAACCATCTTGTGCCTTTAAAAGCCAGAGATTGTGGATATGTACCGCCCCCGTGCAGTGGCCGAGCCGCTCGGATACGGAACCGCAGTGGCTCATGGGTTCTCTAGACCCGGGGGTTAGGGCAGACACTCGAGTTTGGAAAGGGGGGTATGTACAGGGGGAGCCCGGTGGTGATGGTACGGCAGCAAGGTGTTTAACCCCTCCGTGGGTAAGGGGTTTGTGCCCTGGGGGCCCGGTGTTGGTGGTGCAAGAGTGGGGTGCCGTTGGGAAAAGGTAGGGTTTCTGCGTACTCACTCAGTCCAAAAATACTGACACCGACAGCTTGTAAACCAGAATTCTGATCACCGCTGCAGCATAGAGGGAACACGCTTGGATCCGTGCCCTTGGTGTTGCTTGTTAGCCTGTGGCCTTTTCCGTGGCACCTTGTTCACTGTTTGGACCCTATAGTGTGGAACTAGTCACGTCCTGCTCACCCGTATGGCTAACGGAGTGAGCTTGCTCTCAGGGTTCACGCTTGGGATTTGGTGGACTGTGTCTGGGAAACTTCTATCCCATCGGTGCGCTAATACCCTGATTTTGAAGCGGGTGAGGGATGAATCTTGAAGGCCTATAGTTTCCAGTCTCAGTTTTTATCCCTTTTTGAATATTAGGTCCATATTTGCTATGTGTAGAATTTTACAGCTATAGTCTTCAGCTCACTATTAAGATTTGCTCTGTCACTTGAAATTAATTAATTTCTATTTTTCTGAATTGGTTCATTTTGGCAGCAAACACATGAATTTATGCAACTGTCATTCAGATGAATAGGACTAATGAGTAGAATTCTGCAAATAAAATCTGCTGTATGGGAATTCCCAGGGATATCTCTCTATCACTGGAGAAACTATTTAACTATTTCATGTTTAGAAATTCTGAGAAATCCTTCAATATAATTATATTATAGGGATAATTCAGTTATATGTGGGAACCAGTCTAATTAATAATGACCTTTTTCTGCTGTTGAGAAATCATTGAGACAAAAAAAATCTAACTTACATTCTGCTGCAGACACATGTATAGTTCTATTCCTCTATGGTTCTGTCACTTTTATTGTCATAGATCAGCCCTTGACTGTGTCATAAGGATGCTGTGAGAGACAGGTGAGCCATCCAATAGGTTTCAGGGGCATCCTCGGCTGCTTTCAAGTATATGAATGACAGCAAGCCGCTCAATCTGGGACTGGAGCGGGCTGAGTGGTACCCATGCAAATTGAGGATTGCTTTGTAGCCTTATTATGGGCTGGAGCTGCATCCAAGTGTCACCCTTTAGTGTGATTACCTAGCATTTAGCTGGCTGACAGTGGTCAGATCACTGCCAGTTGTAGCTTTAACTTGGTGTTCTCTTCATGCCTTTTCTCTGATATGTTGTTGCCAGTCCTCTCACTTTGCTTCTGACTATCTGTTTGCCTAGCCCTTTTGTCATGATCCGCTACCTTCCTGGAATTTTAACATCGGACCATGACCTTATTATACCTTTGTCTTAACCATTTTGGTTATTTTGAGGTCTCCTGGTACCTTACTTCTTGACTACCCAGCCTCACAGCTAGCCCATGAGTAGTGACTAGCATCCCATTACAACTGACTATTACATTTTTTTTTTTTTTTCATTTTTTCAGCATTGATCCAGTTCACATATAATGTAATCAGGTGGTGAATCTGATGCAAATGATGCAGGAATTGACTATGGAATATCAGAATCTTGAATTGTTGCAATACCAGTTGCAGAGACAGGTTTCTAGTTTTATGAAGGTTCCCTATAGCTCTCCACTACCAACTGTGACTGTGATATCTACACCCTTGCATTTGGACTCTCCTAAACCTGTAGTGGCCCATCCTGAAATATTTCCAGTTGAAAAAAGACAATTTAAGGTACTTAGGGAGAACGGCAAATCATTTTTTACCTTACAACCATCTTCAGGGGAAGAATCTCAGAGGTAAAAAAAAATATGTCCCTCCTGCAGGGGGCCTTAAGATCTTGACATGTCTTTAGTTCCCAGGCTTTAGAATAGGTTTTTGTTGACATCTTTTTTAACACTTTAGGTGTAATTTACGACGAAACTGACAGAATCAAGATAACTGAGACAAAGATCATGAATCTGTAGTGGAGTGCACCTCCTGATTGATTATTCTCAGGGCGGACGAGTCCTGCGGACGGATCCGTGTGTGAGTACACCGGGTACAATGTTGAGGGAACTAGGATAGGCCTCCATAGTGAGAGTGCGGTATCCGCACGGCCCCTTGTAGTGGAGGCCAGTCAGGTAGTGGATAGAGTAGGTTGTGCATAACGTTTTATTACTAGTTGTATTTTCATTGTTCATTGTACTAGTTGTGGCAACCTGACTTTGCTGCCTCAGCTAAAATATACAAGACTGTAGTTTGATTCTTCATTTTTACACTTGTTTCCCTATTCTCCTTATCTTCAGCCACGCGGCAGAGTATATTTGCCTCTCTGTTCAATAAATATTCTTCTCTGGTTTACCCATTAAGTCTGTCTGATTCTGTGACTTGCTCAGCAAAGCGAGGGCCCTTGGTCTATCGCTTCAAACCTGACACATGTCAGTCACACCACTGAAGATTATTGTACCAAATTTCAGCAATGATCCACTGAGGTTCAGTGGAACGATGCAGCCCCCAGGTGTTGATTATAAGGGGGCCTTTTTAAAGCTCTTAAGAACAATCTGGCTCTACACATGGACCCTGGTTCCTTGGTGGAGGCTATGACCCAGGCCATAAAAAAGGATTTCAGAATCTGGGAGCGACATAGTGAGCAGCAGGGAGCCTCTTGTATACCCCCAGAGCCCATTCGTCTACCTGAGCTGGAGCCAATGGAGGTTGGAGCCACCAGCTCTTGTGCCATGGAAAACAGACGTCTGCACCATTAAGGACTGTATCTCTACTGTGGGCTGGCTGAACATCTTCTGAAAGACTGCTCGACTCATTCTCAGGCAAGCAAGTTGTTCGGAAAACACCTATGTTTGGACAATTATCAAGAACATTACCCAGACTTCCAGGTACCTTTTTCTCCTCAGATTTAATACTGCTTAAGACAGCTTTTTCCTTCAAGAACCATTTCCACTTTGGCTTTTGTTGGTGAGTCTGCCAAAAATTTTATTGATTCAGCACTAGTTCAGAAATTAGGAAGTCATTGCCAACAAAGGGAATTCAACCAAATATTAAAAATAAACATTTTATTTTCTGATATTTATTTGTCCAATTACTTTTGAGCCCCTGAAATGAAGGGATTGAGTTTATAAAATGCTTTAGTTCCTCACATTTTTATGCAATCATTTTTTGTTCAACCCACGGAATTAAAGCTGAAAGTCTGAACTTCAACTGCATCTGAATTGTTTTGTTCAAAATCCATTGTGGTAATGTATAGAACAAAAATGAAAAAAATGTTTCTGTCCAAATATATATGGACCTAACTGCATATCAGTTGATCAGTAGGGGTTCCAGGAGTCGAACCCTCACTGATCTCATATTAATGACTTATCTTTTGGATCTGTTGTTAATAATTTGGACTTTAGATAAACTCCTTAACCTAGCTAAAAGATTTTAAACCTGATCTTAGTTTACTGCACAAAGCAGATAAAGATTTCCTTATTTTTTTTGTTAAGGAGTATTATATTTAACATTTTATGATGTCAACATGCATATTTTTCATGAAATGTAACATATTTTCCTCTGGAGAAAAACATATTTAACACTATGAACCTATTCCAAACTTTTTTGCCCAATTAGTAAGTAGAGATAAATTAATCACATGTCTCAATATGTAGTGTTCAACAACCCATGTAGCCCAAAGACAGCAAATTAATGTCAGACGTGACTTTTATTTTTAAGTGCAAGCAAGAACAGGAAAACTGTCAGAAGGAAAATGGCTCCTGATCTGAGGACAACATTTAGTAATTCATTCGGTTGCTGAGTGTATGTGTTTAAGTATTGAAAGAGATAGCCTATGTCAGGACATGGCTTTATTAATTTGCAGCCCCATATTATACTTTTCAAAAAAGGAGAAAAAGGAGATGAGGCATAATTGAGGTACAAAAGTATTGACAATTTTTATTAATAGTTAAAAGACGGTAAACACCCCGCACTTTAAATGAATTGGAGCCGCTGCATTATATGGTGGTGAGTGGGGCTGGCTCTGGAGGCAAAAATTAGACCTCCAACAGCCGTTTCGCAGACGCTTTTTCTAGAGGAAGTGTGTTGTGTGCACTGAGGAAGCCTAACTAAATAGGGATTGCAAGGGTGCTAAAAATCATGTTTAATTGTCGTGGGTGCCAGTGCGCGTGTGCCGGCGATCGAGGTCAGACGAAAGCATGGAGCAGGGACACCGCTGTGTACGGCGCGTGCACAGGGCCAAGGGACGAGTCACCATGACCACCACGTGCGCGCACCAGACGGGCCCGGCTCCAAACCACGCCTGCTGTCAAAGAGCCGGAGGACGCGTGTCACCGCAAGAGATGGTAAGGAGACCAGAAGGAATGTCACAAGGAAATAGCATGGGTGATATGAACAGTACAATATAAGCAGGACATTCCATGGTAATATAAATATGATCGGAGGTATTGCATGAGAGAAACAATCCCAATGTAGATTGGCATCAAGAGAACCTGCAAAAACATAATAAATAAATGGCAGTGTGGCCATTGTGTTGCTTGCAAGAACACCATTAGAGTGTCTTCTTTTGTTTCGTCAGATGTTTCCCGGAATCGGCACCTTTCCCGAGGGATACCATTTTGTTATCCACTCGGTGTATTAGTTATGGCCAATTTATTGTATCTAATCCATATTATACTTTGTGCTGGAAATGTGAATTGATTGGGTACCCCCCCATCCTCACGCACACACTATTATACCTACTAAAGATTAACAGATTTATCCCTATAGAGCTGAGATGGTGACTCTCAGTTATAGGCCACTTGGTTGGAGTGAGGATGTTGGGGTAACCAGTGGATCTGGATTCGTACATTAGCCATTCACAACTACTGTACTGCACTGCCATGGCTCTGGAAATACTGAAATTATTTAGCCTTTGCACTCATACTCAACTTCTTAATTCAATCAGCCTCAGTTACTAAATAACATGGCCAAAGAAATATCTCAAGGTCTCCAATGTCCAGAAGTGTTAGGCTCACCTGGTGGGATTGCATCATGAAGACACAGGTCAAGGTGAACTCACAGAGCATTGGGAATTGGCAAAGCAGGCTGCAAGGTACATGAAATAGTAAGGATCTGGACAAGAGACTATGCTCCATGGAAGGCAAACAAGTGAGCCAAAATACACTGGAAGTTAAATAATAATTACTATTATTATTATTTATTATTATTATTTATTATTATAGCACCATCAATTCCATGGCGCTTTACATGTGAAAGGGGTATACATAATAGGGACAAGTACAATAATCATAAACAATAGAAGGCACAGACTGGTAAAGGAGGATAGAGGTCCCTGCCCGCGAGGGCTCACAGTCTACAAGGGATAGGTGTTCCTCACAGTGTTTCAGCTGGCCAATACGAACTTCCGCTCACGCGAGCAGGCGTGGCTTAATCAATTGGACAAGGTTTTCCAGGTTTGTGGGAGCAACTGTCCAGGTGTCTCTGCTGATGTCTCTTCTTCAGACAACCCGTCTTTACAGTCCACTATGTATAGGTACAGGGAGTTGTACAGGAGGAGGATACGGCTCTGGTGGAACCGGGCGTTCTTGACTAAGTACATGGATAATGGATGGGTTCCACGTGGCCTCCGTATCCAAGTATTCCCTTCATTCCCTGTCATTGATGAGGCCATTAAAAAGGAATGGGAGGACAACTTGCAGAGTTGTTCTATTAAGTCTATGGAGCTTCTTTCAAAACACAATGGCTCCACTCTGGACTCTATAGAGGCTGAATTGGAGGGCCTTGAAAATACTATTCAGAGCCTCTGTACTACAGATGCTCTCACCAAATTTAACATGGATATTGGCAATGATGCTCAGAAATGGGAGAGGGCGGTCTGTGACCTTAAGCTAAAAAAGTTCCAGCGTGATGCCAACGATTATTCCGCCGGAACTGCTTATAGGTGGAGCCACCGTTTTTCTAGGGGCAGAAAACCATCTAAACAGGGCCCCCCCTCTCGGTCTCGTTCCGCATCTAATTTTTCTGAATCATCTTTTGAAGAGACTTCGTCGGGTCCATCTGACAGGACACGTAACTCTGGGAATCCTATTGGAGTAACCACCAGGAGTCGCCAAAAGGATTCTACTACTACTTCTAAACAGTCTATTGTCTCCAAAAACAAATTACAGGTAATAAACCTATCTTCACAAGTCCTGTCAGATACTGAACTTGATGTACTCTCTAAAGGTCCAGTCACACTAAGCAACTTACCAGCGATCCCAACAACGATAGGGATCGCTGGTAAGTTGCTAGGAGGCTGCTGGTGAGATGTCACACTGCGACGCTCCAGCGATCCCACCAGCAACCTGACCTGGCAGGGATCGCTGGAGCATCGCTACATGAGTTGCTGGTGAGCTCACCAGCAACCAGTGACCAGCCCCCAGCGCCGCGTGGAAGATGCTGCGCTTGGTAACTAAGGTAAATATCGGGTAACCAACCTGATATTTACCGTGGTTACCAGCGCACGGAGCTACACGTGCAGAGAGCAGGGAGCAGCGCACACTGAGCGCTGGCTCCCTGCTCTCCTAGTTACAGCACACATCGAGTTAATTACCCGATGTGTGCTGCAGCTACATGTGCACAGAGCAGGGAGCAGCACCCACCACTTAGCGCTGGCTCCCTGCTCTCTTAGCTACAGCACACATCGGGTTAATTAACCCGATGTGTCCTGCAGCTACATGTGCACAGAGCAGGAGCCGGCACTGACAGTGAGAGCGGCGGAGGCTGGTAACAAAGGTAAATATCGGGTAACCAAGGACAGGGCTTCTTGGTTACACAATGTTTACTGTGGTTACCAGCCTCCGCAGAAGCCGGCTCCTGCTGCCTGCACATTTAGTTGTTGCTGTCTCGCTGTCACACACAGCGATCTGTGCTTCACAGCGGGACAGCAACAACTAAAAAATGGCCCAGGACATTCAGCAACAACCAACGACCTCACAGCAGGGGCCAGGTTGTTGCTGGATGTCACACACAGCAACATCGCTAGCAACGTCACAAACGTTGTTCGTTAACAGCGATGTTGCTAGCGATGTTGCTTAGTGTGACGGGGCATTAAGGGCTTAAATTTCTGCCCTACTAATTCCTTTGACTTTTTTTCAGTGTTAAAGGACATGAACTTGTTTGCCCAGAAGTTATTGCTAAAAAAACTCTACACCCGGAGACAACAACCTAGCGGTATGGACGAGACCGAGAGGGGCGCTCTTCGAGACCTCCAAGACCTTTTGGAGGAACAGAATCATGCCCCAGGTACATCTCCTGATTTTCTACTGTCCAGATCCACGCGCTTTTTCCTCTTGTCATTATGCCCGTCCATTGATATCTTTTTGAGGCTGGTGACCGACGACCTCGAACAACTACCAACACGGCGCAGATATGACAATTTAACTCGACGCCAGAGGTTGTTGGTCACACAGCTTCAAAGGTACTATGATGTCGTAATCAAGGCGGCGGACAAGGGGGGCAACATCATGATCTGGCCAGTGGAAAAATATGAAAAAGAAGCATTAAGACAACTTAGGGATAAAACCACCTATTGACGCTTGACTCACAGTCCCATGATCTCCTTCTCCTCTGAGCTCAAAAACATCTTGTCCTTGGTACATCAAAAGGGCATAATTGATGAGAAGATGCTCGAGGGGCTGCTCACTAGCTGTCCACGTGTCCCAACCTTCTATCTACTACCCAAAATCCACAAAGATGCCCTCAACCCCCCCGGGACGTCCGATTGTGTCCGGCATAGGAGGGTTATGCGAACCGATTTGTAAATTTGTTGATTTTTATTTAAAACCTTTAGTTTAATGCCTACCCTCCTATGTCAAGGACACCACGGACGTCCTGAGATGCCTTGATGGCATCTATGTGGATGATGATATGTTGATGGTTTGTGCCGATGTGGAGACGCTTTACACCTGCATCGGACATGAGGACGGCCTGGAGGCAGTCCGCTTCTACCTCCCAACCTCCGGTCACGATGGCGCTTTGGTTGATTTGATCCTGGAGTTGCTCGGTTTCGCCCTAACCCATAACTTTTTTGTTTGTAAGGACTTATTTTATCTACAGCGGTGCGGCACTGCGATGGGCGCGGCCTGTGCGCCAGCTTACGCCAACCTCTTCTTGGGTTTTTGGGAGAGGTTGGTGTTCGGAGACGCGGGCGCCTCGGGAAGCGCCCATGTGCAGTGCTGGCTCCGCTTCATAGCTGATATTTTTATTATTTGGCACGGCCTGACCGAGCAACTCGATCAATTCATGGATGACCTTAACCATAATTCTTTGAATATCAAATTGACCTATCGGTCAAGCAGAACCAAATTAGATTTTCTAGATATTTGGATCTACGTGGATGGATCAGGGGGCATTCAGACCGACGTCTTCCATAAGGACACGTCGGTCAATGCCCTCCTCCATGCATCCTCGGGTCATACCATGTCAACCATACGCGCCATCCCGACCAGACAGTTTTTGCGGATGAAGCGGATCTGCTCTACTTCTTCCACCTTTGAATCCCAGTCGTCCGATCTCCGATGCAGGTTTAAAGCTAGGGGGTATAGCAACAGATGCATAAAGAAAGGTTATCTTCGTGCTAAAAATACCCCCAGGGAACAACTTCTCCAATACAAACCACATCAGCCAACCACTGACAATCAGATTCAGTTTATTGGGACTTTCAATCATGAATGGGACACGATGAGGGGAATCCTGGGTAAACACTGGTCGGTCCTCTTTACTGACCCCACTTTGGCTGAAGTGTTGCCCAGGCGACCCCTCATGACAGCTAGGAGAGCTAGGAACCTCGGGGATCTTCTCGTTACAAGCCACTACATCCCGCCCCGGCAAAACTTTTTCGGATCGAGAGGACCTCTACGAGGATTTTTCCCGTGTGGCCATTGTGTTGCTTGCAAGAACACCATTAGAGTGTCTTCTTTTGTTTCATCAGATGGGAAGAGTACGTTCTCCATCGACCAGCATATCACATGCAGTACCACACATGTGGTTTATTACGCGACGTGCCCGTGCTCCCTGATATATGTGGGACTCACTTCACGTGAGCTCCGCATACGAATCAGGGAGCATGTCAGAGATATCGCAGCAGCTGGTTCGGTGGAGGATGTCACTCTTCTTAAAACACTCCCCCGTCACTTTAGAGCTTACCACAATTGTAACCCCAAATCGCTTGTGATACGGGGTATTGACGTGGTTCACGGGGGTGTTCGGGGCGGCAATCTACGCAGGACTCTTGCACAGCGGGAGTCCAGGTGGATTGTCTCCCTGAACACACTCGTTCCTTTTGGCCTAAACAAAATGGTGAGTTATGCTCCATTTTTATAGTGACTCTCTGCTCCTTGTTTATCTCCCTTTTTTTCCATCCATGACCGTGTGCTTGCTCTTGAGCTCCTTTTTTCTGCCTTTCCGGTCCTTCTCTTGTTGCCTCCCTGTACCATGTGCTTCTTGTATATGTAGATGTGGCACCCTTTGACACCTGGAGTTGTGGGGTCCTTGTTTTTAACCCGTGTTTGCTCTGTGTTTTACATTTCTATTTTTAATTTTCTCTATTTTCTAATTATTATGTTTTTGCAGGTTCTCTTGATGCCAATCTACATTGGGATTGTTTCTCTCATGCAATACCTCCGATCATATTTATATTAGCATGGAATGTCCTGCTTATATTGTACTGTTCATATCACCCATGCTATTTCCTTGTGACATTCCTTCTGGTCTCCTTACCTTCTCTTGCGGTGGCGAGCATCCTCCGGCTCTTTGACAGCGGGCGTGGTTTGGAGCCGGGCCCGTCTGGTGCGCGTGCGTGGTGGTCATGGTGACGCGTCCCTTGGCCCTGCGCGCACGCCGTACACAGCGGTGTCCCTGCTCCATGCATTCGTCCGACCTCGATCGCTGGCACACGCGCACTGGAACCCACCGCAATTAAACATGATTTTTAGCACCCTTGCAATCCCTATATAGTTAGGCTCCCTCAGTGCACACAACACACTTCCTCTAGAAAAAGCGTCTGCGAATCGGCTGTTGGAGGTCTAATTTTTGCCTCCAGAGCCAGTCCCACTCACCACCAGGTAATGCAGCGGCTCCAATTCATTTAAAGTGCGGGGTGTTTACCGTCCACATGCACACTTTCTCTGCTTCTTGGCTCTATTATTGTTTCTAAGTTTGGTACGGATTCATAGCCACTAAGCAGAATTGTGCCTACTGTTCATGGTTCTCACCTTGTCACTCTTTTCCACCATGCTTCTTTGCGGGGGCACACGTCCATTTATATGTCTGACTTCAGGTACACACATAATTATTTATATACTAGAAGGTGGCCCGATTCTAACGCATCGGGTATTCTAGAATTTACGTATTGTGTAGTTAATGTATGTTTTTTGTTATATATATCGATGTTGTTGTGTGTAGCTGCCAGTGTTTGTGTAGGGTGCTGTAAATGTTCTGGGTGTTGTCTGGGTGTGTGGGGGGTGAGAGCAGTGTTGTTTGTGTGTTGCGTTGTGTGTGTTGCGTTGTTTGTGGAGCGCTGTGTGTCTGCAGCGTTCTGTGTTTGTGGTGCTGTGTGTGTTGCGCGGTTTGTGTGGGTGTGGAGTGCGTGTGTGTGTTTTGGGGGAGGTATGTTTTGTGCAGTGTGTGTGTTGCGCAGTATGTGCGTATATTTATGTATGCCGCGGTGTTTGTGTGTTGGGTGTTGTGTGTGTGCGGCGTTGTCTGTGTGTGGGTGTCTGTGTAGGGCGATGTTTGTGGTTCCCAGTGTGTGTGTGTGGTGTGTTGTGCGGTGCATGTGTGGCGGTGTGTGTGTTTTGGGGGAGGTGTGCACCCCCATCGTGCTCCATCCCCCATGCTGCGCACCCCCCATTGTGCTCCATCCCCCATGCTGCGCACCCCCATCATGCTCCATCTCCCATGCTGCGCACCCCCCATCGTGTTCCATCCCCCATGCTGCGCACCCCCATCGTGCTCCATCCCCCATGCTGCGCACTCCCCATCGTGCTCCATCCCCCACGCTGCGCACCCCCCATCGTGCTCCATCCCCCATGCTGCACACCCGTGATGCTGCGCACCCCCATTGTGCTCCATCCCCCATGCTGCGCACCCCCCATCGTGCTCTATCCCCCATGCTGCGCACTCTCCATCGTGCTCCATCCCCCATGCTGTGCACTCCCCATCGTGCTCCATCCCCCATGCTGCGCACTCCCCATCGTGCTCCATCCCCCATGCTGCGCACTCCCAATCGTGCTCGATCCCCCATGCTGCACACCCCCCATCGTGCTCCATCCCCCATGCTGCGCACCCCCCATCGTGCTCCATCCCCCATGCTGCGCACCCCCCATCGTGCTCCTTCCCCCATGCTGCGCACGCTCCATCGTGCTCCATCCCCCATGCTGCGCACCCCCTATGCTGCGCACCCCCCATTGTGCTCCATCCCCCATGCTGCGCACCCCTCATCGTGCTCCATCAACCATGCTGCGCACCCCCCATGCTGAGCACCCCCCATCGTGCTCCATCCCCCATACTGCGCACCCTCCATCGTGCTCCATCCCACATGCTCCGCACTCCCCATCATTCTCCATCCCCCATGCTGCGCACCCCCGATCGTGCTCCATCCCCCATGCTGCGCACTCCCCATCGTGCTCCACAGTCACACATCAGACAGTATACACGCACACATCTGATCGCATACACTCACACCCCACTTCTCCCTGTGCCCTCCGGTGGACGGTCCCAGCAGCTATGCTGCACGCCGTGCTCCTCTGCCTTCTGCCGACACTCACACATCCGATCGCATACACGCACACATCCAAATCGCATACACGCACACATCCGATCGCATACACGCACACATCTAATCGCATACACGCACACACACACACACACACACTGACGATATCGCACATACGCGCTTACACAGTAACAACATCCGGAGATACCACATGCTTCCGGCCACGTGATCCTCCGGCAGGTCCTGGAAGGTCACTGCACGCACAGTATCGCCGCCGAGAAGTAAGCGATATCACTGGATGTTGTGAGTGTGTTGATGCGATCTGATGTGTGTGTGAGGTGTGTGTGAGAGTGAGTGAGTGTGATCTAATGTGTGTGTGTCTGTTCTTATGTGTGTGCGTGTGTGTGTGTTCTGCCGCTGCAGGACCTTGATGCGCTCACCTGTTCCCGGTTGGCGTTTGGTGAGTATGACTGCGGGGTCTTCTTTCTTCTGTCTTCTCTCTTCTGGGGGTGTTCGCTGCCTATAATGAAGTGTCTTGCAGTGTCTTTAACTCTTTCACCGCAGCATGACATTTCATTATTGACCGCAGCGTATGCCGGCTCCCTGCACATGTGTACCGGGGGCCGGTGTTCGCTGGTAACCATGATACACATCGGGTAACTAAGGGAAGCGCTTCCTATAGTTACGCGATGTTTATCATGGTTACCAGCGTACACCGGCTCCGTCACGATCCCAGCATCGTAAGGTTATGTCTGGGCTGGGGGAGTCGGGGCTTCGTTTGAATTCGGGGGAAGGGACGTGGCCGAGCGGTCGATGCGTGCGGAGGGTCGGGGTGAGCGGCCAATCCATGCGGGGAGCGGGGCCAGGCCGAGGCGAGCGGCCAATCCGTGGGGGGGTGGAGCCAGGCCGAGCCCAGAGCGGCTAATCCATGCAGGGGGCGGGGCCAGGCCGAGGCGAGCGGCCAATCCGTGGGGAGGGGCGGGGCCAGGACGAGCCCAGCGGCCAATCCGACAGTTGTCACTTTTATGACACTGTCACAGTGACACTGTCACGGTGATATAATTTTGGAGCAAGACAGACAGAATAAGGCAATTATATATATAGATGGCTTCTTACGTGTGCCCCCATATTTTGAGCCGTTGCACTTGCTAAGTGTTGGTGTTTTTTACATCAGTTATTGGTACTTGTGCGGGTTACTTTACCTACACAGGTACATTACAATACCTTTTGGCCTGGTTCTGTCCTGCAATCACTTCACCCCCCAACCTATTACATAGGAATATTTTTCCTTACCCACACCATGGTTACCTTCTCTAAGCTTTTGCCTATTTCTTACTATTTTGTATTGTCTTTTAACTATTAATAAAAATTGTCAATACTTTGTACATCAATTATGCCTCATCTCCTTTTTCTCCTTTTTTGACATGTTTCCCGGAGTCGGCACCTTCCCCGAGGGATACCATTTTGTTATCCACTCGGTGTATTAGTTATGGCCAATTTATTGTATCTAATCCATATTATACTTTGTGCTGGAAATGTGAATTGATTGGGTACCCCCCATACTCACGCACACACTATTATACCTACTAAAGATTAACAGATTTATCCCTATAGAGCTGAGATGGTGACTCTCAGTTATAGGCCACTTGGTTAGAGTGAGGATGTTGGGGTAACCAGTGGATCTGGATTCGTACATTAGCCATTCACAACTACTGTACTGCACTGCTGTGGCTCTGGAAATACTGAAATTATTTAGCCTTTGCATTCATACTCAACTTCTTAATTTAATCAGCCTCAGTTACTAAATAACATGGCCAAAAAAATATCAAGGTCTCCAATGTCCAGAAGTGTTAGGCTCACCTGGTGGGGTTGCATCATGAAGACACAGGTCAAGGTGAACTCACAGAGCATTGGGAATTGGCAAAGCAGGCTGCAAGGTACATGAAATAGTAAGGATCTGGACAAGAGACTATGCTCCATGGAAGGCAAACAAGTGAGCCAAAATATACTGGAAGTTAAATAATAATAATTATTATTATTATTTATTATTATTATTTATTATTATAGCACCATCAATTCCATGGCGCTTTACATGTGAAAGGGGTATACATAATTGGGACAAGTACAATAATCATAAACAATACAAGGCACAGACAGGTACAGGAGGATAGAGGTCCCTGCCCGCGAGGGCTCACAGTCTACAAGGGATAGGTGGGGATACAGTAGGTGAGGGTAGAGCTGATTGTGCATATGCAATTGAGGCATACGAAGAGGAAAACAGGTCTGAAACAGAAAAGAGATGTGGGTAGCAAAATCCACATCAAAGGTAGAGCAATGTGAACAGACTTTAATAACAGTTTGTGATACTTTCATCAAATGATAGGTAAATCAGCAAGTCTGGAAGTTTGCAAAAATCATAAGTTTGTTAAGACAAATGCAGCACACTGATTAGTTCTAAATATCAGTTTATAATACTTACTGGTAATAAAAAGTCCAGTAATAAAAATAAACCACTCAGTATAAATAACACAGTACAAAGTATAAGAAGATAAAAACAAAGGGCATTCACAATCTTGAAGGCTGGGAATACAGAAATAGCATTTCAAAAGTATAAAGATCTCAATAAAAAATGTAAAAAAGAAATCAAACAAGCAAAACTAGCTGCTGAAAAACAAATCGCCAACATCATTAAAATAATTCACAAAGTATTTTATAAATACATCAATGGCAAAAAGACAAAAACGGATGGTATTGGCCCCTTAAAAGATAATAACAGGATAATTATAGATCACGAAGATTTGGCTGATATTAAACAGGCACTTTTCATCTTTGTTCACCAAGGAACTAACTATTCCTGGGATTATTGGATTATTCAATAAGAAAAAAATTGAAGTTTGCCATATTTATTATGTCTAATTATTATAACTAATTTAACACAAGAAGAACACCTTGCGTCTGAGCAAGGGCCAGTTAGCATTCATCCATAGACATTGACTCTCTTAATTATTGCTGACACAGGATTGGAGGATGGTTGACGTGGTAATGATATTTAAGAAAGGTAAGAAGGTGAATCCCAGCAACTACCATGCAGTAAGTCTGACATCAGTGGTGTGCAAAGTTTTTGAGGGCATTTTAAGTAATCGTATGCAAACATATATTGCAGAGAATAATACTGACAATCAGCAGGGACTTACGAAACATAAGTCGTATCTAGCCAAAACCAACATTTTGGGGTATATATGAGGAGGTAAGTGCAATTCTAATCTAAATATTGGTAATGCAGCTGATGTGATTTATCTGGACTTTGCAAAGGCATTTGATACTGTACCACATAACAGTAGTATAATGAAGCTCCAAAATCAGGGACTAGGGAAAACTACATGCAGATGAGTAAGTGGCTAAAAAGACAGGTAGTAAAAAGTCATCGGAAATGGTGCATTCTTTAAATGGGCTATAGTCAGCAGTGGGGTCCGCAGGGATCTGTGCTAGGACCGATTCAATTTAATCTCTTTATTAATAACCTTGTGGATTGGTTGAGAATAAAGTGTCAGTCTTTTCTGATTATAAAAACTATTTAGGACATTAAAATGTGACCTTGATAGTACAAAAATACAAAACGATCTAGATAAGATTTCTGAATGGGCAAACAGTTCACAAATGAGACTTAATTTTGATAAATGTAGAAAAATGCACCTAGGATGGATTATTCCTTTTTTGCATTTAAATTAAATGGAAAAAAACTTGGTACTACAGAACAGGAGAAGGACTTGGGTATTTTGGGTACAAATAAGCTGAGCAGCAGTGCTCAATGTCAGGCAGTAGCTGAAAAGCAAAATATATTTTAGGGTGTATAAAAAGACAGATTAGATCCCATGATCCCAATGTATTGTTACCCATATAGATCAATGGTAAGGCCACATCTAGAATATGGGATCAAATTTTGGGCTCCACATTTTAAAAAGTATATTCATTAGCTATAGTCAGTTCAAAGAAGGGCCACTAAATTTTTACAAGGAGTGGAAGACCTCCCAAATGTGAGAGGTTGGAAAAATTGGGCTTGTTTAGCTTAGAAAAAAGATGTCTCACAGGTAATCTCATTTGTATGTAAAAATACAACTGTAGTCAATACATATGAATTACTCCTTTCAAAGACCATACTAAGGACCAGGGTGAATTCAACAGGTAGAAGAAAGGCGATTCCAGCAGTTAAATACGGAAGAGTAGTCAGACTGTGGAATGCCCTACCACAAAAGGTAGTAATGGCAGACACTAGAACAACTTTCATAAAATGGCTAGATGATTTCTTCAGCACATAACATTGTGGGTTATAGATAGTTTAGTGTCAAAAATGTTTAATTGGTGGAGGAAGGTTGAACTTGATGGACCTACAGTAGGTCTTTTTTCAACCCATGTAACTGCAAACAATGAGTTTGCTGGTCTTGAGAAACAGTAGGTAATTAAAAAATTAATTGGAGTCTCAGGAGATGATATAAACAGTGGGCACTATATGAAGCCAAGGTCAAAACAAACAGAAACTGACACATTGCAATGTCAATTACAAGACATATAAGTATGTCCAAGTGGGACTTGTAAGACCTTGGGAAATTATGTCACTGAGGAGTGCAGGGACATTTGTAAGACCTAACATTGAGCACAACAAAGGGTGGCAAACATAGGGAAAGTGAGCATAGCTCAGCCCTGAGGAGGAGACAGGTATGCAACAAGAAAAACATAACCAACACTGTGACATGACTTCGAAACATATCAGAGCCTATTTTTCATTAAAGTTCAATTTCGTATTTGATGATTCACAAAAAAATGCATTAATTTGCAGTTTAATATGTGCTAAATATCCAGGATAAGCTCAAGGTATGACTCAAGGATGACAGTACAGTAGCAACTATTGAGCCTGAAAAATTAAGTTTGAGTTGACTCTGAGTTCATTCTCAGAATTACAAAATTTTAAACCAATCAAAAGCATTGTCACCTAAGCAAGCACAAACCTGTTTCAAAGTATAATAAGTAGCTAGCTGCATAGGTTGAGGCTTAAATAAAAGTCACAGAGGCAAATCAAAAATTTCAACAAGCAGGCTATTGTGACTTGACATTTAGGCTGGAATTTTAGGGTGCTTGAACACCACTTCTGTGGCTTTCCATAATTACCACTATTTAACACACATAGAGATGTTTTAAGATAGCTTGAACTAGACTGCAGAGGAAGGTGTGAAGATTCCAGAAAAAGCAGTTTTTTTTCACTTAATGAAAAACACGTAATGCACAGTATATTAAGTAAAAAGACAATTCTTATCCTTAGCTGCAAAGACATGTTGGTAAGATGGCTGACAAACATAAAGTAGGGAAGGAGGGAGAGGTTAGTGACATCAAAGCAGCTACAGGGAGAGAGGGAGAACAACCTTCTGAAAAAGGCAAACCTTTTGCATAGCTACAATATGAGAACAATACAATGCAATACTCTAAGGGGTGCTTTACACGCTGCAACATCGCTAGCATTTGCTAGCGATGTCAAGCGCGATTGCACCCACCCCTGTCGCACGGCCGATATGTGGTGATCGCTGCCGTAGCGAACATTATCGCTATGGCAGCGTCACACGCACATACCTGCTCTGCGACGTCGCTGTGACCTTTTCTAAGGGGGCGGTTCGTTCGGCGTCATAGCGACGTCACAGCAGCATCACTGAACCACCGCCCAATAGAAAAGGAAGGGCGGATATGAGCGGCCGGAACATGCCGCCCACCTCCTTCCTTCCTCCTTTTCCGGTGGACGCAGGTAAGGAGATGTTTGTCGTTCCAGCGGCGTCACACATAGCGATGTGTGCTGCCACAGGAACAACAAACAAAATCGTACCTGCAGCAGCACCAATATTATAGAATTGAACTACGTGTCAACGAACAACGATTGTTCATGTTTTTGTGCTCGTTGATCGTCGCTCATTTGTGTCACACGCTGCGATGTCGCTACCAGCGCCGGATGTGCGTCACTAACGACGTGACCCCGACGATATATCGGCAGCAATGTCGCAGCGTGTAAAGCAACCCTAAGATTCCCAAGTCGTAGGACATGACAGGAATTCTAGAATTAGAACAATGACATTCTGATGTTAAAGCCAATTTATGAAATATTCAGGGGTAATACTGGTAAGGACACATGCAGATGACCATATTTCTGGCCCAAGTACTATCCAAGAAAACATCAAATTGCACTTGGACCAATGTTATTCAATGAGACATTTTTATGTCTGATTTTTCCTCTAACTGAGTGGTCTGTGGTAAACAGTCAGAGAATGAACAATTTGCCTCCAAGAATGTGATGCCACTAAAGCCCGCTTTACACGCTGCAATGTATCTTCTAATGTGTCGGCGGGGTCACGTCGTAAGTGACGCACATCTGGCATCGTAAGGTACATTGCAGTGTGTGACAGGTACGTGCGATTGCGATTGAACGGTAAAACGTTCATCACACGCACATCGTTCATTTCTCTAGAATTGAACGTCAGATTGTTCATCGTACACATGGTAGCACACATCGCAGTGTGTGACACCCCGGGAACGATGAACAGATCTTACCTGTGTCCTGCGGCTCCCGGCCAGCAATGCAGAAGGAAGGAGGTGGGCGGGATGTTTACGTCCCGCTCATCTCCGCCCCTCCGCTTCTATTGGCCGGCTGCCGCGTGACGTCGCTGTGACGCCGAACGTCCCTCCCACTCCAGGAAGTGGACGTTCACCGCCCACAGCGAGGTCGTATGGACTGGTAAGTACGTGGGACGGGGGTTAATCGTTTGTGCGGCACGTTCAACAAATTGAACGTGCCAAACATACGATGGGGGCGTTGCAAATCGCATACGATATGGTATGCGAAATTGCAACGTGTAAAGCAGGCTTAAGTCATTAATTTCTATGAGTTCGTGAAAAAAATTGGACCAGCACTCATATGATATATGAGTGGTGTCTGATTTTTCAAACTGACAGAATGAAGAAAATGGAGAAACATTTTTTTTATTATTCTCCACATGCGATAAAAATGGATCCCACTTTGATCAAACTCTGATTATCATTATTGGACTGTTTTTCTTGGATAGATAAAATATTGTTGTGTTAACGAGTGTATAAAAAATTGGTCCCATTCTCATCCAGAAAAGTGGGATGAATTTTTCTCACTTGATATGGCTTATTTTCGGGGTAGGTCTTTTATGTGGGAAAAATGGTTATAATTTTATTCCCTATTTATAGCTAATTTTACCCCCAAAAGAAGCTGACACCCCTCCAAAAGAATCACACATACCAGACCCAAATCACATAGAGTTGGCAAGCGCATTGGCTCTTATGTACAACTGTCATGTGTAACTATGGGGATAGTGAGAAACAGGGGTCCCTAAGATGACCCTAAGACTAGGGGGCACTGTGCTGTCCCTATTTTCAAAGATACACATAATAGCAGAAAAGTCTGAGTTTCCTTCCAGGCCCTGATCCTGACCAGCCGTGATCCTATACCCCTTCCCCTGGGGGGCTGGGACAGGAGTGTGATTTAACCCACAGAAATAGAAAAACAGGAACCAAACTGTCACAAAGCATGCCACACAGCAGTATAAGATAACAAGAGATTAAGAGGAAAACAAGAGGAGAGTGAAACAACAAGATGACTGGTAAAATCGACAACAACACCAAGCATAAAGCAACTTTTTCTCCAGTAAATCATGAATGCCACAGCACACAGACCAACATAACAGAAACTATAGTCGGCGTGGGTGGAACTGTACCACCCCGGGGCTCGGCCGCCTGCCGAGCCGCTCGGATCCGTACTTGTCGGTGGGTGGCTCGAGCTCCTCCCGGACCCGGGGGTCACGTCACTCCGAAGGGAAGCTGGCACTACATGTAGGGATTTCGGTGGGGAAAGTCCACGGCTGAGGCCGTGGCGTTTAGGGATGTAAGTTCGTGACGCTACCCACGGGTTGTGGTGAATGTGGACACCACCGCTGCCGTTAACTAGGCTCCAGGGTACGGTGTTATGCAGCCTGATGCTGACCCCTATGTGGGCAGGGGGTGATGGTGCGGTGCAGTGTGCGGCCCGAGGGCACTGTTGTACTCACTATGACAGATACACCGGAGTCTCTGGTAAACCAAAAAGGATGTTGGTTGGTGCCCGCAGCCGGCTACGCTTTGCCCCTTACTCGGGTTGGTGGTTCCTGCCTTTCTCCTGCACCTCTGTGGCAGAACTTGACTGCCTATGCTTCAGCAATGGTAGTCCGCTCCCCGGCTTTATGTGTGTCGGGGAACCCATTTGCCTGCTGGCGCTGGCCCGTGGGATCTCTCTGCCTGTGCGGTGGCTTTCTATCCCCCTCAGTGGGCTGTTGCCGTCTTTCGGGTCTTGGGACGGGAAAGGACCTAAGGTCCAGACCTCAATCAGTATATTCAACGTGGTCCAGTGGCTTCTGGACCTCGTTCTGGGTCTGAGTACCCCTCCTGGTGCTCCGGTTTCCAGTTGGTTCCCCGATTCGGTACTGGTGGGCCACTGCCCTGTCCCGGTCCCTTACGGTTCCTCCAGCCGTCTTCCCGACTCCTGCAGGCGGCAACCACCGTCTGCCTCCTGGTCACAGGGTATCCGGACTCCTACTTAGATCCCTGACAGACATTGACACACCGTTACTGCTCTTCTTCACCTCCACAACTCATCTGCTTGTGTTTTTCCCGCCTCAGGCTATCCGAACTCCTTGGAGGGCGTGGCCCACCGCCTGCCTCCACCCCCGGGTGTGAACATCAAGACCTGAGACGGGTGACTCAGGGTTTTTAGGTTGGCTGGTTACACCTTTTTAGGGGCTGGTGGTTGTGCAGGGGGTTTACCTGTGACTACCTGGCTAGTCCAGGGTGTCACATTCCCCCTTGGTTTAATGCAGACCATCCGCAGGCTGCCCGACCACCACCAGTTTATTTTTGTTTGCTGTAAAGATAAAACGGGGTAAACATAAATGCAAGTATACTAAACTTTTTTACAATTCAGGTATGCTTTTGGAGAATCATCCCTTACGGGAGGCAAATTTTTAAATGTTGCATAATAAAACAGTTTTATTAACGGGAACAGGACCAGGTCCTTCCAGTTGCCCACCCAAGCAAACCTAGCCTTGATGCTGCCTCTAAGAAACAGGCAGCACACCTTTTCCCCAGTCCAGGAATGGGTCAAGGCCCGGGTATTGCCCTTGCGGGCCGGGTAAAAAGTTCCTTACCCGGCAGTCTCTCAGAGGCCCCACGTCCCGGGGACCCCTGGACCCGGAGGGTTTTCACCGGTTACATTGGTGACGGGACCTCGGCCTCCTCTGCCACAGGTCCTTCCTCCAGTCTGCCTCTCCGGAGGCTGTGGGACCTGAATGGTGGTCTGGGACTTATTTACAAACCCAAAAGTTATTGGGTGGCCTGCAAGTTCACGGCCTTATCTATGTTGGAACGGGGTAAAACAGCAAAGTCCCAACGGGGACGGGCAGCATGGTCCCAATGCGGACAACAACTGGGGTAGCCGGGATCCGCTACCTTTTACCTCTCATCTTCCTCGCACTCCTCTTCCACCATAACCTCATGACTATACGGCAGGGGAGGGGACTTAGGGTGATCCTTTCTCTTTACGCTGAGGGCAAACCAGCCCCTCTCCCCGCAATGCCGGGTGTAAGTAATAAGGTCGCCGTGTACCAGGAAGCGGTCCGGGTGACCTACGGGCAAGTGCGGGTAAACGTCCCGGCGGGACACGAACACTTCAGCCTCCAGGCCGGGCTCGTATATAAACCCCCATCCCCGGTCGGGGTCAAATTGACGGACTTGGCCTTGATAAGTCGGGCCCCGCACCCGGTAGGTTGTGCTCCTGAGATACTCTTTTTCCCAGATGGTACGGGCTAGGATCTCGGCTCTCCTTTTCCCCCATGGCCTCGATTTCCTGGCCCAGCTGGTTCGGCCGCCGCTCCCCGGTGTCGGCAACGACCGACACTCTCCGTGGGGAACCCCAGTGTATCGCGGCTGGCTCTGCTGCCTCGAAGCAGCCACCCCGCAGGAACTCAGCTGAGGCCTGCGACCCGGGAACGACCAGCCTCCCCTGCTGGGCCTTCTTTCGGGCAGCGCCCACCTCCTTCTTGGCCAGGCGGACTGCCGGGGCCGGGGTGTTTTCAGGCGCAGCTTCTTCTGGGACTGGCGGGACCACATCAGGAATGGGTACCTTCCGGGAATGGTCCTTCCAGGGCAATGAGGTTGGAGCAGGCCGATCATGTGGCAATCCGCGGGCCGCCTCTGCAGGTGGATCCTCGCGGGCGTCTGGGACGGACTCCGCCACAGATGTTGGGGGTGGCGAACGGGGTGGGAAGGCAGCGACAACCGATACAGGTGGTGAGTGAGGCAGCATGGAAGGCAGGAGCAGGTGGGGTCCCTCAGCCGCAGCAGCCGGTCCTTCTCGGACACAGGGGCGTGGGTCGCATATCTTTCCCTCCAAAGCTGCCGCCACTTCACGTGCCCGCAAAGCGGCAGCTATCCCTTCCATCTCGGCCGCCCAGCGCTCCAGGAGGAAATACACCTGCACTTGGAGACAACAGCTCATCTGTGCAGTCCGGGCTTCCACCCACGCCGCTGTTCCAGGCGCGGGCTCCGGGATCTCGGGCTTGCCAGATGGGGCGGACATGGTGCACATTCGGGATCGAGGAACACAACGGGTAGCAGAGTCCTGGAGTCCCTGCCCTTTATCCACTCGGTCACATGGCACGGGATCTTCACCCGCCCACCCCTTGGTCTTTTTGGAGCACTCCGCTTTCTTTCTGTTCAGCTTCACTTTTTAGCCGCACAGTTTCCTGCACCGCTCTGTGTCCAGTGGGTGGGGCTTCAACTCTCGCGCTCTTTTCGCGGGGAAGACGGGCTTTTCGCGGGGAAGACGGGTCTGGCGGGAAACTTCGCGCAAAGGGATAGTGACAAGATGGCGGATTCTGAAATTTTTCAACGGGTCACCGCTGACATCTACTTCAAGGCGCACTTCCACCGGTAAGTTGACGGGTTTGAATCCTGTTCGTGACGCCAGAAAAGTCAATGTGTACCGCCCCGGGGCTCGGCCGGCTTCTGAGCCGCCCGGATCCGTGCTCGTCAGTGGGTGGCTCGAGCAACTCCCAGACCCGGAGTTCACACCGCTCTGAAGGGAAGCTGGCACTACGTGTAGGGATTTCGGTCGGGAAGGTCCAAGGCCGAGGCCATGGCATTTAGGGATGTAAGTTCGTGACGCCACCCACGGATTGTGGTGAATGTGGACACCACCACTGCCGTTAACTAGGCTGCCGGGGATGGTGTTATGCAGCCTGGTGTTGACCCCTCCGTGGGCAGGGGGTGATGGTCCCGGGGCCCAGTGGTTGTGAGTAGAGATGAGCGATGTTCGAGGTTCGCCAATTTCATGTTGTCATGATTTTTGGGGGTGCTCGAGATCGAACTCGAACGCGAGCTTTTTGCTAAAAGCTCGATAGCTCGAGTTACGTTCGAGAACGGTTCGATCACCAAAAACCCTAGCTAGTTACTAGCTGGCTTTTTACTGTAATAGTGTGAGTCACTGTGATTCACGCTATTATCAAATTTCAGTGTATAGTGTGTGGGGAGGGACGCGGTTTAGATCTGTGGTGCACTGCTGAGAGGATGCCGATCACCATTTTTTTTTTTCCTAAGTGCGCGTGCAGTGGGGCGGGCCAGGATGTCAGCCAATCATAGACACAAACACAGCTAAGTGCATTTTTTCCAGATAAGCAAGGGCATGTGTCATAGACTGTGAATGTCACATGTCCTTGCCTTATAAAATACGGCCATTTCCCCTATTACCGCCATAATCTCCTTTGTGTGGGTGGGTGACATTCACCGCTCACGCTGCTGCCGCCTTCCTGCTGTGTGCGCTATAGACATGCTGCAAGCTACCCAGCGCTCTAGGGATTAGGTACTGATGGTTATTTCTATTTCAGCCCTTTTCAGGGTTGATTTCCAGGCGTTCATAGCCATAGCTGCTAGGCAGGTCCGTGCAAACGCTGTGTACAGCTTTAGATAACAGCGTCTGTGTACCTCAGGTCAAGGAATTCCTTGCTGCATTTCATCATTAGGAGGGATAGAAAGTGAGGCTTCCTTTCCTGCCCTGGTACCCACAGAAGCCGGGCACTTTACCCACCTGCCCACTTTTGATATGCAATTTTATTTGCCCAAAGAGCTGACACTTTTTCTGCCATCCTAAAAGTGTCTGGAATAGTAACTTAGTTTTCCTTATCTGCCCTGGTACCCATAGAACCCGGGCACTGTACCCACCTGCCCACTTTTGCAACGCAATTTTATTTGCCCAAAGAGCTGACACTTTTGCTGCCATCCTAAAAGTGTCTGGAATACCAAGTTACTTATCCTTTCCTGTCCACTGACCCACAGAACCCGGGCACTGTACACACCTGTCCATTTTTGATACGCAATTCTAATTGCAAACTGTGCTGCCACTGTTAGGGGCATACAAAAATTGTCTGTGATAGTCAGTGTTGGTTGTTCAGCCGTCTATAAAGCTAGACCACCTCTGCATTGTACACACCTGTCCATTTTTGATACACAATTCTAATTGCAAACTGTGCTGCCACTGTTAGGGGCATACAAAAATTGCCTGAGATAGTCAGTGTTTGTTCTTCAGCTGTCAATAAAGCTAGACCACCTCTGCAATCCACACCAACTCTCAATTTTTGCATCCACATTTTAATTGGCCAATCTTGTTGCTAACAAAATGAGTGGCAAAAGGACAGATGCTGGTCGAAAGGGGAACAGGCGTGTTGGAAAAGGAAAAAAAGTTTGTGTCCATGGGGAAGGTGGGAAAGCTACATTAACATCTGCTGAAGATAGGCCATCTTCCAGCAAAAGTAAGATGTCTACTACTTTCAGTGGACAATCCGATGTGCTCCCTTTTTTACGGACCCAAACAACTGTAACAAAGGTAGATGATGCACAAAAAAAGAACATGCTTGAATGGATCTCAAGTGCTCCAACAAGTGCCCTCTCCTCCACCTCAACTTCAACATCCAAAAAACAACAGTCCTCTGAGTCATCCCAATCACTATTGTTTTCTCCCAGCTCTCAAGTCTCCACCCGCTCTGCAGAGTATGGTGTAACAGAGATGGCTGAGTCTGCAGAGCTTTTCAGCCACACTATAGCCTGGGAATCAGAGGTCTGCTCCCAAGCTACAGTGAGTACAGACCAGGAAATGGTCTGCAGGGATGCCCAGAAGCTTAGTGACTCAGATTCTGGCCCTGATGACCAAGTTTCTGAGCATAATGTACACATTCCAAACTGTAACACCTGTTGGTGGAGACAATGAGGAACATACTGATGACGATGAGATGCAGATACCTGATAGGGATGACAACTTAAATATTTAGTCAGGGCAGGACGAGTTTAGGGAGTGCAAACACAACGCTTGATGATGAAGTTCTAGATCCCACTTAGTTGTGGTCAGCTCTTGTGAGCGAGTTTCGTAAATGGTTGTCTCCACTCAACCTGCAGCCAGGGAAGGCCGCGTGCGACAATGATGCAAACCGGGGTACGGCCCTTCGCCGGGGCAATGTGACACACGTGCCTTGTATGGCTCACGTGATGAACCTTGTTGTCCAGCAATTTTTAACCCACTATCCTGGCCTAGTTGGGCTTCTGCACAGGGCACAGTCACTCTCTGCTCACTTCCGCCATTCAAACACCGCAGCTGACCGATTTGCATCGCTCCAGAAGTCTTTCGGCCCGCCCTTTCATCGCCTGAGATGCGATGTGCCGACACGCTGGAATTCGACTCTCCACTTGTTGCAGCGACTGTGGCAGCACAGCCGAGCCCTGGTGCAATACGTTATGACATATAGCCTGGGCCAACAAGATGCACAGGTGGGGCAGATCATGCTGATGGAGTGGTCTCAGATCAAGGACCTATGCCCTTCTGCACAGTTTCGACATGGTGACAAATATGTTTAGCGCTGACAATGCCATTATCAGCATGACAATTCCAGTTATTTACATGCTGGATCACACGCTAAACACTATTCGGAGACAGGAGGTGGGACAAGAGAAAGGGGAGGAAGTATGGGAGGATTCATATGCGCAAGGGATACCAACATCTACAAAGTCCAGACGTTCATCATGACCAAGGCGGCAGGTATGGGACAGTGTGGGAGAGGGATTAACAAGGGCGCATGGTAGCATCCAAAATGTTGGGGAAGGTGCAGGAGAGCATTGAGAAATGGAGGACAAACTCTCGATGGACATGGAAGACTCAGCAGATGAGGGAGACCTTGGTCAAATTTTGATTGAACGAGGTTGGGGGGAGATGTCAGCGGAAGAAAGCACGGTTATCACCTCTACGCCACAAACACAGGGAGGACTTGGTCTGCATGGATGCGCAAGACACATGAGCGCCTTCTTGCTGCACTACCTACAACATGACCCTCGGATTGTCAAAATTAGAAGTAATGATGACTACTGGGTTGCCACACTATTAGATCCCCGGTACAAGTTCAAATTTTGTGAAATAATTCCAGCCATAGAAAGGGACGCACGTATGCAGGAGTATCAGCAGAAGCTGTTACTCAATCTTAGCTCGGTTTTTCCACTAAACGCCAGTGGTGCACGGAGTGAATCTCACAGTTGTCACTTGCCAAGCATGGGACTGTCTCGTCATTATTAGTCAAACTATACCAGCAACACCGTATCTGGTGCTGGTACCAGCAATTTTATGGAATCTTTTCAGAATTTTTTCAGACCATCCAATGCAAGGCCACAAGAGACAAGAAGTCTGACACATAGTCAACGGCTGAAGAGGATGATACAGGAGTATCTCCAAATGAACATCGAGGCCATGACTTTGCAAATAGAGCCTTGCTCATTTTTGGCTTTAAATCTTGAAAAATAGCCAGAGCTCTCCACTTACGCCTTGGAGATCTTGTCGTGTCCCGCAGCCAGTGTTGTCTCTGAACGTGTCTTCAGTGCTGCTGGGTGTGTGCTGACAGATAAGCGCACGCGTCTGTCCAGTGACAATGTGGACAGACTAACGTTCATTAAAATGAACAAGTCATGGATCCGCAAGGACTTTACAACCCCTGTGCCATCCTGGGGAGAGTAAAGGCTGGCGTATTTTTGAATGTGCTTGATGCAAATCAACCTGTCCAGTTTGCAACTGGGGCACAAGTGCTGCCACTGAAGTGGTGTCTGTGGGGCCCAATTTTTGAAAAAAAGGGAGACTCTGCTTGGAGTCCCCTTGCGGTGTTTTTAAAAATGAGCCAAGATGAATAAGTCATGGTTCAGCAAAGACTTTGCTACCTACCCCGGTGTCATCCTGGGGACAGTTAAGGCTGGTGTATTTTTGAATGTGCTTAATGCAAATTAACCTGTCCAGTTTGCAACTGGGGCACAAGTGCTGCCACTGAAGTGGTGTCTGTGGGGCCCAATCTTTGGAAAAAGGGAGACTCTGCTTTAAGCTACTCACTGGAGCTTGGGAGCAGACCTCTAATTCCCAGGCTATAGTGTGACTGAACAGCTCTGCCCACTCACCCATCTCTGTTACACCATACTCTGCAGAGCAGATAGAGACTTGAGAGCTGGCAGAAAGTAAGTGCGATTGGGGTGACAACTCAGAGAACTGGTTTTTTTGGATGTTAAAGTTGAGGTTAGGAGAGGCCACTTGTTGGAGCACTTGAGATCCATTTAAGCATGTTCTTTTTTTGTCCATCATCTTCCTTTGTTACAGTAGTTCAGTTCGTAAAAAAGGGAGCACAGATTGTCCACGGAAAGTAGTAGACATCTTACTTTTGCTTGAAGATGGTCTTTCTTCAGCAGATGTTAATCCAGCTTTACCACCTCCCCACGGACACAAACTTTTTTTCCCTTTCCAACACGCCTGTTCCCCTTTCCACCAGCATCTGTCCTTTTGTCACTCATTTTTGTTTGTGACCAGATTGGACACTTAAAATGTTGTAGCAAAAATGGAGAGGTGGTGTACAATGCAGCGGTGGTCTAGCTTTATTGACAGCTGAAGAACCAACACTGACTATCCCTGAAAATGCAACTACCTAAAACTGGCAGCACTGTTTGCTATAAAAATTGCATAGCAAAAATGGGCAGGTGTGTAGAATGCAGAGGTGGTGTACCTTGCGTGGCACCAGAGGAACACTAAGTAAGTATCCCAGACCCTTTTATTATGCCACTAAGTGTCAGCACTGTTTTCTATTAACCCCTTCACGACCGGCCGATTTTTCCCTTTCCGTTTTATTTTTTCGCCATCCTTTTTCTGAGAGACGTAACTTTTTTATTTTTCAGTCAATATGGTCATGTGAGGGCTCATTTTTTGCGGAACAAGCTGTCCTTTTAAATGGAACCATAGGTTTTACCATATATTGTACTGGAAAATGGCAAAAAAATTCCAAATGCAGAAAAATTGCAAAAAAAATTGTGATAGCACTATTGTTTTTGAGATATTTTATTCACTGTGTTCACTGTATGGTAAAACTGATGTGTGGGTGTGATGCCTCAGGTCGTAGACACCAAACATGTATAGGTTTACTTTTATATAAGGGGTTAAAAAAATTCGGAAGTTTGTCTGAAAAAAGTGGCGCACGTTTTTTGCCATATTCCGTGACCTGTAGCGTTCTCATTTTTCAGGATCTATGACTCAATGATGGCTTATTTTTTGCGACTCGAGCTAACGTTTTTAACGGTACCATTTTTGCGCAGATGCTACATTTTGATCGCCTGTTATTGCATTTTGCGCAAAAGTTGTGGCGACAAAAAAAGTCATTTTGGCATTTGTAATTTTTTTACCGCTACACCGTTTACTGATCAGATTAATTGATTTTATATTTTGATAGATCGGGAGTTTCTGAACGCGGCGATACCAAATGTGTGTATATTTTTTATTTTTTTAACCCTTTAATTTTCAATGGGGCGAAAGGGGGGTGATTTGAACATTTAGGTTTTTTTGTTTTTTTTAATTTTTTAAAACTTTTTTTTTACTTTTTTTTATTTTACTAGTCTCCCTAGGGGGCTGTAGCGATCAAGAATCCGATCGCTCTGCACTATCTGCTGATCACAGCTACACAGCTGTAAACAGCAGATACGTGCACTTCCTGCTTCCCTGGCCTCCGTAGAAACCGAAAGTGAAAGTGGTTCATGTCTAGCACAGGAGTCATCACATGACCCTGTGCTACCATGACAACCACCGGAAGTCGCGTGATCATGTCACGTGACTTCCTGTATCGGGCGGTAAATAAAACTTTACCGCGATTGCGTTTATAATGGCGCTGTCACATATTGACATCTCCATTTCAGGGGTTAAATGGCACGAGCAAATAACGATTCTGCTCGTGCCTAGCAAGCACACATCTCAGCTGTGAAAATCAGCTGAGATGTGCGCCGATCGCGTCATGCTGCTGCCGGCAGACCGCGGGCAGTAACGTTATGACCGCTAGGACGTAATTTTACTGCCCGCAGTCGTTAAGGGGTTAAAATTGCGGAGCAAAAATGGGCCGGTGTGTAGAATGCAGAGGTGGTGTACGCTGCGTGGCACCAGAGGAACACTAAGTTAGTATCCCAGACACTTTTAGTATGCCACTAAGTGTCAGCACTGTTTACTATAAATAATTGCGTAGCAAAAATGGGCAGGTGTGTAGAATGCAGAGGTGCTGTAGGTAGGAGGACAGCAAAGGAAGCCTCAGTTTCTATCCCTGCCAATGAAAAAATGCAGCAAGGAATTTCCTGAGCTGATGTAGTCAGACACTGTTATCTAAAGCCCTGCACAGTGTTGGCACGGACCTGCCTAGCAACAATGCCTAAGAACGGCTGTAATGCAGCCCTGAAAAGGGCTGATATTACAAATAGTCCCTAATCCCTAATGCGCTGTGTAGATTGCACTGTATGTCTATAGCGCATACAGCAGCAGCAGCAGGATCGGGAGCAGTGACTGTCTTCCACCTGCACCAGAGAGAAAATGGCGGCGACAGGGAAAATGGCCGGATCTTATAGAGCAAAGACATGTGACATGCGCTGTCTATGACACATGCCCTTGCTTGTCTGGCAAAAATCCACTTTGCTGTGTGTGTGTGTCTGTGATTTGCTTACAGCCTGGCCCGCCCCACTGTACGCGCGGTTAGAAAAAAAATGGCGATTGGCATTCTTTCCGCACTCAGCAGCAACACTGATCTAAACCCCCCTGCACACTATATGCTGAATTTTGATAATATCATGATTCACAGTGACTCACACTATTAGGCCTCTGCCACACTTACGTGACAAAACGTACCATTTTTGTCACGTACGTGTTAAAGGGGTGGTTTGATCCGTGTGTGCCGTGTTTGTGGCACGCACGTGTTCTCCGTGTGTTATACGTAATAACACACGGAGAACGGAAAGCCCCGACTTACCTACTTCTTCCGGTGCTGTCTGCGGTGCTGAATGTCAGTCTCCGCCCCAGGCCATGCCCCGCTGACGCTACTTCCGGCCCCCAGTGAAGGAGAAGCGCTGTTCAAATTCACTGGGGGACGGATGCAGGGGACAGCCGCGGCAGAGACAGCAGGACTCGTGGAGGTGAGTATGTGTTTATTTAATTTTTAACATGTCACGTGACTTTCTCCGGCGCGTGTCACACTGACCCGCATCCACACTACATCCGAGTGGTACGGGTGCGGGCCGTGTGACACCCGTGGTCCCGGAAAAAAACTGACATGCTGCCGTTTTGAAAAAATGGACACACGTAAGTACGGAACGGACACACGTTCCGTTCCTAAATACTTACGTGTGTCCTAATCATTATGATTACCTAGGTCCCCGTGTGCACGTGTCTCCGGTACGTGGAAAAAAAGGCACACACGTTCCAGAGACACGTGAGTGTGGCAGAGGCCTTACAGTGAGAAGCCAGCTAGTATCTAGCTACGCTTTTTGTTAATCGAACCGTTCTCGAACGTAATTTGAACTACCAAACTTTTACCAAATTGTTCAAGTTCGTCGAACGACTCGAACACCCCCCAAAATCACTCGAACATAAAATTGGCGAACCTCAAACATTGCTCATCTCTAGTTATAAGAAAAACTTTACCAATATTACATCAAGATCATAAACTAAGGCAAATACTCTCACAAGAGATATAATTTGTGTCTAGAAAATCCCCAACCATTGTTTTTTTCCTCTCCCCAAGCCTATTTTGATGCCTAGTAAATAACACTTATCAAACCTGGTTGAATACCATAGTTTTTTTAAATGCGGTTCTGTTTGTATGTGTTGTAATTTTATTAGTTTTTCTTATACATTCACTTTAATTACTATGTCAAAATCATGCACAATTGAGAGCTAAATTAATTGCAATATAGCATATGTTGTGTATATCATTCATTACCTGTAGTGTGTGCCAACTGCAGTATTTGGGCTGCACTACAGGTCGACTAAAAAACCGTATCAGTAGGCACTTGTCCGATGCACGTAACAAACTCACCACCACATGTTCAGCTGCATCTAAACAGTTCTTGGTTGCACATGGAGGAGATGACTCCCCATGGAAAGTCATGGATATAGAGAGAGTTTAGTCACCCCTTTGTGGTAGTGATCACAGGAGGAAACTCATTAATCATGAAAGTTGGTGGATATTTTTACTAAGGACAAGAGTCCCTTTTAGTCTTAATATAAAACAAGACTTGTTATTCTAATATAACTAAAACTTTGGTTCTCTCTTTTTATTTTATTATTACAATAATGTATGGACTGATTAAATTATTGGGATGAACTTGGTATTATATGTAACTCTCATTTTTTGTATTATATGGTTTTTTTTTCTTATTAATGAATTGGCACACATGATTTGAGAATATGACTATTAACGCCACTAGTATGAGTTTTAGTTTAGATACAAGGAACAAGGATTGATATCAGAAATGTGTGTGTCTTAGACCCTTGTTGGCGCGTTATCTGTAACTTGATTTTACCTCTCACCATATGAGTTTATGGATTTTTCAAAATAAACTTGGCTTTTATGAAGATAAGTTGATGGATCTTTCTTTGACATTTTCCTCTGGGTGCTTTGTGGGTTAATAAATCAGAGAAAGAGGGTGATTTTTGTTTTTTTTTTATGTTTAAATAAAGGATTTTTTTGCTGTGTTTTGTCTTTCTCCTTTTACTTACAGGAGTAGTAATGGGTGAGATCTCATGGATCCCTGCCTATTATTAATCGAGGCCTTAGTGGAAGCTGGGGTTTTTGACAAATTGCAGCTGTCATTAACCCCTTAGATTACCCCATTTTATTTCGCATCAGGGCAATTGAGATGACTTTGCTACCTACCCAGGTGTCATCCTGGGGACAGTTAAGGCTGGCATATTTTTGAATGTGCTTGATGCAAATCAACACATCCAGTTTGCAACTGGGGCACAAGTGATGCCACTGAAGTGGTGTGTGGGGCCCAATTTTTGGAAAAAAGGGAGACTCTGCTTGGACTCCCCTTGCGGTTTTTTACATGATTTTAGAAGGGCATGACATGCCTATATCTGTGTCTCCTCCTCTTTTTACTTATCCAGCTCTTTTGTTTTCGCATGAGTATATGTCCTTGTCACTTTCCCATGTGTTTATGGTGTCTCGGGACTTGTTTGTCACCTTTTGGACACCTTTGAAGGTGTTTTATATGTGTTTTTATGTGTTTGTTTGCCTCCCATTGTTTTTAATGGGGTTCGAGTGGTTCGTTGAACGGTTTATCGAACATTTGTCGAACGGAGCCTCCGTTCGACGAACCAAACCGAACTCGAATGCTAGGGGTTTGGCTCATCTCTACTTATAACTTTCTTAATCTGGTTGAATTATTTTATTTTTTGCAGTATTAATCATCCAACCAGGATATTTACATTCTGTCAGTGTTTGTTCCACAGACCAAAATTTCTTGTACAGATCCTCTGAAGATGAAGAATTTTTCATTGTCCTGATCATCACTTTAATGGATATGTTTTTAATTACTTGTCTTTGGTGGCATGAGGTGGCTAGTAAGGTGGTATTGCCTACTTATGCTTTTCTAAAAGGGGATACTTGAATTAAATTGTATTCATCAATATAAAGTGGAATATCTAGAAAATCAATTTTTTGGGGGGACATTATATGTCAATTTTAAATTCATAGAATTATGATTGACACATTTAATAAAATCTGGGATAGAACTGACGTCCTCGTACCATATCAAGAGTAGGTCGCCGATATAGCCACCAAAGCAATTGATATGGGACAAGAAAGGGTTGTGATAGGAAAAAAAATATTTTTCCTCACAGGCTCCCATACTTATGTTAACTGGTTGTTAAAGCTAAAATAGTTGATAGTCAAAAGAAAGTTTACTGCTTTACCTAGAAAATTTAGACTCTCAAGACTGTATCCAGTATATCTGGCTAAATGAAATTTAAGGATATCCAGAACTAAATGATGCAGGATGGCGGGGTATAAACTGACAATATCATATTTAATGCATGTGTAATACTTATTCATAGGCATAGGATCCAAAGATGCAATTATATGTTTCATATCTCAAATATGTCCAGGTAAATTTGCTGCAGATCTACCAAGGAACTGAGTTTTTCTCCCAAATGTCCAATGCCCGTAACAATAGATCTCACTGCAGGTGGGAAGGAATTTTTATGTACCTTTAGGAATGAATGAAAATTCGGATATGCTGTAAATTCAACATATAGATTATCAGGTTTTTTTTTTCTTTTTAGAAAAAACACCTTCATTTATTCCTTCTTATAACAATTGAGATAGTTAAAAACACCCAGGTCCAATGTAATCCACACCACAAGAGTTGGAGGTTCCTGCACCAAATCTGCATCTTCTGGCAAAAAACTGCATTAAAACGCAATTCACTTTTGATGCGGTTTTTAGTCAGTAGATGCAGATTTGGTGCAGGTATTTGGAGTATAGAATCAAGCAACAAATCTGCATCTCCTGGCAAAAACGCCTTTGGTTCTGAAATGTCTGTGTGGCACCCCTGAGGCTTCAGTCACCACAGGGTACGACATCTGATTTTAGATGTAGTGTTCATCCCGGATTCTTGTGTGATCAGTTCCGGTTCCACATCACACCTCAAACTACACTCTGCAGACTTCCCTCTCCAATGGGGACTGGGACCAGGCTCGGGTCACAAAGGGGGTCTTAATAGCGGTTGGATCTATGGATGCCCTATGGATGCCACTGCACTTAGTGACTCCCGACCCACTGGGTGTGGGACTCGGGGTCAGGGAGGAGGAGTCACTGGGGAGTGGGAGGAGTCTAAAAAATGTTAGGGAGAGTTTGAAAAGTCAGTCAGCAGGGGACTTTGGTGCAGAGAAGAGCTCACCTAGTGACTTTGATGGGACAAAAGGAGTACGGTCGCCGGGGAGAGTACGGTGTCAGTACTCATGGGACAGAGCACAGGCGGGGTGCAGAGACCTAGTACAGGAAGACTCTTTAGGCTTACCTGTCAAATATGCCAGGTGAGGGAATCATCAAGGTTCCTCACTGACTTTAGTGTCCAGGGCACAGCAGCAAAAAGGAACCCAGGAATTGCAACAGAGGTCCAACCCATTGAGAGGTTCAAGATGCCTGCCATACGGGCCAGGACTATGAGATCAGGAGGGGACCCCAAAATGTTTCGGGCTACGAGGACCCACCAAATACATCAAGGTGCATGGAGGAAGAGCCCACCAGGTCACAACACTGGCACTGAGATCCGAGGCATTCAGGATCGTCTGGAACCCATCTTGGTGGAGACTGGCACCCCACGGGCATAAACAACAATCTGTGAGTAAAGACATCTTGAGCCGCAGCTCTTGTGTTGCCTGCTTCTTCCTGCGCCCTGTCAGCCCTGGTGAATACCGCCAATAGAACTACAACTCCCATCCATCTCACTCTTGCTGCTGTAGTCCACCCAGTTCCTACCACAGACTCTCCTAACAGTTGCCCTGGGATTACCCGCTTCACCTGTGGGAGCAGAAACATCTCAGCTGCCACAACACCAGCCCCAGAGGTCCCGTCAAGCAGGCGTGGCCCCTTAGCCACAAAACCACAGATGGCGTCACAAAAGACAATTCCTTTTATTACACCCAACTCCCATCATCATTCCCCATTTATTATAAAGACACTGCCAGGGTCACGGAGTCAGACTCCCGCCAACGCTGACGACACTGGAGTAGTCTGGCTCAGTCTCAAGTACCTTAAGGCCCTGGTGGGGGCATGTCATCTGCACCAGATTTCTGCACCAAACTTGCATCTACTAGTAGAAATCCACAGGGAAAAGGCATAAGAACCTCAATTTGTGTGCAGTTTTTGCCAGGAGATGCAGATTTGGTGCTGGAATCTATACACCAAATTTATGCACCAAATCAGCATCTACTGTCAATGAAAGGGGATGCAGAATTGGTTAAGGAATTTGGTGTATAAATTCCAGCACCAAATCTGCTTTTTTTTGAGGAAAAAAAGCAGTTTTCTGTGAGCAGATGCAGTTCTCATTACACTCAATAAATTCACCTGAGTTGAGGTCACTGAGGTCAGTGAGTTCATCTGAGGTGAGTTGACCTGCAGTCGTAGGTGGAGTACACAGTCCAGCTGTGACTGTAGGTAAACTCGGTGAAGTCACCGCTCATGGCTGAGGCTCAGACAGTGTCTGCTGGAATCCACAGGCGATGATGTTCCCTAATGTGTCCGTACACTGCAACATCAGTATATAGCAGAGCCAGGATCATTAAGGGTCATCGTGGTGTGGAATACATCGTACCTGAGTGTTTTGGGGCTTAAAAAAATTTGAGATAGAGGACATTTTTAAATAAAAGATTTTTGTATTTGTGTTTATTTCTTTTTGCTTACAGGATTAGTAAAGGGGGTCTCACGGACCCCCATCCATTATAATCCAGGGTTTAGTGACAGCTGTGATTTTTGACAAATCACAAATGTTATAAACCCCTTACACTACACCATTTCACATCGTGCCAGGTCAATTGCGATGACCTGGGTAAGTGTCAGAATTGTTGCATCTCATGACTGTGACAATTCTGGGCCGCTGTGGGCAGCTGCTTTTGGCTGGGAGGCCCAATAACCATGGGCCTCCTCAGCTTGAATATCGTGGCTAAGTATCAAAATTGGAAAGAACCACACACTTTCTTTAAAATTACTTATTTAAATAATTTTTTAAAAAGCCACATGGGGTACCTCTTATTTTGATACAAAGCCAAGATAAAGTGCATAGCGGGGAGCTGCAGCCTGTAGCACTATGCTATATCTGCGCTGGGTATCAATATATGGGGACCCTACATCATTTTGTTTATCTATTTATTTATTCATTAATTTTTACACTACATTAGGGGACCCAGACAACCTCTGTGAGGACAACCAATCAGAGATGCCTCCAAACCAGAGATGTGTCTACAGCCATTTACAGATGCTGAGACAGACGGTGGATGGGAGAATCAGTGAATATGCATGAAATGTAATAAGTAGTGATGAGCGAACCCATAGATATTCAGGTTCGCCGAACCAGCACTGGAAAAAATATCGGGATCAGAGCGCTAACTTGATGCCAAACTTAACCCCGAACAATGAACCCCATGCAAGTCAAAGGGGGCAACACTTTCAGGAATATAAAATGGCCGTGAAATGGCCATAGTAAGCGCTAGGGAGCTGTGGTGGAAGTTAAATGGTAGTAAGAGCAGGATAATTATACATACCATGTTTCCCAGAGAATCATGCTGCAATCAAACTCCCTTTCAGGCTCGTTAACTAAGGTTCTTGAATATTCACTGCTTCCTCAGCCCACTCTCTGTGCCAGTGTCTGTGATTGGTTGCAGTAAGTTTGCTGTATAGCAATGTGAAAATAAATAAATAAATAATTTTAAAAAAATAACATACTCTCCCAGCATATTTTCATAGTCAGCGCAGGTAAAACTACAGAAGCATACTGCAGCCCCCACCTGTGAGCTTTACCAAGGCTGGATATCAAAATAGAAGGGATGAGTAATGGGCGGGGGTCTGATAGATGCCTCATGTTACTAATCTAGGGCTTAATGGCAGCTGTGAGCTATCATTAACCCGTTATATTTCCCCGATTGCAACCGCACCAGGACAGTATGGACGAGCAAGGTAAAGCCCTGATTTGTTACATCTAATGGATGTTACAATTTTGAGCAGTTACGGGCTGGCATTTTTAAGCTGGAGGGGCAATATCTACAGCTCCTCAAATCCTGATACTATCAGCCCCCACCTGTCTGCTTTATCATGGCTGGATATAAAAAATGAGGGTGACCCTATGTCTTTTTTTCCCAATCTTTTTTTTATCAAGCCGATGCAAAACTCCCAGGAGAGGGCTGCAGCCTGCAGCTGTTGTTTTACCTGTGCTACCTATCAAAATATGATGGGAGCCTACGTCATTTTTTTTAAATTATTTATTTGTTTTGACATTTCTATACAGAAAACTGACTGCAACCAATCATAGACGTGGACACAAGATGGGGAGTGTGTATAGCAGTCTGCAACCAATCACAGACACTGGCACAGAGGGTCGGTGGGGGAGGTAGTGGATATTTATGAACCTTAATTAGTGGGCACGGAAGAGAGTCTGACTGCAGCGTGAGCCTCTCTGAAACATGGGGAAACACGGTATGTATAACTATCCTGCTCTAACTGCCATTTAACTTCCATTTGTAGCCCACGTCATATTTTTTTTTAACAGTCATTTTCCTGGCCACTCAGAAGCATGCTAATATTTGGCATTGCTGCCATTGCGCCCGAGGTGCCAACAGCCTATAAGCTTGCTGAGTGGTTGCTCTGCGACCTTTTAACAAGCCTTGTTCAGGCGACAAACCTGAACAGAAACTGGATGTACAGTCAAAAGTCTGTGAACTCTGCAGTTCGGGTTCACTCATCCCTAGTAATGAATGAATCTCGAAGCAGTGTAACAGCACCATGTGCTGAGAATGGCAAGTATGTCCTGCTTTAACCATTTTGCTTCCTTTTTTTATTATCCGGATAACCGAACCTCAATGGTACATGCAAGTGAAAATCCGTGTGCGAGTTCGGGACCCAGACACCCGGTGTTCTGTACGAACCCTGAACTTTACCTTTCGGGTTTGCTCATCCCTAGCCTCGTAGAGTTAATTTCAATAAAGTATTTTTTTCCCTTTTATTATTGAGTTAGTATTGGCAGTGTCTGATAAACATTAGTGATGAGCGAGTACGCTTGTCACTACTCGGTACTCGCACGAGTATCACTGTACTCGGGCTACTCGGCGGGGACCGAGTAATCTCGCGATACTCATGCTGTACTCGTGGTCTTCATCCCTGCATGTTGGAGCTCTTTTGAGAGCCAGCCCTCATGCAGGGATTGGCTGGCAGACCACTGCAATGCCACAGCCCTGTTAGTTGTGGAATTGCAGTGTTTGGCCGGCCCGCACAGCGTGACCGAGCCTTTATACCGGCGGGCGCGCTGTGCTCTGCACACAGCCATCCAGACAGTCAGTGCAGGGAGAGTGTTGCTGCTACAGGGAAAGGTTTGCGGCCCTTTATAGTTATTTCCATAGCAGGGCTGCAAACAGTGTGACCAGAAGTCCTTCTCAGGACTATTGTAGTTGTATACAGTCAGGTAGGGTATAGCCAGGTCGGAGTACAGGAGAAGAGTCCTTCTCAGGACTATTATTGCTGTATACAGGCAGGGCAGGCAGGGTATAGCCAGGTCGGAATACAGGCTAGTGACCAGAAGAGTCCTTCTCAGGACTATTGTAGCTGTATACAGGCAGGCAGGCAGGGTATATAGCCATTCCTAGTGGTGACCGTATACCAGCCTTCATCATATCTGGGGCTGGTGTAACACAGTCTAAAACAGTCCTGATAGTGTCAGACTTCTGAGTAATTGTCGCTCCTAAAAATCTGTTAGGTTCTTAGAGCGTCCGTGCGTGCATTTAAAAACCGCACGTGTGCCTGTCGGTGGCAGCGTAGAGGTGCACTTGTGTGCATTTTGCACAAACTTGGATATAACGCACAAGTCTAGTGAATAATACACGTCAGCAGTGTCTGATAGTGTCAAACTTCTCAGTAATTATCGCTCCTAAAAACCTGTTAGGTTCTTAGTGCGTCCGTGCTTGCATTTAAAAATCGCATGTGTGTGCCTGTCGGTGGCAGCGTACAGGTGCACTTGTGTGCATTTTGCACAAACTTGGATATAACGCACAAGTCTAGTGAATAATACACGTCAGTCAGCAGTGTCTGATAGTGTCAAACTTCTCAGTAATTGTCGCTCCTAAAAACCTGTTAGGTTCTTAGTGCGTCCGTGCTTGCATTTAAAAAACGCACGTGTGTGCCTGTCGGTGGCAGCGTACAGGTGCACTTCTGTGAGTTTTGCACAAACTTGGATATAACGCACAAGTCTAGTGAATAATACACGTCAGTCAGCAGTGTCTGATAGTGTCAAACTTCTCAGTAATTGTCGCTCCTAAAAACCTGTTAGTTTCTTAGTACGTCCGTGCTTGCACTTAAAAACCGCACGTGTGTGCCTGTTGGTGGCAGCGTTCAGGTGCACTTGTGTGCGTTTTGCCCAGTTTGCAGCTGTCCCACATTACTCGGTTCCCAGCCGCCACTATTTCTCCCAGTGTGCTGTCCCCGCATTGCATAACCACGTGTCACAAAACATCACATGTGCCCTGAACAACGCTGTTTCAGCCAAAGTCCACCTAACCACAGACACGTGGACAAGTGCTTGTGGGCAAGTCCGCTACATCTCGTTGACGGCACACTGGGTTAATATTGTGGAAGCTGGGACCCAGTCTGAGCAAGGGACGGAACACGTCCTTCCCACACCAAGATTTGCAGGCCCTACCTCAGTCAGGGTTTCACCCACACTCCACAGCTCTGGAATGTCATGCTCCTCAGCCTCCTCCTCCTCCTGCGCATCCTGATCCACCTTACCCTCCACACCAGTCCCAAGCTGGAAGCACTGCAGCACTGCCTCGGCAAAGCGGCAACAGGCTGTGCTGAAGCTAATCTGCATAGGTGACAAACCCCACTATGCAGAAGAGGTGTGGACAGCTCTGAAACAGCAGGCAGATCACTAGCTCACACCTCTGAACCTAAAGCCAGGAAAGGTCGTGTGTGACAATGGCCGGAACCTGGTGGCGGCTTTGAGACGAGGCCAGCTGACACATATTCCATGCGTGGCCCATGTGCTCAACCTCGTGGGTCAGCGGTTTCTAAAGTCATACCCAGAGCTGTCTGATCTGCTGGTAAAAGTTCGCCGCCTGTCTGCACATTTTCGAAAGTCAACTACTGCTTCAGCCAGCCTTGCCGGCTTTCAGCGCCGTTTGCATCTTCCGGCTCACAGACTGGTGTGTGATGTCCCCACGCGTTGGAATTCAACTCTGCACATGTTGGTCAGGATATGTGAGCAGAAGAGGGCAGTTGTTGAGTACCTGCATCACCTAAGCCGTCGGGAAATGGGTCAAACTCCACACATAACACCTGAGGAGTGGAGATGGATGTCCGACCTATGTACCATCCTCCAAAACTTTGAGGACTCCACCAAGATGGTGAGCGGCGATGACGCCATTATTAGCGTCACCATACCGCTTCTCTGCCTTCTAAAATGGTCTCTGCTCAAAAACAAACATGATGCATTGCAGGCGGAGCGTGATGAGTTGGAGCAAGAAACAGTAGTGGGTGTGGGTGATAACACACAGCCCAGCCTCGTCTCATCACAACGTGCAGTGGAGGACTATGACGAGGAGGAGGATGAAGACATGGAGCAACTCTCCAGCCAAATTGAGGATATGACATGCACACCAGTCATATCCTCGGTTCAGCGTGGCTGGCCAGAGGACAGGGTAGATGAGGAGGAGGAGGAGGAGAAGGACAGCATGTTCAGTCATCGTGTTGGTCAGGATACTGAAGTGATGGCTGTTAAGAGTCTAGCGCACATGGCTGACTTTATGGTAAGCTGCCTGTCTCGTGACCCTCGCGTTAATAACATCTTGGCCGACAATCATCACTGGTTGGTAACACTGTTAGACCCACGCTACAAGGAGAACTTTATGTCTCTTATTCCCGAGGCGGAGAGGTCAGCTAAAATGCAGCAGTTCCGGAAGGCCATAGTCACAGAAGTAGGCAAAACTTTCCCCTCACAAAACGCTAGCGGCATAGGTCAGGAATCAGTGGACAAACGAGGCGTACAGCCGAGAGGGGCACAAGTCCAATCCGTCAGAGGTAGGGGAACAGTCTTTAAGATGTGGGACAGTTTTCTCAGCCCCTCACGTACTACAGCCCCTGAGGTGCGTTGTTGTGCCACAAGAAATCCTAAGTTTGCCCTGATGCTCAAGGAGTACTTTGCAGATCGAACAACTGTACTCCGACATTCCTCTGTGCCTTACAATTATTGGGTATCCAAGCTGTACACGGGGCATGAATTGGCTCTCTATGCCTTGGAAGTCCTGGCCTGCCCTGCCGCTAGCGTTTTGTCAGAGCGTGTTTTTAGTGCCGCAGGTGGAATCATTACAGATAAATGCTCCTGCCTGTCAACTGAAAATGCTGACAGGCTGACTCTGATCAAGATGAACAAGGGTTGGATTGGGCCAGACTTCACCACACCACCAGCAAATGAGAGCGGAATTTAAAGTTTGTAACGGGAATTTGCCATGTACCTCCACTCACCCATGGGTACACACTTCTGGAGTTTGGCTAATTGATGGACTGCTCCTCCTTCTCCTCATGTGCCACCATGATGACCGTTACAATAGTTAGGCCGTTGTTTCAGGTATACCCCCAGTGCTAAATTTTTTTGCCCATTCTTTCAGAATGGGCATTACAACGACAGGAGACCCGCTCCTTTGCAATGGGAACAATGTTTTGAGGCCCTCATGCACGTCTCTATCCAGGGACAATGTGGAGCCTCCCAATTTTTGGCTGCCCTGCCTAAGGGCTATACTACAATAGACCCACTTCCTTACAATGGGCACTTCAGGTTTACAGGCCATCGTGCACGTCTCTATCCAGGGACAATGTGGAGCCTTCCAATTTTTGGCTGCCCTGCCTAAGGGCTATAATACAATAGACCCACTTCCTTACAATGGGCACTTCAGGTTTACAGGCCATCATGCACGTCTCTATCCAGGGACAATGTGGAACCTCCCAATTTTTGGCTGCCCTGCCTAAGGGCTATACTACAATAGACTCACTTCCTTACAATGGGCACTTCAGGTTTACAGGCCATCATGCACGTCTCTATCCAGGGACAATGTGGAGCCTCCCAATTTTTGGCTGCCCTGCCTAAGGGCTATACTACAATAGACCCACTTCCTTACAATGGGCACTTCAGGTTTACAGCCCATCATGCGCGTCTCTATCCAGGGACAATGTGGAGCCTCCCAATTTTTGGCTGCCCTGCCTAAGGGCTATACTACAATAGACCCACTTCCTTACAATGGGCACTTCAGGTTTACAGGCCATCATGCACGTCTCTATCCAGGGACAATGTGGAGCCTCCCAATTTTTGGCTGCCCTGCCTAAGGGCTATACTACAATAGACCCACTTCCTTACAATGGGCACTTCAAGTTTACAGGCCATCATGCACGTCTCTATCCCGGGACAATGTGGAGCCTCCCAATTTTTGGCTGCCCTGCCTAAGGGCTATACTACAATAGACCCACTTCCTTACAATGGGCACTTCAGGTTTACAGGCCATCATGCACATCTCTATCCAGGGACAATGTGGAGCCTCCCAATTTTTGGCTGCCCTGCCTAAGGGCTATACTACAATAGACCCACTTCTTTACAATGGGCACTTCAGATTTACAGGCCATCATGCATGTCTCTATTCAGGGACAATGTGGAGCCTCCCAACTTTTGGCTGCCCTGCCTAAGGGCTATACTACAATAGACCCACTTCCTTACAATGGGCACTTCAGGTTTACAGGCCCTCATGCACGTCTGTATGCAGGGGCATTGGTGAACCTCACAATTTTGGACTGCCCTGGCAAAGGAAAATACTACAAAGACTCACTTCCTCAAAATGGGCACATTAGACTCAAGAGGCCTTCATGTACGTCTCTTCTCAGGGACATCGGAGTGCCACACAATGTTTTCACGTAAAATGTTTCATGTAATCTCCAAAAGTAACATACACCAGCTCTATCTCACTATTGGGTATGTGCCCTTAACATTTCCGCCATGAAAATTCATTTTGGTGTCATTTTGGAAGGTTTTCTGGTGAGTCCGTAAAAATGGCGTAAAACCTGGACAAAATTGTTCACAGCTGTGACTTTTGAGTGATAAATGCTTCAAGGGGTCTTCCTCATGCTGTTGCCATGTCATTTGAGCACTCTTCTGAGACTTTTGTGACATTTTTAGGGTTTCTACATGCTGCCGGGGGGGTCATTTCATAAAAATAGTCGGGTCTCCCATAGGATAACATTGGGCTCGGTGCTCGGGCCGAGTACACGAGTATCTTGGGATGCTCGGCCCGAGCCTCGAGCACCCAAGCTTTTTGGTACTCACTCATCACTAATAAACATATCTCCATTACAAACCCCACGGATTGGTGTCAGGATAATTGACTTTAAAATAAGATTGTGAGATGTAACCTTTAAAGGTTACCCACTCTACCAAAAACATCACGGCTATCTATATGGTCACTTCTTAAGCCACCTAACAGTGTAAGTGAGAATGCATACCCAGCCACAACTCTGATATATTAGCACACACACGCACGCATGCATTGGTGCAGACACAAGGAAATGACAGGTTAAAAGGTAAAATTACTGGGCACAATCAGTGCTTTAGCACATTTCTATAATACAGGTAGCCAAGTTACCATAAATTACTAACCAGAGGACTTTATGTGTTAGCTGCTATGTTCTTACCAGTCACTGATGAGCAAGTTTTGGTCACAAAGACTACCTTGATTGCCTCACCATCCAATCACTGCTCTATGTTCTCATACTGTTTTTCTGTTCAAAAAGATTAAATATAGCTATCTAAGTTAACTTTTTGAAGCATTCTTAACTTTTCTTTATATAGATATAGCTATCCCTGCCATTATTATGGTTCTATCTTTTTGTAGTCCTGACTATGGGAAAGTAATCCCATATGCTATTTATGACAGAACAGAGACAATTATGTGATAAGGGATTTCTTGGCAATCTGGTGACATTGTGATGCCATCACTAACAATTTGTCACAGTGGGTGCCCAAATAAAAACATATGGTAAATATAGAACAGAAACTGCTGTGGCTGTGTTAATCTGTTAATGAGAACCCGTTTTCTCCAAATCATCTGCCATAAAATTATCCTTACAGTAAATATGCTTACAATATCAAATTATACAATATGCCAAGGCAGAGTTTTTTTCAATAGTTCTATCAAGTCTTTAAAAAACAAAAAAAACCTGGGTCACACACAACTGATTCAAATTAATGCTGCCATAGCTGGATAAAAAAAAGTACTGCATACAGTGTTTTTGGTTCATTGCTAAAACCAGTTAGTTGTAATAGATAAATGGAAACTATCCTATAGAAATCTATGGGATCAGCTCCTGAATCATGGCTTTTTTTTACAGTGTCTTACTGCCTTTTCAACTGCTCTAAAGCTAGGGAAAACTGAGCTACATTCCAAGGCACCTCACTAGTTAATATCATAAAAAAAAGAATGCGGCAAAAAAAGATGCTTTTTCACCATATCAATAAAAAGTAAAATGGTGTAGCTGAAAACGTTATCTTGTCCATCTCAAAACAAGCACCCATACAGCTTTGTAAGCAAAAAATAAAAATGCTATAGCTTTCAGAATACAGTAATACAAAAACAATTCTTTTTTCTATAAAATAATTGGTGTAAAAGCGGCAAAACATTATATATATATATATATATATATATATATTTATATTTATATATATATATAAATGTGGTGTTACTGTAATCGAACCGACACAAAGAATAAAGCTGTCTTATCACATTTATTACAAGCAGGACGATGTAAAAAAAAAAAAAAAAATCAGTTAATGAATTGCTGTTTCTTTTTGATTCTGCATCACAAAAAGAAGAACAGAAAAGTGATCAAAAAACATAATGTGGCCCAAAATAATACCAATAAAACTGATCCTGCAAAGAAACCCTCACATGGCTCTGTTGGCTGAATAAAAAACTATAGCCTTCATATAGTGATGCAAAAAAACCTTCCTTTGTGAATAGCATTTTGTGTGATAGTAGCCAAACCCAAAAAAAAACTATATAAATCTGGTATTGCTGTATTTGTCCTGATCTAAGGAGTAAAGTTACCCTTTCACTTACACGGCAAGATGAACAGCTTAAAAAATAGTAACAAAGCCAATTTTTCAACTGCTGTTGATTTGTTCATTCTTCGTCCCAAAGATCACAGTAAAGGGTACTTTACACACTGCAATATCGGTACCAATATCGCTAACAAGCGTACCCGCCCCCGTCGGTTGTGCAACACAGGCAAATCGCTGCCGGTGGTGCACAACCTCGCTTACCCCCGTCACACGGACTTACCTTCCCTGCGACGACGCTCTGGCCGGCGAACTGCCTTCTTTCTAAGGGGGCAGTTCGTGTGACGTCACACGGCAGGCGTCCAATAGAAGCGGAGGGGCGGAGATGAGCGGGATGTTACATCCCGCCCACCTCCTTCCTTCCGTATTGCTGGTGGAGGCAGGTAAGAAGATGTTTGTCACTCCTGCGGTGTCACACATAGTGATGTGTGCTGCCTCAGGAACGACGAACAACATCATACCGGCAGCAGCAACGATATTAAGTAAATGAGCAACGTGTCAACCAGCAACGTTTTTTTATGTTTTTGTGCTCGTTGATTGTCGCTCATTGGTTTCACACGTTGCGATGTTGGTAATGGTGCCGGATGTGCGTCACTACCAACATGACTCCGACGATATATCATTACCGATATCGCAGCATGTAAAGTACCCTTTAGGCTCACATTTATCCTGCGCTCTACACTGAGCGTTTATAACAGTGATGTTTTAGAACTCCGACTTTGATGAAATGGTGTGCGTACGTCATGTTGCATTATCAGAGCCCTTGAAGTGCCAAAATAGTAGAAACTCCCCCAGAAGTGATCATATGTTGTGTATTACTGGTATATGAATTTTATAATGTGGTGGCATATGTGAGTTGTGCAATGTACATCAGGTTAACATAAGTGAGTTGTGTAGATTGCATCAAGTTGGCATATCTGAGTTGTGTAAACTACATCAGGTTGGCATATGTAAGTTATCTAGAGTACATACAGTGGTGCAATAAATTAGAGTAAAGGCCCCATTACACGCAACGACATCTCTATTGAGATATCGCTGGAGTCATGGAATTCGTGACGCCCATCCGGTGTTGTTAGCGACGTCGTTGCGTGTGACACCTAGGAGCGACCGCTAACGATCCGAAAAGCGGCACAAATCGTTGATTCTTGACACGTCGTTCATTTTCAAAATATCGTTGCTCGTTTTGGACGCATGTTGTTTGTCGTTCCTGAGGCAGCACACATCGCTACGTGTGACACCCTGGGAACGATGAACAACAGAGTTCCTGAGTCCTCTGGCAACGAGGTGGGAATGACATTAATGCGGCTGCTCTCCGCCCCTCTGCTTCTATTGGTTGCCAACTGTTTGACGTCGCTGTGATGCCACATGAACTTCCCCCTTAAAAAAGAGTTTGTTCGCCGGCCACAGTGACGTCGTTAGGGAGGTATGTTTGTGTGATGCGTACCAGCAACATTGTTCGCCACGGGCAGCGATTTGCCCGTGGCGCACGCACGAAAGGGGCGGGTGCGATCGCTAGCAATGTCGCTGCTTGTAAAGCAGCCTTAAGTCAGAAAAAAATGTTGTAGTCCATGGATAGGGGGTAGACTTTGAAACATTTGTTTATACACAGGTCAGATTTATCGGGACAGGTGTTACCCTGAAAAATTGTGCCCTTTCTTATCCCCCCTTTGTAAGACACTTTGCACCTTTGTTGTGATCTCCCTTTCTTTTTAGATTAAGGGACATCACCGGGGAAATATTTACCTGGTACTATGCAGGCATCTTCAGTTCCAGAAGTACTGTGACCCTGTCCTTCCAGACTTCAAAATATTAGGCCCTTGATTAGTACCTCCTAGAACTGAAGAATGGTGATAGTCTGGCCTGCACATCATGATAACATGAATGCATTATACATTGCCATCTGTACAATGTGCACGGCCAGGTTCTTGTACCACATCTTAGCTTTCTGCATGGCATTGTATCCCTAATCTAGCCCTATCAACTAAGCTAAATTATTATTTTTATTTGATTCTTATTTTTACACAAATAAAAAACCCAACAACAGGATGGCAGCCAGTGATGTGCGTCATTAATTAGTGGCTTATCAGCTGCAAGAAGCATACAAAAATGGAGGGAAAAAGGGAGGAGAAAAAATAGATAGAATAAGCAAAAAGTTCTTGCCAAAAGTGAGCACAGATGCCAATCAGTGATATGCATCACTAATCAGCGCTAAGTGGCTGCAGGACGCACAGAGGTGGTGTAGAAGAAAAATCTGCCAAAAGTCAAGCTACGAAGTACTGCTCAGCAATCAGGTACTGATCAGTATAGATGAGCCATGTTCGAGGTTCGCCAATTTCATGTTCGAGTGATTTTGGGGAGTGTTCAAGTCGTTCACCGAACTCGAACAATTTGCTAAAAGTTCGGCAGTTCGAGATACGTTCGAGAACGGTTCAATCACCAAAAGCGTGGCTTTTCACAGTAAGTATGTGTGCACCTTGCATATCTGCATGCGTCCTGCATCCCCAGCACAATCCCTCTCTCTTTCCTACTCACCGATCATGGGCGTCTCGCTGCACGGCTGTCACAAATCTCCAGCGGCATTTCCTCTTTTGAAAATGGCTGCCGCTTCATTATTCAATTAGTTATTCCGTGCTTTCCCCGCCCACCGGTGCCCATGATTGGTTGCAGTCAGACACGCCCCCACAATGAGTGACAGCTGTCTCACTACAATCAATCACAGCTACCGACGGGCGGGTCTCTATCGTGCAGTAAAAAAAATAAATAAATAATAAAAAAAATGCGGTTCCCCCCATATTTGATACCAGCCAGGATAAAGACACATGGCTTGAGGCTGGTATTGTCAGGATGGGGAGCGCCACGTAATGGGGATCCCACCACCCTAACAATATCACCCAGCAGCTGCCTGGAATTGCCGCATCCATCAGATGCGGCAGTCCCGGGACTCTACCCAGCTCATCCCGAATTGCCCTGGTGTGGTGGCAATCGGGGTAATTAGGAGTTAGTCATGACAGGCGTCTCCCTGAGGTACCTTCCATGATTAAACTGTAAGTGAAAGTAAAGAAACACACACAGCGAAAAATCCTTTATTTGGAATAAAAGACAAAAAACACCTCATTTACCTCTTTATTAATCCCCAAATACCCCTCCAGGTCTGAAGTAATCCACACGACACTGTCAGCTCTGCTACATGAACATGACAGGGAGCCCCGTAGAACACGATTGCTGTGTCCACGTTGCACCTGAAGTGAATCGCGCTGTCACCAGAGACTTCAGTCTGGAATGCAGACATCAAGATTACCAAATCTGCCTATGTTTCTCATTAAAGGTAGTGGCTGAACGGTTAGATCTCCCACCTAAGAAGCATTAGTTCACGAGTTCAGAGGCCCGGCTGTCCTGGGAAATAATTTAATTTATTTTTAAATTATAATTATTATTTATTTATAATTATAATTTAATTATGCACTGAGGGGAATATGATGGGAGTTGTAGTGCCTGCAGTGATGATGGTTGTTGTAGTGCCTGCGTGTGTGCGGTTATGAGTGCGGTACTGCCGGTGTTTGCCCGCCCATCCACCCATCTGTTCGCCTATCCATCCATCCATCATTCCGACCATCCGCCCGCCCATCCATCCATCCATCCACCCATCCACGCGCCCATCCCTCCATCCATCCGCCCATCCATCCATCCTTGCAGCTGAACAATCTGCTTCTAGATTCTCTACTGCAGTATTGAGCTTAAGATTACCAAATCTGCCTATGCTCCTTATTAGAGCCAGTGGCTGAATGGCTAGAGCTCTCGCCTAAGAAGCATTAGTTCATGAGTTCAAGTCCCGGCCACCACGGCGAATAATTTAATTAATTTTAAAATATAATTATTATTTATTTATAATTATAATTTAATTTAATTATGCACTGAGGGGAGGAGCCGGACATGAGCTGTGAGCCGTGGGACATACCTCTAAAATTGGAGCAGTTCACGGAATGAGGCTGCATTGCTCTCTCCTCTCTCTCTTCTCTCTCTTCTCTCTCTCTCCCTCTATCTCTCTCCTCTCTCTTTTTCTCTCTTCCTGTCTCTCTCTCTCTCTCTCTTTTTCTCGCTCTCTTTTTCTCAGTCTCTCGTTTTCCCTCTCTCCTCTCTCTTCTCTCTCTCTCTCTCCTTTCTCTTCTCCCCTCTTCTCTCTCTTTTCTCTCTCTCTTTTCTGTCTTTTCTCTCTCTTTTCTCTCTATCTTTATTCTCTCTTTTTTCTCTATCTTCCCTCTCTCTCTTCTTTCTCTCTCAGACCTGGCGATGATCAGCTGATGCGGTCACCTGACGGAATCAGGAGACACTATAAGTCGAGCGGTGAAGCCGGCTTTCTACCACCCGGCCGGCTAAACTATCAGCTGATGCTGTCGGACAGGAGTCTGTACTGAAGTGTGTAGTTTGTTTTTAATTTTTGCACTGATGCATCAGCTGATTGTATAAAAGCCGTTTATACAATCAGCTGCTGTGTCATGTGATTCAGGCCCTTGAACCTGACACATCATCTGATCGCTTTGCCTTCCAGCAAACCGATCAGATGATATTGGATCCGGATTGGATGGCGCTGGACCCTTGACCCAGGATTACTGTGGAGGGGGGTTCTTTATTTCAAAAAAGATGGAGTCACTAATTGTGTTGTGTTTTATTTCTAATAAAAATATTTTTCTGTGTGTTGTGTTTTTTTTATCTGTACTAGAAATTCATGGTGGCCATGTCGAATATTGGCGTGACACCTTGAATTTTGGGCTTGGGGCCAGTTGATAATATAAAGCTAGCCCTAACCCCATTATTACCCAGCGCGCCACCCATCGCCAGGGCAGCTGGAAGAGTTGGATACAGCACCAGAAGATGGCACTTCTATGAAAGCGCCATTTTCTGGGGTGGCTGCGGACTGCAATTCAAAGCAGGGGTGCCCAGAAAGCTTGGGCACCCTGAGCTGTGGATTCCAATCACCAGCTGCCTAGTTGTAGCTGGCGGGACACAAAAATTGGGCGAAGCTTTTTTTTTTAATTATTTCATGAAATTGATATAATAATTAAAAAAAAAGGGCTTTCCTATATTTTTGGTTTCTAGGCGGGTACAAACAGGCAGCTCGGGGTTGGGGGCAGCCCGTAGCTGCCTGCTGTACCTGGCTAGCATACAAAAACATGGCGAAGATCACATAATTTTTTTTGGGGGGGCAAAAAACTCCTGCATACAGTCCTGGATGGAGTATGCTGAGCCTTGTAATTCTGCAGCTGCTGTCTGCTGCCTGTCTGTATGGAGGAGAGCAGACAGCAGCTGCAGAACTACAAGGCTCAGCATACTCCATCCAGGACTGTATGCAGGAGTTTTTTGCCCACCAAAAAAATGACGTGAGTTTCGCCATATTTTTGTATGCTAGCCAGGTACAGCAGGCAGGTATGGCTGCCCCCAACCCAAAGCTGCCTATTTGTACCAAGCTGGGAACTAAAAAAATAGGGAAGCCCATTTTGAATTATTTCATGAATTTCATGAAATAATTAAAAAAAAAATCGACATGAGCTTCTCCCCATTTTTGTGTCCAGCTAGGTACAACTAGGCAGCTGGGGATTGGAATCCGCAGCACAGGTTAGCCCGATGTTTCTGGACCCCTCTGCTGCGAATTGCAGTCCGCAGCCACCCCAGAAAATGGCGCTTTCATAGAAGCGCCATCATCTGGCGTTGTATCCAACTCTTCCAGCAGCCCTGAAGCCGGGTGGCTTACTATGTAATAATGAGTTAATACTAGCTTTGTTTTACTAGATAGTATTAAGCCAGAGATTCTTAATGTCAGGCAAGTTTGACCCGGCCATTAAGAATCTCCAATAAAGGGTTAAGAAAAAGACACAACACAGAGAAAAAATAATTGAATAGAAATAAATACACAGACACACTTAGAGACTCTATGTTTATTACTCCCTCTCATCCATCCATGATGCATGGTCTTGTCTTCTTTCTCCTTCAACCCATGCAGCTCTGCTACATTAGACAGCACAACATGGGAGGAAGAACGCTGTTGCTCCCGTGCAGTCTATTCACTCAGTGAGTGAGCAGAAGCTGCATGCTGTAAGCGGTGACGTCACCGCTGACAGGCGGGTTGCTATAGCAACGGTGTTTACCGTTATTCACCGGCTGTGGCATCTAGTCCTTGCATGTGTGCTGACTCTGTAAAGAGCTCCCACATGCATGGACGGGGAAGCCGACCATGTGCCAGAGCATTTCGCCGGTACACGGAGATGCTGTAATGATCACCGCGTACCGGAGAGATGCACTGACAGGACCTAGCGTGACGTCTAGCCATGTGACCAGTCTGTAGCCAATGAGATAATAGACACTTGACTGGTCACATGCTATTTTGACATCACGATAGGTCCTATCATCAGTGCTGGTTACCGGGAGGACGAAGTGATTATCAGAAGGAAAAGTGGCGGTAGACAGAGTGCAGGATGCGTCGCGAGGACCTGTAAGTGTTATGACAATGTTTATTAACTGTATGTGTACATGTATAATGTGTTTTTATGTGTTTGTGTTTGCCTGCCATTGTTTTCAGTGGGGTTCGAGTGGTTCGTCGAACGGTTCGTCGAACGTTCATCGAACGGAGCCTCCGTTCGACGAACCGAACCAAACTCGAATGATAGGGGGGTGGCTCATCTCTACTGATCAGCACTTGGAGGCAGAAGGGTGAGTGGGAAAAAGGTTAGGGAGAGGGGAAAGGAGAGAAAGGGATAAGAGAGGGATTGAGGTGGACTGGAAAAGAGCAGGGGATAGGAACAGGACAGGAAAAGAATATTTTCTTTCTTCTTGTCTTCAATCAAGAACAGCAGCAGAAGTTGTGGTACAGGCTAAAATAGTAAGTGCATCAAAACGCCCAGCAGATCAGCAGCAGAATGACACAGGGAATGCTCTTTTCATGTCTCATGGCTTGAAGTTGGCTCCTCGCTAACTTTGCTGAAGGTTCAATTGTTCTTGGTGGTGATATTAATCTTAGTTTACATATTTCCTCTTTAAAATCCAAACTTTTCGGTATGCATCTAGTTGACGTCTGTTGTCTCCTCGACTTAATGATATGAGAATACAGCCACTTTTCCACTGTGCATACAGCACAATAGATCACTTCTTAATTAGCCATAGACTGATCTCTTATGACCCGGACTCAAGCATTGGCTCTATAGTGTGGTCTGACTATGTGCCAGTCTTTTTATCCCTTGCTGTTCCAGGCTCAACCTCGTAAGAATGGCACTGGTCCTTAAATTTAGCTCTTCTTAAAGATTCTACTTTTCAACTCGCTGATAAAACTACCATAATCGGATTTCTTACATCATCACCATGATCATAAAAGTCCTCTACCAGCACAATGGGATGCGTTGAGAAGCATTATTAGAGGAACGCCCATCCATCAGGGTTCTAGGATTAAAAGAGACAGAGACTTTAGTCTAGAACAAACAACATCACTTATTCATTGTTTTGAATTGGCTCACAAACAAAATGAAGACCCACAAGTTCTTGTGGAAATATTAAACGCTAGAACAGATCTTAGGTCTCTGCTGGATTTGGTCTCTGCTCACCATTCCAATAGCTCTCAGAAATTCTTCTATGAATTCTCCAATAAACCATGAAAGACCTTAGGTAGATTCTTCCACCCCCATATTCCTTCTATCTTTGTAGAATTAAAGTTCCCTCAGTTGATTTTCTCTATAAACCACAGGAAATCACTAGTGCCATTCATGATTAGTATGATTCCCTACATAATTCGAGGGGACCCTGGGCCAATATGTCTCCGTCAGACTTTCAGACACAGGTGGACTCATTGAAAAAACTCCCCTTCCTCCTCTTCCACTGACAGATGAGGAATTCTTACATTTCAAAACAAGAAGTTCCAGTGACCATGCCTCAACTAATGGAAAAGCCCTGGATCCGATGGCTTTCATACTGATTTTCTAAACTATTTAGCTCAGAGTTAAATCCATTTATGACTGAGACATGAATATTTGAAAATTCCCCATTTACCTCTCAAAAGCTTTAAGCTACTATCTCAGTTATTACTAAACTGGGAAAGGATGCAACATTGTGGTATAACTACTATCCCTTTTCTTTAATTAATGTGGATATTTAAGTGTTTGCTAAACTTACCGCTAATTGCTTGAGTTTTCTTCTTCCAAAATCTATCCATAAATACCAAGTATGATAAGTTCAATATATAAAGGCTTATGATACCATAAGTTAGATCCTTCTGGTATATAGATAAGCGATCTTGATCTGAAAAGATCAGAAAATTACACAATCGTACAATCTTTTGTGGGATCATGTTGAGATCATAACTAGAGTTGAGCGCGGTTCGCGGTTCGAGGTTCTCCAGTTCGCGGTTCGAGTGATTTTGGGGGCTGTTCTAGATAGAACTAGAACTCGAGCTTTTTGCTAAAGCTCGATAGTTCTAGATACGTTCGAGAACGGTTCTAGCAGCAAAAAGCAGGGCTTTTTACAGCTACAGTGTGCAGGAGCCATCGCTGGCAGCCTGCCAGAAGCTGGTAACCAAGATAAACATCGGGTATCCAAGCAAAGCGCTTTGGTTAGTAACCCGATGTTTATCCTAGTTACGTGCAGGAAGCCCACACTTCCCCGCTCAGCTCGCTCCGCCCCCTCCTGCACGCGGCATGTACACATACATACACACACACACACACGTCCCCAGCCATGCAGTCCACGACACTGACGTCCTCCTGGCACTCTGCACACACGGTCCCGCTCGGCTTACCTGCGGTGATGAAGTCCCGACCTCAGCGTTGTCACTGTCCTCCATGGCCGCCGCTTGTCACATCACCTTCTCTCGCTTCCGACCCGAGACTGACTAGCAGGGACGTCACGGGCCTCTCGCGATACTTAGCTGTGAAGGCGGCGGACATTGAACTCAGTGACAGGTGCTGTCGGCAGTGCAGGAGATCAGCGCAGGTAATGTACCTCGCTGACAGCAGCACTTGTCATCCCCTGCAGTGACCTGGGCTGACCCATTGATGTTAGCTCAGGTCACTGCACTGCTCTCCCAGCCAATGGGGAACATCCTGCTCTTCATTGACTGGGAAAGTGTGGATCGTCATGGCAGCCCCTTGGATTACACCAGACCTGGATTTGATTTTCTCTCTAATAAATTGGTTAAAGAGGGAATGTATTGGGGAGTATTTTTTCAAATAAAAATGTGTTTGTCGTCTATTTTTTTTTATTACTGACTGGGTTGGTGATGTCGGGTATCTGATAGATGCCTGACCTCACCAACCCCAGGGCTTGATGCCAGGTGACATTACACATCTGGTATTAACCCCATATATTACCCCGTTTGCCACCGCACCAGGGCGCGGGATGAGCTGGGGCGAAGCACCAGGATTGGCGCATCTAATGGATGCGCCACTTCTGGGGCGGCTGCGGCCTGCTATTTTTAGGCTGGGGAGAGTCCAATAACCATGGACCTCCCTAGTCTGAGAATATCAGACCCAAGCTGTCTGCTTTACCTTGGCTGGTGATCCAATTTTGGGGGGACCCCTACGTGTTTTTTTTTTAAATTATTTATTTAATTTAAAATAACAGCGTGGGGTGCCCTCAGTTTTGGATTACCAGCCAAGGTGAGGTTGTCAGCTGTGGTCTGCAGGCTGCAGCCATCTGCTTTACCCTAGCTGGCTACAAAAATAGGGGGAACCCTACATCATTTTTTTTTTCATTTTTTTGGCTAAATACAAAGCTAAGCACCCCTTAGTGCCACATGAAAGGCACCAAAGGGTGCAAAATTACAAAATGCAGGAGAGTGGGACATTATGTGTCTTTCTGCCATTATAATGACAGAAAAGACTGATATGAAGTGCACAAGCACAGGAAAATCACCAGAGCACTCTACGCTGTGAAAAGCAGTAGAAAATGGCACTGGAGTGAACATGTGACCGTCTCATATAGGATGAAGCTATGGATCCTGGGTAAATTTATGCATTTACCCTCCTTCAGTTTTTTTGCAGTACACAAAAAAAACGGAAGGCTCACGGATGACAAACAGATGACATACGGTCCGTCTACAGAACGGAAACAGATGCCACACGGATGCACCCGTGAAAAAAAACGGACTGTTTTTTGTAGACCGCAAAAATGGATCGGTCGTGTTAATGTAGCCTTATTCTGATCTGCCGTTTATAAACAGCAGGCAGAAATAAGTGAATAACGCCCCCCAGCGTCAGAAAATCTCTGGTTTTTCAGGGCTAGCTGAGACCCTGGAGATCATGATTCAGGACGGTTTTTCCGGTCCCCGCTCACGTGATCACAGGTATACACCGTACACCGATGATCACGTTACAGTAAATGACAGGTAAAAAAATATTTATCTCCCATCTGGCATGAACAAACATGATAAATCTCCTACCCGGTCCCCTCCGGTCCCCCGGTGTTGCCAAAGTGCCCCCCCTGATGCCCTCCCAGAAATCCAAGATGGCCGCGCGCACAGCAGCGCGCCGGCTGCATTCACCCTACTCCTCTGATTTCTTTCGCATGTGCCATGACACATGCGACAGAAAATTCCTCCTCAGGCCCTGCCAGGTCACCCCCTATAACCCCACCGGTGTTCCCCGGTGTCCCACGGTACCTGTGGAGCGTTGATCCCCCCACGGCCCTCTCCTTCACAATAGACGCTGCCGCATGCACAGAGCGTCTGTCAGCTCAGCTTCCTGTGTTCAGACACAGTGAGTGGTGGTTATGCATCTGTAAGCTAATTAGGCGGCACGGTGGCTCAGTGGTTAGCACTGCAGTCTTGCAGCGCTGAGGTCCTGGGTTCAATTCTCACCAAGGACACCAACTTCAAGGAGTTTGTGTGTTCTCCCTGTGTTTGCGTGGGTTTTCTTCGGGTACTCCGGTTTACTCCCACACTCCAAAGACATACAGCGCTATGGAATTAATAACGCTATATAAATGAATAAATTAGTATTATTACTGCAATGCCCTGCTCATGAGGTAAGGAACATTATTGTTCAGGAGAGCTATATACTACATTTCCAAATGGAGGGATTTGCTTTTATAGTTTCCCTGCTGAACGACTACCAAACATGAGAGTCCGTTATACGACACAAGAAAACACATCTAAATAGCGAGCTCTGTTGTTAAGTATTCATTCAGCTGGATAACTGGACTTAAAGGGGTATTCCATCTCCAAGATCCTATCCCCAATATATAGTAGGTGGAATAGCAATAATATCAGCAAATACCAATATTCGGAAATGTAGAATAGTTCTCCTGATTAGGCATGCCCTTACCTCATGAGCAGGGCATTGTAGCTTTGGTGGCAACCATTACGACATGGACTCTGCTGCTGTGGACCCGGGGAGAGTGAGTGCAGATTCATTGCACCCACACTCCTCACATGAAGGATCTGCACTTGTAGAAAATGGGGGATACGTTCCCTGAGTGTCTCTCCCCCATATTCTAGACGGTCCAGAGTCGTCGTGGGACCCCTTTATTTTTTTCTTACAAGAAATTGGTGAAAGAGGAAATGTTTTGGGGACTGTTTTTTCAAATAAATTTCTTTTGTCGATTTTGTTTTTGTTAGTACTGACAGTTTATGATGTTGGGTATCTAATAGACACCATGACATCACAAACTGCTGGGCTTGATGTCAGGTGATCTTACAGCTAGTATCAACCCGATTTATTACCCCGTTTGCCACTGCACCAGGGCACGGGATGAGCTGGGGTGAAGCGCCAGGATTGGCGCATCTAGTGGATGCGCCACGTCTGGGGTGCCTGCGGCCTGCTATTTTTAGGCTGTGAAGGCCCAATAACTATGGACCTTCCCACCCTGAGAATACCAGACCACAGTTGTCCGCTTTACCTTGCCTGGTGATCCAATTTGGGGGGGACGCTACTTTTTTTGTGTAATTAATAATATTTATAAAATAATTATAAAAAAAGAGCCTGGGGGGACCTCCACATTGGATCCCCAACCACGGTAAAGCTGCCAGCTGTGGTTTTCAGGCTACAGCCGTCTGCTTTACCCTAGCTGGCTATCAAAAATGGGGGGACCCAACGTCATTTTTTTTAACTATTTTTTAAATAGAAAAAATAATGGGCTTCCCTGTAATTTGATTGCCAACCAAGGTAACGGCAGGCAGATGGGGGTGGCAACCCATAGCTCTCTGCTTTATCTGCGCTGAGAATCAAAAATACTGCGGAGCGCTACGTCATTTTTTTTAAAGATTTCTTTTTACAGCACTGTGATGTCCAGCAATCAAAATACAGGGAAGCTCATTTTGTTTTTAGTTATTTAAATAAATAATTTAAAAAAATATATATGGGCTCCCGCTGCATTTTTTGTATTGCTAGCTAAGGGTAATCCAAGCAGCTACTGACTGCTAACCCCCACTGCTTGGTGTTACCTTCACTGGCAATGGAAAATCCAGGGAAGCATTTTTTATTTTTTTTGCCAAAAAACTACAAAAAAAGGACGTGAGCTTCGCCATATTTTTGTATACTAGCCAGGTATAGCAGGCAGGTGCTGGAAGAGTTGGATACAGCGCCAGAAGATGGCGCTTCTATGAAAGTTCCATTTTCTGAGGTGGCTGCAGACTGCAATTTGCAGCAGTGGGGCCCAGAAAGCTCAGGCCAACCTGTGTTGCGGATTTCAATCCCCAGCTGCCTAGTTGTACCTGGCTGGACACAAAAATGGGGCGAAGCCTACGTCATTTGTTTTCTAATTATTTCATGAAATTCATGAAATAATAAAAAAAGGACTTCCCTTTATTTTTGGTTCCCAGCCGGGTACAAATAGGCAACTGGGGATTGGGGGCAGCCGTACCTGCCTGCTGTACCTGGCTAGCATACAAAAATATGGCGAAGCCCACATAATTTTTTCAGGGGGCAAAAAACTTCTGCATACAGTCCTGGATGGAGTATGCTGAGCCTTGTAGTTCTGCAGCTGCTGTCTGTCTGTATGGAGAAGAGCAGACAGCAGCTGCAGAACTACAAGGCTCAGCATACTCCATCCATGACTGAATTTTAATTGAGATTTTTTAAAATAAAAAATCCCCAATAAACCAGCGCTGATAAGAGGTTTTTTTTGTTAATATTTTATACTTTTTATTGCTATCCTTGTTTTAGACACAAATTTATTCAAAACAATTCACACAATAGAACAAGGAAAAAGAAAGAAGAATAAACCACATATGGTAGAAATAAAAATAAAAGTAAAAATAAAGAATAAGTAATTGATAGTGCAGCAAACAGATACCAGGTGTCTGGTTGCAGTACCCCGGCCAGTAGTAGAGCAATTATTAAATCTAGTATAGTATATTAAGTGATGCTTCAAGGCATATGATATTTAATGCCAATTGAAACTATCACTGCAATATGATTTTTCAGATACCTGGAGAGTTTTTTTCAATCCATAAGCAAAAATAGAGGCTTAAATTATAAGCAGCAATTTCAGCGTTCCGAGTGCCTTTAAATGAATTTGAAGAAACTGCACTTCAAGATTGTAGTGAGGATGAGGTGCCCCAGCTCATCAAGTGTTCCAATAGGAGTTTACCTGCAGTCAAGTTCAGGCAGCAATTTCAGCGTTCCAAGTGCCTTTAAATGAATTTGAAGAAACTGCACTTCAGGATTGTAGTGAGGATGAGGTAAACTCCTATTGGAACACTTGATGAGCTGGGGCACCTCATCCTCACTACAATCCTGAAGTGCAGTTTCTTCAAATTCATTTAAAGGCACTTGGAACGCTGAAATTGCTGCTTATAATTTAAGCCTCTATTAAAAACCTTTTTGCTTATGGATTGAAAAAAAACTCTCCAGGTATCTGAAAAATCATATTGCAGTGATAGTTTCAATTGGCATTAAATATCATATGCCTTGAAGCATCACTTAATATACTATACTAGATTTAATAATTGCTCTACTACCGGCCGGGGTACTGCAACCAGACACCTGGTATCTGTTTGCTACACTATCAATTACTTATTCTTTATTTTTACTTTTATTTTTATTTCTACCATATGTGGTTTATTATTCTTTCTTTTTCCTTGTTCTATTGTGTGAATTGTTTTGAATAAATTTGTGTCTAAAACAAGAATAGCAATAAAAAGTATAAAATATTAATAAAAAAACCTCTTATCAGCGCTGGTTTATTGGGGATTTTTTATTTTAAAAAATCTCAATTAAAATTCATTTCTGATTCCAGGCAAATTAAAGGGGATTTTTTGCCTACAAACCTAGCTGCAGATTTAATGGTTATTGGGGTCAAGCGCTAACAATTGTCTGTAGACTACTTGGTATATCCATCCAAGACTGTATGCAGAAGTTTTTTGCCCACCAAAAAAATGACGTGGGCTTCGCCATATTTTTGTATGCTAGCCAGGTACAGCAGGCAGCCACGGGGTGCCTCCAACCCCCAGTTGCCTATTTGTACCTGGCTGGGAACCAAAAATATAGGGAAGCCCGTTTTTTTTAATTATTTCACTTATTTCATGAAATAATTAAAAAACAAATGACGTGGGCTTCGCCCCATTTTTGTGTCCAGCCAGGTACAACTAGGCAGCTGGGGATTGGAATCCGCAGCACAGGTTAGCCCGAGGTTTCTGGGCGCCTCTGCTGCGAATTTCAGTCCGCAGCCACCCCAGAAAATGGCGCTCTCATAGAAGCGCCATCATCTGGAGCTGTATCCAACTCTTCCAACAGCCCTGGAGCCGGGTGGCTTGTAGGGTAATCATGAGTTAATACTGGCTTTGTTTTACTAGCCAGTATTAAGCCAGAGATTCTTAATGTCAGGCACGTTTGACCCGGCCATTAAGAATCTCCAATAAAGGGTTAAAAAAAAGACACCACACAGAGAAAAAATACTTTAATAGAAATAAATACACAGACACATTAGAGACTCCATCTTTATTACCCCCTGTCAACCCTCCACGATCCATGGTCTTCTGTCTTTCTCGTTCAACAAATGCAGCTCTGCTACATCACTGCTGCATGGGGGAAGACGCTGCTGCTCCCCGTGCAGCCTTCACTCCGTGAGAGATCAGTGCTGCTGGCTGTCAGCGGTAACGCTGACAGACGCGTTACCATAGCAACGGTGCTCCCGGAGCCGCGGTTAGCGGTGACGTCACCGCTAACTGCGTTGCTATGGCAACGGTGATCTCCTTGTTACTGACCGGCTGTGTCAGCCGGTCCCTAACGGAACGGGGAGTCGACCGTGTGCTAGAGCATGTCGCCGGTACACGGCGATACACAAATGTGCACCGTGTACCGGAGAGATGCACTCGCAGGTCCTACATGACGCGTCATAGTCATGTGACCAGTCTGTAGCCAATGAGATAACAGGCACGTGACTGGTCACATGGCTATTTTGACGTCACGATAGGTCCTGCATCACTGCTGGCAGTGCTGGTCACCGGGAGGATTCAGCGATCATCGGATGGAATAGCGGCAGGAGACAGAGTGCAGGAGGGATCGCGGGGACCGGTAAGTGTTATGGCAATGTTTATTAACTGTTTGTGTACATTTATCATGTATTTTTATGTGTTTGTGATTGCCTCCCATTATATCCTATAGGTTCGAGTTTGGTTCGTCGAACGTTTGACGAACCGAACTCGAACGAGACCTCCGTTCGACGAACCGAACTCGAGCCGAACCTTGACCGGTTCTCTCATCTCTAATCATAACATTTGACCAAAAAGTTGGAAATGTTCTGTTTGGATTGGTACATGTTCGGTTTGCAGAAACTATCCTCTCTCGGCCCCATCACAGCCATATCAAATATTAGCATGGCTGTGATTGGCAAGGGATATCACTGTAAAAAAGGAAGCAAAATGGTTAATGCAGTTCATACTTACCGAATCTCCCTGTGGCTGCAGCACTGCTTCCAGGGCCGATATTATCTCTCATACATATTAACTGCTTTCCCCTCCCACCAGCTTCTCTCATTGGCTGCAGTCAGAGAGAGAACCCACCCTCTCTGACAGGATTATACTGGTGTAAAATAAATAAATAAACTTTAAAAAATGTCATGTGGTCCCGTTATATACCGATACCAGCACAGATAAAGCCAATGGCTACAGACTGCAGCCTGCAGCCATGTGCTTACCTTGGCTGTGTATCAAAATTAGAGTTACTGCATGCAGCATTTTTTAAATTATCTAAATAAATAATAGAAAAACAGCTTGCGGTCCCCCCCACAATTATGATACCCAGTCAAGATAAAGCCTCAGCACCTTCTGAGGAGAGGTCACTGACTTAATTGAAGTCCTCTGAGGTCAGATTACCTGAGGTCATAGGTGGAAGACTGTGGGAGCCTCCAGCTGTGAAAGCAACTAACCTGAGTGACATCACTGCTCATCACATGCCTCATTCGCTTCCTGAAGCTCACAGTGGGAAGTAATGTTCTATGACCACTTGCTGTCAGTTCAAATGTAGCACAGCTGGAATCTTTGTGTGACCTCGTGTGGAGTACACTGAACCTGGGTTTTTTGGGGTTAATAAACTGGTAAAAGAGGGTGTCTTTTTGTATTTTATTTTAAACAAAGGATTTTTTCGGTGTTTGTGTTCATTTCTTTTTACTTAGAATAGTAATAGAGGGTCTCATAGATACTTCCCATTACTAATCTAGGGATTAGGGGCAGCTGTATTTTAAAAGAAAATAAATATTTATTTAAATCATTTTTTAAAAAAGCCTCATGTGGTTCCTCTTTTTTTGATACACAGCCAAGATAAGCGCACAGCTGGGGGCTGTAGCTTGTAGCTTTGGGCTTTATCTGTCCTGGTATCAATATATAGGGGACCGCAAGACATTTTTTAGATGTATTTATTTATTTTACACCAGTGTCAGAGAAGGTGGGGACGCAATCTGACTGCAACTAATCAGAGGCATCAGTGGGAGGGGAAAGCAGTGTATATGTATGAGGGATAATTAGCAGCCCCAGAAGTAACTCTGCAGCCATGGGGAGACTCAGTAAGTATCTCTTGCTTTATTTGTTCCTTATTTTTTTTTCTTTTGCAGCCCTGTTTCAGCATTTGCAGCCCCTCTACACCATTTTATAACACATATGTTTTGCCTCCCACTGAATTCACTGGGTTTGGCTAGGATCGTCAATCAGATTGGTGATCTGATCAACAACCCAGGCGGGTTCGGTGATCTCGACCCGATCCTTGGCAGGAGTGCTCATCTCTATTTTTTTCCCATCCTGTATGCATAGGTTCAAAACACCTGCTTGCCTCTTCTTGACTGACTCATAAAGTACGTTCTATTGGGTTAATTGGACCTTTCTCCATGTAGCCCTGAACCATCTAGGCATTAAAGAGTGCATGATGGGAAGAATGTTCGCCCTCTATCAAAATCCCACAACCGATATATATATCCATTAATAGTATGCCAATGGGTCTTGGCAGGGGTGTTCCCTCTCTACTCTACTTACTATATGTTATAGTGATGGAACACCTAGCAATTGCATTATGTAACGAGTCCCGACATAACCGGTTGCCAGATAGGTCGGAAACACTTTGAGCTAGGGCTTAATGCACATGACTTACTTTAATACCTGACAAAACCTAGCATTTCTATTCTAGTTTAATAGAAAAGACTGAACATTTTGGTGAAATCCAAAATTTTAAAATAAACTATACAAAATCAGAAGCTCCTAAAATTTCTCTCTCCAACCCCCGTGTTAATAATCAACAATTCTGCTTCCTTTTTAATTGGCAACCCAAAGCCATTTAATATATACCGTATTTTTCGCTTTATAAGACGCACTTTTGTTCCTCCAAATTTTGGGGGAAAGTAGGGGGTGCGTCTTATAAACCGAATATACGGGGGGTGTATATATATATATATCTATATATATACACTGCAGGGTCCACTCTGGAGCGGTGCTGGGGACAGGGAACAGCTGTGGGCGGCAGCGTTAGATCTCCTGCTCCCGCTCATATAGTATGCACAGCCGCTGTCCATCCGCAGCGGGGTGCTGAAACCGCATCACGCTGAGGGGCTGGGGCAGCAGGGCATATTATATCTGCCTGCACCCTCCTTTGATTGCACATGATCCCCCTGTGTTAGATATCGCCCCCATGCTGCTGCCCATAGTAAAATAAAAAAAGCTTTACTTACCTCCAGCGCTGATCTCCCGGTCTCCTGCTGCTGCTGTCTGTGACAAGGCATGCAGAGATGATATTATAAACCGAATATACGGGGGGGGTGTATATATATAGATATATATATATGTATATATATATATATATATATCTATATATATACACTGCAGGGTCCACTCTGGAGCGGTGCTGGGGACATGGAACAGCTGTGGGCGGCAGCGTTAGATCTCCTGCTCCCGCTCATATAATATGCACAGCCGCTGTCCATCCGCAGCGGGGTGCTGAAACCGCATCACGCTGAGGGGCTGGGGCAGCAGGGCATATTATATCTGCCTGCACCCTCCTTTGATTGCCCATGATCCCCCCTGTGTTAGATATCGCCCCCATGCTGCTGCCCATAGTAAAATAAAAAAAGCTTTACTTACCTCCAGCGCTGATCTCCCGGTCTCCTGCTGCTGCTGTCTGTGACAAGGCACGCAGAGATGATATCACTCTGCCGTGCCGATCACATGACCGGCAGCAAGAAACAGGAAATAGAGGAGGGAGGACTCGGAGCTCAACTGCGAGGAGCGAGACACAGGTATTATAGCGCTGAGAAGGTGTTTTATTTTATTATGGACAGCATCATGGGGGGCATATCTAACACAGGGGAGATGTGCCATCTATAGTGGCCATGGGCAGCACACATGGGGGTCATATCTAACACAGGGGAGGTGTGCCATTTATAGGGGCCATGGGCAGCACACATGGGGGCCATATCAAACACAGGGGAGGTGTGCCATCTATATGGGCCATGGGCAGCACACATGGGGGTCATATCAAACACAGGGGAGGTGTGCCATCTATAGGGGCCATGGGCAGCACAGGGGGACGTGTCCCAGCACAAGGGGACTATATTCAATTTAAGGGGGCCATATCCAGATTAAGGGGGGCTAATTTTAGGATGGGGGGGCTATGAGGGACATATACATTATATGATTTGTTAGACGGACACTGGCATTATAAGATGGACCCCATTTAACATTAAAAAAAATTCTCTTTTCCTTCACCAAATTTTGGGGTGCGTCTTATAATCAGGTGCGTCTTATAAAGCGAAAAATACGGTAAGTGTCCAGGTCTTTGCTAATCCTTTATATATAATTCCTTCTAATTACTACTCCAGCGGACTCTCCTGGATCTCAACCTTTATGACCACTCTCATTTCTCCTGGCTCGGTAGAATAAATGCAATAAAAATGGATATCCTACTCCTTTACCTTTACCAAACAGTACCAATACATGTCACTAACTACTACTTTAAAATCCTTCAAAAAAGCTCTTAAAAAATTTGCTTGTGGACCACTTTTTTTCAGAGACAATACTAAATTCAGGAGGCTGGTGAGTAAAAAGAGCATAAGTAGATAAAAAAGCATATAATTTTTATTCAATGTATGTTGAAATGGCAACAAGAGTTTAACCCCTTCAGCCCCCGGGCACTTTCCGTTTTTGCGTTTTTGTTTTTTGCTCCCCTTCTTCTGAGAGCCGTAACTTTTTTTATTTTTCCGTCAATCTTGCCATATGAGGGCTTGTTTTTTGCAGGACAAGTTGTACTTTTAAATGAAATCATACGTTTTACCATATGGTGTACTGGAAAACAGCAAAAAAATTCCAAGTGTGGAAAAACTGCAAAAAAAAGTGTGATGGCACAATAGTTTTTGGGATGTTTTATTCACAGTGTTCACTATATGGTAAAACTGATGTGTGGGTATGATGCCTAAGGTCGGTGCCAGTTTGTAGACATCAAACATGTATAGGTTTACTTGTATCTAAGGGGTTAAAAAAATTCACAAGCTTGTCTAATGAAAGTGGCACACGTTTTGCGCCATTTTCCGAAACACGTAGCGTTCTCATTTCTCTGGATCTATGGCTCAGTGATGGCTTATTTTTTGCGTCTCGAGCTGTCGTTTCTAATGGTACCATACTACGTTTTGATTGCCTGTTATTGCATTTTGCGTAAAACTTGCGGCGACCAAAAAACGTAACTTTGGCATTTGGAATTTTTTTGCCACTACGCCGTTTTCCAATCAGATTAATTGATTTTATATTTTGATAGAACGGGCATTTCTAAACGTGGTGATACCAAATGTGTGTATATTTATTTATTTTTTAACCTTTTAATTTTCAATGGGGGGAAAGGGGGGGTGAATTCAACTTTTAGGTTTTTTTGTTTTTTTTTTATTTTTTAAAACTTTTTTTAATTTTTTTTTTACTTTACTAGTCCCCCTAGGGGGCTATAGTGATCAGCAATCCAATCGCTCTTATCTATCTGCTGATCACAGCTATACAGCTGTAAACAGCAGATTCAGTCACTTCCTGTTTCTCTCTGCTCCCGGCCGAGGGAAAACGAAAGTGAAACTTCATAGCTGTAGGCGTCATCACATGACCCTGTGCTACGATGGCAACCACCGAAAGTCACGTGATCACGCACGTGACTACCGGTGGGGGCGGTGGTAAGTAAAAATCACGGCCCCGCACATATAGATCTCACTGCCAGACTTTGGCAGCGAGATTTAAGGGGTTAAATGTTGCGAGTAGAAGCGATTCCACTCGCAACATGCAGGCACACATGTCAGCTGTTGAAATCAGCTGATATGTGTACCGACCGCCGCCGCCTGCCCGCGGCAGGGGGTGGGGCTTAACGGGACACGCTCCATGACGGATATATCCGTCCATGGTCGTGAAGGGGTTAAACAGATTATCAACGGTTCTGCAATATTAAAACTGAGAATTTTAGAATTGACACTTTTTCTGGTTAAAGATTTTGCCAACACCATCCATGAGTATATCAATGTACTCGTAAGGTGAATTTAAAATTAAAAGAAAGTCTCACTAAAGTAGAACAACCATTCCCCAGCCATTGGTTGATTTAGCCAATAACGAAATAGTAATGCTTGGCTTTTAAAAAGAAAATGATTTATTAATGTTTTGTTTTGTTCAGTTTTTACATAGTTTGCCAAACGCAAAAGATATAGTCCCATTAGAGGGTTATATTTCTCTCCATTTTTTTCTAATTTAAAAGAACTGAATGTAACAGATTAAATAAATTACAGTTATTATGTTTACATTTTTTATATAATATACAAGCCAAGGTTAGTATCAAATATTAAGGCTTATAGTAAACAAATCAGAAAAACATTTGTTCACTACTTCAGCTACTTACAATACATTGATTATTGCTTGACCTAATTGTGTATGCATTTCTAGAGTACTACTTATCTATTATTGGATGACTTGTAGCCATGCTTATAAATACGCAATATAACAAATAAACTGTTCCAAGAAATAAAATATTGAATGATGTAAAAAGTAATTAATGTTTCAAGGGAATTTTTAGAATAAACTGTCTTGTGTGTTTACATAGGAAATAACAATATTTATGGTAAGAATTATTTCCTGCATTTTTTTTAACTTTGAAGGAAGTTAATTTGCTCTTTTCTGAGCATGCTGATACCTCAGATAGGGTCAGAAACCTTTGTTTGGACAAATGGCTTCTCTCAGAAGGGAAGGAGCAATGTTTGAATTTTGGATCACGAGTCTGGCTGAAGTAGATTGTGGGCACCATGTTGAATTTCCAGAACCCTTGAGGTACCTAAGCAGCAGAGAAAAAAATTCACAAGGGTTTTGAACCTAGACCAGTCAAGGATTTTATCCAGGGGTATAGCGAGCATTTTGAACCCAGAGCTATTTCACTGAATTTGATAACATTAGGTCATTATATTGAAAATTTTATTTTTTATCACAATAATGTTGCTCTAGAATCCAAATTTTGCACTTTTACAAAAGGAACAACCAAAAACTGGATCACAAAGTTTGTTAATACCCCCCCCTTCTTAGGAGCATAGCGATATCCCACATGTAGTCATAAAGTTCTATTTGAACAAACAAGAGGGTTCGGAACAGAAAGAGCAATATTTGAATTTTGGAAACAAATTTGGCTGAAATAGATTGTGGGTATCATGTCTCATTTGCAGAGCCTCTAAGGTGCCTAAACAGCAAAAACCTCCCACAGTTAACCCCATTTTTGAAACTAGATGCATCAGGATTTTTTTACAGGGATTTTAGTGAGAATTTTGAAACCATAAGTACTTCCCAGAATTTTATAACATTAGGTCATCATATTCAAAATTTTATTTTTTTTCACAAAAATGTTGCTTAAGTTTTACATTTTGCATTTTTACAAAAGATACCACCAATAAGTGAGAACCGTAGTTTGTTACCCACTTTCTTATGAGTGGGGAGATATTCTTCATCAAAATGTTCTGTTTGGACAAACGGAAGGACTTGGAATAGAAGGATCAATGTTTCCAAATTTAGCTGTAATAGATTTACGGGCACTAGGTCGCATTTGCAGAGATCCTAAGATATTAATCCTTTAATGACCAGGGACGTACCGGTACGTCTCTGGTCATGTCATGGGAATGCCCACCGGCTGCTGCAGTGAGCCGCTGGGGATCCACGCACATGTCAGCTAATTTATTCAGATGACAAGTATGCCCACAAGCCGAGATCCACCCACACTTTCTTTACAGTTAAATTGCACTGCGAAAGTGTAAGAGAGCAATGTAAATGGCTCCGGCAGGAACCGCGTGCTTCCCTGTCACCATCAACAGCCTTGTAAAGTGATCACGGGTTTCTGATGGTTGCTATGGTAGCGTCGGGTCATGTGATGACCTTGACTCTTCCATACTGTAGTTACTTTAAGGATGGACCAGCAGTGGATTAGTACCCTTTTTCAGATCAGAGCTTTACAGCTTTGATCACAAAAAGGGCCGCAGCAATCAGACCGCTGATCCTTATAGTGCCCTAGTGGGACTAATAAAATGAAAAAAGGAAAAAAAGAGATTTAAAAAATTAAAAAAAATAAAAAAATCTAAACGTTCAAATCCCACCCCCATTCGCCCCATTGAAAATTAAACATTAAAAAAATCTATCAAAATTTCATATTAATTAACCTGATTAGTAAAAGGCGTAGTGGCAAAAAAAATCCAAACATGAAAATTATGTTTATTTGTCATTGCAACTTTTGCACAAAATGCAATAACAGGTGACCAAAAAGGCGTATCTGCGCAAAAATGGTACCGTTAATAACACCAGCTCTAGATGCAAAAAATATGCCATCACTAAGCCCAATATTCAGTAAAATGAAAACACTACAGGTCACAGAAAATGGCACAAAAATTGTGACACTTTTTTGAACAAACTTTTGATTTTTTTTCATCCTTTAGATAAAAGTAAACCTATACATGTTCGGTATCTATGAACTCGAACAGACCTGAAGCATCACATAGCCATATCAGTTTTACAATATAGTGAACATGGTGAATAAAATACTCCAAAAACAATCATGCAATCGCACTTTTTTTTTGCAATTTTTCGCACTTTTTTTGCAGAAATCGAAAAAATGGAAAATCACCTGGCCGTTAAGGGATTAAATCATCAGAAACCCCCACAAGTGACACTATTTTGGAAACAAAATCCATTAGGAATTTTATGTAGGGGTACGTAGAGCATTTTTAACCCATAGGTGCTCCACAGAATGTTTTAAAATGTGGCTGTGTAAATGGTAGTTAATTTTTTTCCGCTAAAATGTTATTTTAATAATTATTAGATCAATGAGAAGCATAATAAAAAAAATACTGATAGACACAAATGATGTGTTTGGGTTGTACAGCAACCAGTCCATAGTAGATATAAATATAGGAGGAAAACAGGAGTTGTCCTCCTATTTTTATAAAATGTTATTTTAGCCCAGAATTTGTAATTTGGATAATGCATAATAGGAATATGGACCCCATAGTTTTTTACACAATTTATCCTTAACATAGTGATACCAAATATATGTTTGGGCACATGGCAAGGCTTGAAATGCAAATTTGGAACATTGTGCTGCATTTGTAGAGCTCTTGAGGGGCCAAAGATGCAGAAAACCCACATGTGACCCCATTTTTAGAACTAAACCTTAATGAATATTGAATTCATAATGAATTACTCTTTTGGAGTGGTGAGTATTTTTAATTCAAAAATTGCAAATAATTTTATTAGCTTGGGCCATGAAAGCAAAAAACTTAAGTTTTTTCCTCTGAAATTTTATTTTAACGTCAAAATTTTAATTAACTTAAAAAGTAAATGGAGAAAATGGACAGAACAATTTCTTATGCAAATTTAACCATACTTGACAGTACCCGATATGTGCTTCTACACTACTATTTCAGTACACGGTGGGGATCAGATGGGAAGGAGTGAGGGGCAGTTTGCACACTACGACATCGCAGGTGTGATGTTGGTGGTGTCAAATTGGAAAGTGACGCACATCCGGCGTCGCAGGCGACATCGTAGTGTGTAAAGCATTTTTGATACGATTAATGAGTGCAAAAGCGTCGTAATCGTATCATCGGTGTAGCGTCGGTCATTTCCATGAATTGGGAATTACCGATGTTACGATGATGTACCTCGTTTCTGCGGCAGCACACATCGCTGTGTATGAAGCCGCAGGAGCGAGGAACATCTCCTACCTGCGTCCTGCGGCTCATGCTGGCAATGCGGAAGGAAGGAGGTGGGCGGGATGATTACGTCCCGCTCATCTCTGCCCCTCCACTTCTATTGGCCACCTGCCATGTGACGTCGCTATGATGCCAGACGACCCGCCCCCTTAATAAGGAGGCGGTTCACCGGCCAGAGCGACGTCACAGGGCAGGTGAGTGCATGTGAAGCTGCCGTAGCGATAATGTTCACTACGGCAGCTATCACCATGATATCAACAAAAGAATCCGCAATTATGAATTCACATGTGCGGCTATCATATGGCCGCTCAAGCACGTCCTAAATATGCAGAATGATAACCAAGAGAGAAGAAAAGGACTTAACATGCAGACATTCAAATGCAACATAATAAGTCAGAATCACAACCTTAAAAACTGCATGTAAAAATCATTTTTATTGTGACATGTAAAAAACAGGTTGAATTTTTATTATATATAAATAGACTACAATGATTAAGAACACAGGGATAATGAGGATAGAAGAAAGTAGCACATTAACCCAAGCATGTAAGGTGTAATAGGCTAGTAATAAGCTCGCCCATGGAGTATTATAATAGATTGCATAAAACTATCCTATATCATGGGGTAGCAGGGCAAGTCAGACTGGTTGGCTAAACGGAGGTGACGAAAAAAAATCCTCCAAAATTACATGGTACAGATTTCCATATTTCAAAGTATATGTGCTGGTGACTATATTACCAGGCAGAATTGAAAACGGAGCGCTTCAGAATAGTGCATATTAAACCAATTAGGCTTACCCATGTGTCAGACTGCGCCGGTAAAATCACAACTCGTGTGCCCCTACGCGTCTCGCCTCAAGCTTCATAAGGGGGAGGTGGCCAGGAAAAAGTGCCAGTAAAAAGGTTTTTGCCAGGTGGGGTCTATAACTCAAACAGCCAATGCTGATAGGTCAGTTTTGGTGTCAATATTGTCCGGGTCATAGCGCGCGTGTCCACGGCCCCGCCCCCGGTTGCATCACTTCCGGCTCTCCAGCGGTGACGTAAGGTGTCAGCGCTATGGGGGCCATTAGGAGCGAGCTCAGGGGGAGGAGAGTGTAGGCGCGCGCACCGGACAACAAACACACACATCACATGTAAGTGACGAGGGCACGGGTGAGCGCATGCGCACTACGCAGCACCCGCAGCTCCAGCCAGTAATAGTGACGGAAGAGGGGATAGATAGACAAGAAAAGACAGGCAGAAAACCAAAAGAAAAACTCCTAAAAATATCTTTATTACTATTCAATATTAAAATCTTAAGTCATAAAAACCAAATTGCTTTTAAATAATCGTAGTATAGACTGGTCACATATGGTGGGTGTAAAGAGGTGATAGAGATGATTAGTGAGGATAGTGTTAGTTATTTACTATTCTCAGGGTAGGGGCAACTTTAGTAGTTGTATTTCTTTGCTAGGTAGTTTTTCTATAATTCTAGGGGGAATGGGGACAGAGCTTTCTATCCCTCCCTTTCACCTACCTACCAGCGGAGGTGCACCATAAGTTATTGGGTACCCCCCGCTCCTCGTCGTCTCTCCCTATTTTCTCCCTGCAGCTCGTCAGTTGCAAGCGGGAGACCCACCACCAAAAAGGATAAATTGTGCAGTTAGTCACAAGTCATTACTAGGGTTAGATTATCATAAATATGACACCACCCAGCGATAAATCTCTAACAAAAAGCCATAGATTTGGCAGCCATAATACAGCCGCACACATATATGTTCCAGCACAATTATAGAGGTGATGTAAATCTCAGATAGATGTAAAAATAGAGAATCCCAGCAGGGATGACTTATCTGCTGGGACCATCCAGTAGCATATCCCGATGCGTTTCCCCCCTATATTTTTCTTAGGGGTTCATCAGGGGAATGTCTAATCCGAGGTTTCTTTCTAAAAGAGATATTATATATCCATAGTGAGATACATCGTAATGTCCTCAGGTCTGCATAGGTTCTCAAAGAGATGGCACTTTAAAGGTTAGTACGGTGTGGAGTAACATACCTTAGTTGTTCAAGGATACTAGCAACCATAGCGCGACGTCAATAGCCCATATCAAGGCAAGTCGTCTGGTGTGCAATAACTGGTTGCACTATAGGTACTGTGGGTCCCACGGTGTCGCCTACTAGGTAGTACAACCTCCTATACCCATCTCTGTCTCTTAAATGGGCTGTTTTTTTCCCGCTCCCCGCTCCGTAATGCCGGGCCGGAAGTGATCTGTACGTCACTTCCGCATCTGCGCAGTGTTGCTGCACTATTGCGCTCCATGACGACCGGCCAGAAGGGATCTGAATGTCACTTCCGCAAGTGCGCAGTGTAACGGCTAGAGATGAGCGAACTGGTCCCGGTTCGGCTCGAGGCCGGTTCGCCGAACGGGGGTCCCGTTCGAGTTCGGTTCGTCGAACGTTCGACGAACCGAACTCGAACGTATAGGCTAGAATGGGAGGCAATCACAAACACATAAAAATGCATGATAAATGTACACAAACAGTTAATAAACATTGCCATAACACTTACCGGTCCTCGCGATCCCTTCTGCACTCTGTCTCCTGCCGCTATTCCATCCGATGATCGCTGAATCCTCCCGGTGACCTGCACTGCCAGCAGAGATGCAGGACCTATCGTGACGTCAAAATAGCCATGTGACCAGTCATGTGGCTATTATCTCATTGGCTACAGACTGGTCACATGACTATGACACGTCATGTAGGACCTGCGAGTGCATCTCTCCAGTACACGGTGCACATATGTGTATCGTCGTGTACCGGCGACATGCTCTAGCACACGGTCGACTCCCCGTTCCGTTAGGGACCGGCTGACACAGCCGGTCATTAACGGAGATCACCGTTGCCATAGCAACGCAGTTAGCGGTGACGTCACCGCTAACCGCGGCTCCGAGAGCACCGTTGCTATGGTAACGCGTCTGTCAGTGTTACCGCTAGCAGCCAGCAGTGATCACTCACGGAGTGAAGGCTGCACGCTGCTGCACGATTGTAGTGAGCATTGTAGTGAGGATGGAGGTTCCCCAGCCCCAAGTGATGAGCTGGTGAACCTCATCCTTCCTCACTACAATCGTCACTACTACTACACTAGAAAGAAAGAAGACAGAAGAGCAGGATCGTGGAGGGCTGACAGGGGGTAATAAAGATGGAGTCTCTAATGTGTCTGTGTATTTATTTCTATTAAAGTATTTTTTCTCTGTGTGGTGTCTTTTTTTTAACCCTTTATTGGAGATTCTTAATGGCTGGGTCAAACGTGCCTGACATTAAGAATCTCTGGCTTAATACTGGCTGGTAAAACAAAGCCAGTATTAACTCATGATTACCCAACAAGCCACCCGGCTCCAGGGCTGTTGGAAGAGTTGGATACAGCGCCAGATGATGGCGCTTCTATGAGAGCGCCATTTTCTGGGACGGCTGCGGACTGAAATCCGCAGCAGAGGCGCCCACAAACCTCGGGCTAACCTGTGCTGCGGATTCCAATCCCCAGCTGCCTAGTTGTACCCGGCTGGACACAAAAATGGGGCGAAGCCCACGTCATTTGTTTTTTAATTATTTCATGAAATAAGTGAAATAATTAAAAAAAACGGGCTTCCCTATATTTTTGGTTCCCAGCCGGGTACAAATAGGCAACTGGGGGTTGGAGGCAGCCCGTGGCTGCCAGCTGTACCTGGCTAGCATACAAAAATATGGCGAAGCCCACGTCATTTTTTTGGTGGGCAAAAAACTTCTGCATACAGTCCTGGATGGAGTATGCTGAGCCTTGTAGTTCTGCAGCTGCTGTCTGCTCTTCTCCATACAGACAGACAGCAGCTGCAGAACTACAAGGCTCAGCATACTCCATCCAGGACTGTATGCAGAAGTTTTTTGCCCCCTGAAAAAATTATGTGGGCTTCGCCATATTTTTGTATGCTAGCCAGGTACAGCAGGCAGGTACGGCTGCCCCCAACCCCCAGTTGCCTATTTGTACCCGGCTGGGAACCAAAAATAAAGGGAAGCCCTTTTTTTATTATTTCATGAATTTCATGAAATAATTAGAAAACAAATGACGTAGGCTTTGCCCCGTTTTTGTGTCCAGCCAGGTACAACTAGGCAGCTGGGGATTGGAATCCGCACCACCGGTTGGCCTGAGCTTTCTGGGCCCCACTGCTGCGAATTGCAGTCTGCAGCCACCTCAGAAAATGGCATTTTCATAGAAGCGCCATCTTCTGGCGCTGTATCCAACTCTTCCAGCACCTGCCTGCTATACCTGGCTAGCATACAAAAATATGGCGAAGCTCACGTCCTTTTTTTGTAGTTTTTTGGCAAAAAAAATAAAAAATGCTTCCCTGGATTTTCCATTGCCAGTGAAGGTAACACCAAGCAGTGGGGGTTAGCAGCCAGTAGCTGCTTGGATTACCCTTAGCTAGCAATACAAAAAATGCAGCGGGAGCCCATATATATTTTTTTTAATTATTTATTTAAATAACTAAAAATAAAATGGGCTTCCCTGTATTTTGATTGCTGGACATCACAGTGCTGTAAAAATAAATCTTTAAAAAAATGACGTAGCGCTCCGCGGTATTTTTGATTCTCAGCGCAGATAAAGCAGACAGCTATGGGTTGCCACCCCCATCTGCCTGCCGTTACCTTGGTTGGCAATCAAAATACAGGGAAGCCCATTAATTTTTTCTATTTAAAAAATAGTTAAAAAAAAAAATGACGTTGGGTCCCCCCATTTTTGATAGCCAGCTAGGGTAAAGCAGACGGCTGTAGCCTGAAAACCACAGCTGGCAGCTTTATCGTGGTTGGGGATCCAATGTGGAGGTCCCCTCAGGCTCTTTTTTATAATTATTTTATAAATATTAATAATTACACAATAAAAGTAGGGTCCCCCCCAAATTGGATCACCAGCCAAGGTAAAGCGGACAGCTGTGGTCTGGTATTCTCAGGGTGGGAAGGTCCATAGTTATTGGGCCTTCACAGCCTAAAAATAGCAGGCCGCAGGCACCCCAGACGTGGCGCATCCACTAGATGCGCCAATCCTGGCGCTTCACCCCAGCTCATCCTGTGCCCTGGTGCAGTGGCAAACGGGGTAATAAATCGGGTTGATACTAGCTGTAAAGTCACCTGAGATCAAGCCCAGCAGTTTGTGATGGCGTCTATTAGATACCCAACATCATAAACTGTCAGTACTAACAAAAACAAAAAATCGACAAAAGAAATTTATTTGAAAAAACAGTCCCCAAAACATTTCCTCTTTCACCAATTTATTGTAAGAAAAAAAATAAAGGGGTCCCACGACGACTCTGGACCGTCTAGAATATGGGGGGGGAGACACTCAGGGAACGTATCCCCCATTTTCTAGGAGTGCGGACCCTTCATGTGAGGAGTGTGGGTGCAATGAATCTGCACTCACTCTCCCCGGGTCCACAGCAGCAGAGTCCATGTCGTAATGGTTGCTACCAAAGCTGCAATGCCCTGCTCATGAGGTAAGGGCATGCCTAATCAGGAGAACTACTGTAGAGGAAACTCTGCTCACTGGTATATAGGTGCTCAGAGGTAATAATAGATAAAATTAGTGAGTAACCTCGGCACTCTAAATCTCCCAGACTAAGTCAGTAAGTCACAATGGATAGTAATGCAAAATCACTCTTTATTGGTCCATATTAAGAAAAAATTTTTTTTCATAAGCATATATGTTTTTGTCCAAAACAAGTTACAAATGACGTTTCGGCCTGAGCCTTCGTCAGATTGGACTTATCTGCATGTAATCATGAAAAATGACAATAATCAGTATCACATAAGAGTGAGAGAACAATAACATAAACTCGAACAATGTAGAGGTACAATTGGGATGCAGCAAAAAAATTGCAACACAGCAAGAAATGAAACACATGATACAAATGTCATAATACAGTACAAGGACAATATAGTAATGACAAATATGGGGTCAGAGTAGACTTAGACAGCTCTGGTACGAAAGAGATGTCAATCATAAAGTAACATGTGCAGTAGGTGTAGAGCTACAGTATGCATGGCAGAGCTAATGGGTAGACCGACCATAGGAAAAGAACGGAGAAAAAGTGGAGAAAAAGTGGAGCATAAGAGGAGAAAAAGTGGAGAAAAAGTGGAGAAAAAAGTGGAGAAAAAGTGGAGAAAAAGTGGAGAAAAAGTGGAGCATAAGAGGAGAAAAAGTGGAGAAAAAGTGACAAAAAGTGGAGCATAAGAGGAGAAAAAGTGGAGAAAAAAGTGGAGAAAAAGTGGAGAAAAAGTGGAGAAAAAGTGGAGCATAAGAGGAGAAAAAGTGGAGAAAAAAGTGGAGAAAAAGTGGAGAAAAAAGTGGAGAAAAAGTGGAGAAAAAGTGGAGAAAAAGTGGAGCATAAAAGGAGAAAAAGTGGAGAAAAAGTGGAGAAAAAGTGGAGCATAAGAGGAGAAAAAGTGGAGAAAAAAGTGGAGAAAAAGTGGAGCATAAGAGGAGAAAAAGTGGAGAAAAAGTGGAGAAAAAGTGGAGCATAAGAGGAGAAAAAGTGGAGAAAAAGTGGAGAAAAAGTGGAGAAAAAGTGGAGCATAAGAGGAGAAAAAGTGGAGAAAAAGTGGAGCATAAGAGGAGAAAAAGTGGAGAAAAAAGTGGAGAAAAAGTGGAGCATAAGAGGAGAAAAAGTGGAGAAAAAGTGGAGAAAAAGTGGAGCATAAGTGGAGAAAAAGTGGAGAAAAAGTGGAGAAAAAGTGGAGAAAAAGTGGAGCATAAGAGGAGAAAAAGTGGAGAAAAAAGTGGAGAAAAAGTGGAGAAAAAAGTGGAGAAAAAGTGGAGAAAAAGTGGAGAAAAAGTGGAGAAAAAGTGGAGCATAAGAGGAGAAAAAGTGGAGAAAAAAGTGGAGAAAAAGTGGAGCATAAGAGGAGAAAAAGTGGAGAAAAAGTGGAGAAAAAGTGGAGAAAAAGTGGAGCATAAGAGGAGAAAAAGTGGAGAAAAAGTGGAGAAAAAGTGGAGAAAAAGTGGAGCATAAGAGGAGAAAAAGTGGAGAAACAAGTGGAGAAAAAGGGGAGCATAAGAGGAGAAAAAGTGGAGAAAAAGTGGAGAAAAAGTGGAGAAAAAGTGGAGCATAAGAGGAGAAAAAGTGGAGAAAAAGTGGAGAAAAAGTGGAGAAAAAGTGGAGCATAAGAGGAGAAAAAGTGGAGAAAAAGTGGAGCATAAGAGGAGAAAAAGTGGAGAAAAAAGTGGAGAAAAAGTGGAGAAAAAGTGGAGCATAAGAGGAGAAAAAGTGGAGAAAAAGTGGAGCATAAGAGGAGAAAAAGTGGAGAAAAAGTGGAGCATAAGAGGAGAAAAAGTGGAGAAAAAGTGGAGCATAAGAGGAGAAAAAGTGGAGAAAAAAGTGGAGAAAAAGTAGAGAAAAAAGTGGAGAAAAAGTGGAGAATAAGTGGAGAAAAAGTGGAGCATAAGAGGAGAAAAAGTGGAGAAAAAGTGGAGAAAAAGTGGAGAAAAAGTGGAGCATAAGAAGAGAAAAAGTGGAGAAAAAAGTGGAGAAAAAGTGGAGCATAAGAGGAGAAAAAGTGGAGAAAAAAGTGGAGAAAAAGTGGAGCATAAGAGGAGAAAAAGTGGAGAAAAAGGGGAGAAAAAGTGGAGCATAAGAGGAGAAAAAGTGGAGAAAAAAGTGGAGAAAAAGTGGAGAAAAAGTGGAGAAAAAGTGGAGCATAAGAGGTGAAAAAGTGGAGAAAAAAGTGGAGAAAAAGTGGAGAAAAAAGTGGAGAAAAAGTGGAGAAAAAGTGGAGAAAAAGTGGAGCATAAGAGGAGAAAAAGTGGAGAAAAAGTGGAGAAAAAGTGGAGAAAAAGTGGAGCATAAGAGGAGAAAAAGTGGAGAAAAAGTGGAGCATAAGAGGAGAAAAAGTGGAGAAAAAAGTGGAGAAAAAGTAGAGAAAAAAGTGGAGAAAAAGTGGAGCATAAGAAGAGAAAAAGTGGAGAAAAAAGTGGAGTAAAAGTGGAGCATAAGAGGAGAAAAAGTGGAGAAAAAGTGGAGAAAAAGTGGAGAAAAAGTGGAGCATAAGAGGAGAAAAAGTGGAGAAAAAGTGGAGAAAAAGTGGAGCATAAGAGGAGAAAAAGTGGAGAAAAAGTGGAGCATAAGAGGAGAAAAAGTGGAGAAAAAAGTGGAGAAAAAGTGGAGAAAAAGTGGAGCATAAGAGGAGAAAAAGTGGAGAAAAAGTGGAGAAAAAGTGGAGAAAAAGTGGAGCATACGAGGAGAAAAAGTGGAGAAAAAAGTGGAGAAAAAGTGGAGAAAAAGTGGAGAAAAAGTGGAGAAAAAGTGGAGCATAAGAGGAGAAAAAGTGGAGAAAAAAGTGGAGAAAAAAGTGGAGAAAAAGTGGAGCATAAGAGGAGAAAAAGTGGAGAAAAAGTGGAGAAAAAGTGGAGCATAAGTGGAGAAAAAGTGGAGAAAAAGTGGAGAAAAAGTGGAGAAAAAGTGGAGCATAAGAGGAGAAAAAGTGGAGAAAAAAGTGGAGAAAAAGTGGAGAAAAAAGTGGAGAAAAAGTGGAGAAAAAGTGGAGAAAAAGTGGAGAAAAAGTGGAGAAAAAGTGGAGCATAAGAGGAGAAAAAGTGGAGAAAAAAGTGGAGAAAAAGTGGAGCATAAGAGGAGAAAAAGTGGAGAAAAAGTGGAGAAAAAGTGGAGAAAAAGTGGAGCATAAGAGGAGAAAAAGTGGAGAAAAAGTGGAGAAAAAGTGGAGAAAAAGTGGAGCATAAGCGGAGAAAAAGTGGAGAAAAAGTGGAGCATAAGAGGAGAAAAAGTGGAGAAAAAGTGGAGCATAAGAGGAGAAAAAGTGGAGAAAAAAGTGGAGAAAAAGTAGAGAAAAAAGTGGAGAAAAAGTGGAGAAAAAGTGGAGAAAAAGTGGAGCATAAGAGGAGAAAAAGTGGAGAAAAAGTGGAGAAAAAGTGGAGAAAAAGTGGAGAAAAAGTGGAGCATAAGAAGAGAAAAAGTGGAGAAAAAAGTGGAGAAAAAGTGGAGCATAAGAGGAGAAAAAGTGGAGAAAAAAGTGGAGAAAAAGTGGAGCATAAGAGGAGAAAAAGTGGAGAAAAAGTGGAGAAAAAGTGGAGCATAAGAGGAGAAAAAGTGGAGAAAAAAGTGGAGAAAAAGTGGAGAAAAAGTGGAGAAAAAGTGGAGCATAAGAGGAGAAAAAGTGGAGAAAAAAGTGGAGAAAAAGTGGAGAAAAAAGTGGAGAAAAAGTGGAGAAAAAGTGGAGAAAAAGTGGAGCATAAGAGGAGAAAAAGTGGAGAAAAAGTGGAGAAAAAGTGGAGCATAAGAGGAGAAAAAGTGGAGAAAAAGTGGAGCATAAGAGGAGAAAAAGTGGAGAAAAAAGTGGAGAAAAAGTAGAGAAAAAAGTGGAGAAAAAGTGGAGCATAAGAAGAGAAAAAGTGGAGAAAAAAGTGGAGTAAAAGTGGAGCATAAGAGGAGAAAAAGTGGAGAAAAAGTGGAGAAAAAGTGGAGCATAAGAGGAGAAAAAGTGGAGAAAAAGTGGAGAAAAAGTGGAGCATAAGAGGAGAAAAAGTGGAGAAAAAAGTGGAGAAAAAGTGGAGAAAAAGTGGAGCATAAGAGGAGAAAAAGTGGAGAAAAAGTGGAGAAAAAGTGGAGAAAAAGTGGAGCATACGAGGAGAAAAAGTGGAGAAAAAGTGGAGCATAAGAGGAGAAAAAGTGGAGAAAAAAGTGGAGAAAAAGTGGAGCATAAGAGGAGAAAAAGTGGAGAAAAAGTGGAGAAAAAGTGGAGCATAAGTGGAGAAAAAGTGGAGAAAAAGTGGAGAAAAAGTGGAGAAAAAGTGGAGCATAAGAGGAGAAAAAGTGGAGAAAAAAGTGGAGAAAAAGTGGAGAAAAAAGTGGAGAAAAAGTGGAGAAAAAGTGGAGAAAAAGTGGAGAAAAAGTGGAGAAAAAGTGGAGCATAAGAGGAGAAAAAGTGGAGAAAAAAGTGGAGAAAAAGTGGAGCATAAGAGGAGAAAAAGTGGAGAAAAAGTGGAGAAAAAGTGGAGAAAAAGTGGAGCATAAGAGGAGAAAAAGTGGAGAAAAAGTGGAGAAAAAGTGGAGCATAAGAGGAGAAAAAGTGGAGAAACAAGTGGAGAAAAAGTGGAGCATAAGAGGAGAAAAAGTGGAGAAAAAGTGGAGAAAAAGTGGAGAAAAAGTGGAGCATAAGAGGAGAAAAAGTGGAGAAAAAGTGGAGAAAAAGTGGAGAAAAAGTGGAGCATAAGAGGAGAAAAAGTGGAGAAAAAGTGGAGCATAAGAGGAGAAAAAGTGGAGAAAAAAGTGGAGAAAAAGTGGAGAAAAAGTGGAGCATAAGAGGAGAAAAAGTGGAGAAAAAGTGGAGAAAAAGTGGAGCATAAGAGGAGAAAAAGTGGAGAAAAAGTGGAGCATAAGAGGAGAAAAAGTGGAGAAAAAGTGGAGCATAAGAGGAGAAAAAGTGGAGAAAAAAGTGGAGAAAAAGTAGAGAAAAAAGTGGAGAAAAAGTGGAGAATAAGTGGAGAAAAAGTGGAGCATAAGAGGAGAAAAAGTGGAGAAAAAGTGGAGAAAAAGTGGAGAAAAAGTGGAGCATAAGAAGAGAAAAAGTGGAGAAAAAAGTGGAGAAAAAGTGGAGCATAAGAGGAGAAAAAGTGGAGAAAAAAGTGGAGAAAAAGTGGAGCATAAGAGGAGAAAAAGTGGAGAAAAAGTGGAGCATAAGAGGAGAAAAAGTGGAGAAAAAAGTGGAGAAAAAGTGGAGAAAAAGTGGAGAAAAAGTGGAGCATAAGAGGAGAAAAAGTGGAGAAAAAAGTGGAGAAAAAGTGGAGAAAAAAGTGGAGAAAAAGTGGAGAAAAAGTGGAGAAAAAGTGGAGCATAAGAGGAGAAAAAGTGGAGAAAAAGTGGAGAAAAAGTGGAGCATAAGAGGAGAAAAAGTGGAGAAAAAGTGGAGCATAAGAGGAGAAAAAGTGGAGAAAAAAGTGGAGAAAAAGTAGAGAAAAAAGTGGAGAAAAAGTGGAGCATAAGAAGAGAAAAAGTGGAGAAAAAAGTGGAGTAAAAGTGGAGCATAAGAGGAGAAAAAGTGGAGAAAAAGTGGAGAAAAAGTGGAGAAAAAGTGGAGCATAAGAGGAGAAAAAGTGGAGAAAAAGTGGAGAAAAAGTGGAGCATAAGAGGAGAAAAAGTGGAGAAAAAGTGGAGCATAAGAGGAGAAAAAGTGGAGAAAAAAGTGGAGAAAAAGTGGAGAAAAAGTGGAGCATAAGAGGAGAAAAAGTGGAGAAAAAGTGGAGAAAAAGTGGAGAAAAAGTGGAGCATACGAGGAGAAAAAGTGGAGAAAAAAGTGGAGAAAAAGTGGAGAAAAAGTGGAGAAAAAGTGGAGAAAAAGTGGAGCATAAGAGGAGAAAAAGTGGAGAAAAAAGTGGAGAAAAAAGTGGAGAAAAAGTGGAGCATAAGAGGAGAAAAAGTGGAGAAAAAGTGGAGAAAAAGTGAAGCATAAGTGGAGAAAAAGTGGAGAAAAAGTGGAGAAAAAGTGGAGAAAAAGTGGAGCATAAGAGGAGAAAAAGTGGAGAAAAAAGTGGAGAAAAAGTGGAGCATAAGAGGAGAAAAAGTGGAGAAAAAGTGGAGAAAAAGTGGAGAAAAAGTGGAGCATAAGAGGAGAAAAAGTGGAGAAAAAGTGGAGAAAAAGTGGAGAAAAAGTGGAGCATAAGAGGAGAAAAAGTGGAGAAAAAGTGGAGCATAAGAGGAGAAAAAGTGGAGAAAAAGTGGAGCATAAGAGGAGAAAAAGTGGAGAAAAAAGTGGAGAAAAAGTAGAGAAAAAAGTGGAGAAAAAGTGGAGAAAAAGTGGAGAAAAAGTGGAGCATAAGAGGAGAAAAAGTGGAGAAAAAAGTGGAGAAAAAGTGGAGAAAAAGTGGAGCATAAGAGGAGAAAAAGTGGAGAAAAAGTGGAGAAAAAGTGGAGCATAAGAGGAGAAAAAGTGGAGAAAAAGTGGAGCATAAGAGGAGAAAAAGTGGAGAAAAAGTGGAGCATAAGAGGAGAAAAAGTGGAGAAAAAAGTGGAGAAAAAGTAGAGAAAAAAGTGGAGAAAAAGTGGAGAATAAGTGGAGAAAAAGTGGAGCATAAGAGGAGAAAAAGTGGAGAAAAAGTGGAGAAAAAGTGGAGAAAAAGTGGAGCATAAGAAGAGAAAAAGTGGAGAAAAAAGTGGAGAAAAAGTGGAGCATAAGAGGAGAAAAAGTGGAGAAAAAAGTGGAGAAAAAGTGGAGCATAAGAGGAGAAAAAGTGGAGAAAAAGGGGAGAAAAAGTGGAGCATAAGAGGAGAAAAAGTGGAGAAAAAAGTGGAGAAAAAGTGGAGAAAAAGTGGAGAAAAAGTGGAGCATAAGAGGAGAAAAAGTGGAGAAAAAAGTGGAGAAAAAGTGGAGAAAAAAGTCGAGAAAAAGGGGAGAAAAAGTGGAGAAAAAGTGGAGCATAAGAGGAGAAAAAGTGGAGAAAAAGTGGAGAAAAAGTGGAGCATAAGAGGAGAAAAAGTGGAGAAAAAGTGGAGCATAAGAGGAGAAAAAGTGGAGAAAAAAGTGGAGAAAAAGTAGAGAAAAAAGTGGAGAAAAAGTGGAGCATAAGAAGAGAAAAAGTGGAGAAAAAAGTGGAGTAAAAGTGGAGCATAAGAGGAGAAAAAGTGGAGAAAAAGTGGAGAAAAAGTGGAGAAAAAGTGGAGCATAAGAGGAGAAAAAGTGGAGAAAAAGTGGAGAAAAAGTGGAGCATAAGAGGAGAAAAAGTGGAGAAAAAGTGGAGCATAAGAGGAGAAAAAGTGGAGAAAAAAGTGGAGAAAAAGTGGAGAAAAAGTGGAACATAAGAGGAGAAAAAGTGGAGAAAAAGTGGAGAAAAAGTGGAGAAAAAGTGGAGCATACGAGGAGAAAAAGTGGAGAAAAAAGTGGAGAAAAAGTGGAGAAAAAGTGGAGAAAAAGTGGAGAAAAAGTGGAGCATAAGAGGAGAAAAAGTGGAGAAAAAAGTGGAGAAAAAAGTGGAGAAAAAGTGGAGCATAAGAGGAGAAAAAGTGGAGAAAAAGTGGAGAAAAAGTGGAGCATAAGTGGAGAAAAAGTGGAGAAAAAGTGGAGAAAAAGTGGAGAAAAAGTGGAGCATAAGAGGAGAAAAAGTGGAGAAAAAAGTGGAGAAAAAGTGGAGAAAAAAGTGGAGAAAAAGTGGAGAAAAAGTGGAGAAAAAGTGGAGAAAAAGTAAAGCATAAGAGGAGAAAAAGTGGAGAAAAAAGTGGAGAAAAAGTGGAGCATAAGAGGAGAAAAAGTGGAGAAAAAGTGGAGAAAAAGTGGAGAAAAAGTGGAGCATAAGAGGAGAAAAAGTGGAGAAAAAGTGGAGAAAAAGTGGAGAAAAAGTGGAGCATAAGAGGAGAAAAAGTGGAGAAAAAGTGGAGCATAAGAGGAGAAAAAGTGGAGAAAAAGTGGAGCATAAGAGGAGAAAAAGTGGAGAAAAAAGTGGAGAAAAAGTAGAGAAAAAAGTGGAGAAAAAGTGGAGAAAAAGTGGAGAAAAAGTGGAGCATAAGAGGAGAAAAAGTGGAGAAAAAGTGGAGAAAAAGTGGAGCATAAGAAGAGAAAAAGTGGAGAAAAAAGTGGAGAAAAAGTGGAGCATAAGAGGAGAAAAAGTGGAGAAAAAAGTGGAGAAAAAGTGGAGCATAAGAGGAGAAAAAGTGGAGAAAAAGTGGAGAAAAAGTGGAGCATAAGAGGAGAAAAAGTGGAGAAAAAAGTGGAGAAAAAGTGGAGAAAAAGTGGAGAAAAAGTGGAGCATAAGAGGAGAAAAAGTGGAGAAAAAAGTGGAGAAAAAGTGGAGAAAAAAGTGGAGAAAAAGTGGAGAAAAAGTGGAGAAAAAGTGGAGCATAAGAGGAGAAAAAGTGGAGAAAAAGTGGAGAAAAAGTGGAGCATAAGAGGAGAAAAAGTGGAGAAAAAGTGGAGCATAAGAGGAGAAAAAGTGGAGAAAAAAGTGGAGAAAAAGTAGAGAAAAAAGTGGAGAAAAAGTGGAGCATAAGAAGAGAAAAAGTGGAGAAAAAAGTGGAGTAAAAGTGGAGCATAAGAGGAGAAAAAGTGGAGAAAAAGTGGAGAAAAAGTGGAGCATAAGAGGAGAAAAAGTGGAGAAAAAGTGGAGAAAAAGTGGAGCATAAGAGGAGAAAAAGTGGAGAAAAAAGTGGAGAAAAAGTGGAGAAAAAGTGGAGCATAAGAGGAGAAAAAGTGGAGAAAAAGTGGAGAAAAAGTGGAGAAAAAGTGGAGCATACGAGGAGAAAAAGTGGAGAAAAAGTGGAGCATAAGAGGAGAAAAAGTGGAGAAAAAAGTGGAGAAAAAGTGGAGCATAAGAGGAGAAAAAGTGGAGAAAAAGTGGAGAAAAAGTGGAGCATAAGTGGAGAAAAAGTGGAGAAAAAGTGGAGAAAAAGTGGAGAAAAAGTGGAGCATAAGAGGAGAAAAAGTGGAGAAAAAAGTGGAGAAAAAGTGGAGAAAAAAGTGGAGAAAAAGTGGAGAAAAAGTGGAGAAAAAGTGGAGAAAAAGTGGAGAAAAAGTGGAGCATAAGAGGAGAAAAAGTGGAGAAAAAAGTGGAGAAAAAGTGGAGCATAAGAGGAGAAAAAGTGGAGAAAAAGTGGAGAAAAAGTGGAGAAAAAGTGGAGCATAAGAGGAGAAAAAGTGGAGAAAAAGTGGAGAAAAAGTGGAGCATAAGAGGAGAAAAAGTGGAGAAACAAGTGGAGAAAAAGTGGAGCATAAGAGGAGAAAAAGTGGAGAAAAAGTGGAGAAAAAGTGGAGAAAAAGTGGAGCATAAGAGGAGAAAAAGTGGAGAAAAAGTGGAGAAAAAGTGGAGAAAAAGTGGAGCATAAGAGGAGAAAAAGTGGAGAAAAAGTGGAGCATAAGAGGAGAAAAAGTGGAGAAAAAAGTGGAGAAAAAGTGGAGAAAAAGTGGAGCATAAGAGGAGAAAAAGTGGAGAAAAAGTGGAGAAAAAGTGGAGCATAAGAGGAGAAAAAGTGGAGAAAAAGTGGAGCATAAGAGGAGAAAAAGTGGAGAAAAAGTGGAGCATAAGAGGAGAAAAAGTGGAGAAAAAAGTGGAGAAAAAGTAGAGAAAAAAGTGGAGAAAAAGTGGAGAATAAGTGGAGAAAAAGTGGAGCATAAGAGGAGAAAAAGTGGAGAAAAAGTGGAGAAAAAGTGGAGAAAAAGTGGAGCATAAGAAGAGAAAAAGTGGAGAAAAAAGTGGAGAAAAAGTGGAGCATAAGAGGAGAAAAAGTGGAGAAAAAAGTGGAGAAAAAGTGGAGCATAAGAGGAGAAAAAGTGGAGAAAAAGTGGAGCATAAGAGGAGAAAAAGTGGAGAAAAAAGTGGAGAAAAAGTGGAGAAAAAGTGGAGAAAAAGTGGAGCATAAGAGGAGAAAAAGTGGAGAAAAAAGTGGAGAAAAAGTGGAGAAAAAAGTGGAGAAAAAGTGGAGAAAAAGTGGAGAAAAAGTGGAGCATAAGAGGAGAAAAAGTGGAGAAAAAGTGGAGAAAAAGTGGAGCATAAGAGGAGAAAAAGTGGAGAAAAAGTGGAGCATAAGAGGAGAAAAAGTGGAGAAAAAAGTGGAGAAAAAGTAGAGAAAAAAGTGGAGAAAAAGTGGAGCATAAGAAGAGAAAAAGTGGAGAAAAAAGTGGAGTAAAAGTGGAGCATAAGAGGAGAAAAAGTGGAGAAAAAGTGGAGAAAAAGTGGAGAAAAAGTGGAGCATAAGAGGAGAAAAAGTGGAGAAAAAGTGGAGAAAAAGTGGAGCATAAGAGGAGAAAAAGTGGAGAAAAAGTGGAGCATAAGAGGAGAAAAAGTGGAGAAAAAAGTGGAGAAAAAGTGGAGAAAAAGTGGAGCATAAGAGGAGAAAAAGTGGAGAAAAAGTGGAGAAAAAGTGGAGAAAAAGTGGAGCATACGAGGAGAAAAAGTGGAGAAAAAAGTGGAGAAAAAGTGGAGAAAAAGTGGAGAAAAAGTGGAGAAAAAGTGGAGCATAAGAGGAGAAAAAGTGGAGAAAAAAGTGGAGAAAAAAGTGGAGAAAAAGTGGAGCATAAGAGGAGAAAAAGTGGAGAAAAAGTGGAGAAAAAGTGAAGCATAAGTGGAGAAAAAGTGGAGAAAAAGTGGAGAAAAAGTGGAGAAAAAGTGGAGCATAAGAGGAGAAAAAGTGGAGAAAAAAGTGGAGAAAAAGTGGAGCATAAGAGGAGAAAAAGTGGAGAAAAAGTGGAGAAAAAGTGGAGAAAAAGTGGAGCATAAGAGGAGAAAAAGTGGAGAAAAAGTGGAGAAAAAGTGGAGAAAAAGTGGAGCATAAGAGGAGAAAAAGTGGAGAAAAAGTGGAGCATAAGAGGAGAAAAAGTGGAGAAAAAGTGGAGCATAAGAGGAGAAAAAGTGGAGAAAAAAGTGGAGAAAAAGTAGAGAAAAAAGTGGAGAAAAAGTGGAGAAAAAGTGGAGAAAAAGTGGAGCATAAGAGGAGAAAAAGTGGAGAAAAAAGTGGAGAAAAAGTGGAGAAAAAGTGGAGCATAAGAGGAGAAAAAGTGGAGAAAAAGTGGAGAAAAAGTGGAGCATAAGAGGAGAAAAAGTGGAGAAAAAGTGGAGCATAAGAGGAGAAAAAGTGGAGAAAAAGTGGAGCATAAGAGGAGAAAAAGTGGAGAAAAAAGTGGAGAAAAAGTAGAGAAAAAAGTGGAGAAAAAGTGGAGAATAAGTGGAGAAAAAGTGGAGCATAAGAGGAGAAAAAGTGGAGAAAAAGTGGAGAAAAAGTGGAGAAAAAGTGGAGCATAAGAAGAGAAAAAGTGGAGAAAAAGTGGAGAAAAAGTGGAGCATAAGAGGAGAAAAAGTGGAGAAAAAAGTGGAGAAAAAGTGGAGCATAAGAGGAGAAAAAGTGAGAAAAAGGGGAGAAAAAGTGGAGCATAAGAGGAGAAAAAGTGGAGAAAAAAGTGGAGAAAAAGTGGAGAAAAAGTGGAGAAAAAGTGGAGCATAAGAGGAGAAAAAGTGGAGAAAAAGTGGAGAAAAAGTGGAGAAAAGTGGAGAAAAAGTGGAGAAAAAGTGGAGAAAAAGTGAGAAAAAGTGGAGCATAAGAGGAGAAAAAGTGGAGAAAAAGTGGAGAAAAAGTGGAGCATAAGAGGAGAAAAAGTGGAGAAAAAGTGGAGCATAAGAGGAGAAAAAGTGGAGAAAAAAGTGGAGAAAAAGTAGAGAAAAAGTGGAGAAAAAGTGGAGCATAAGAAGAGAAAAAGTGGAGAAAAAAGTGGAGTAAAAGTGGAGCATAAGAGGAGAAAAAGTGGAGAAAAAGTGGAGAAAAAGTGGAGAAAAAGTGGAGCATAAGAGGAGAAAAAGTGGAGAAAAAGTGGAGAAAAAGTGGAGCATAAGAGGAGAAAAAGTGGAGAAAAAAGTGGAGCATAAGAGGAGAAAAAGTGGAGAAAAAAAGTGGAGAAAAGTGGAGAAAAAGTGGAACATAAGAGGAGAAAAAGTGGAGAAAAAGTGGAGAAAAAGTGGAGAAAAAGTGGAGCATACGAGGAGAAAAAGTGGAGAAAAAAGTGGAGAAAAAGTGGAGGAAAAAGTGGAGAAAAAGTGGAGAAAAAGTGGAGCATAAGAGGAGAAAAAGTGGAGAAAAAAGTGGAGAAAAAAGTGGAGAAAAAGTGGAGCATAAGAGGAGAAAAAGTGGAGAAAAAGTGGAGAAAAAGTGGAGCATAAGTGGAGAAAAAAGTGGAGAAAAAGTGGAGAAAAAGTGGAGAAAAAGTGGAGCATAAGAGGAGAAAAAGTGGAGAAAAAAGTGGAGAAAAAGTGGAGAAAAAAGTGGAGAAAAAGTGGAGAAAAAGTGGAGAAAAAGTGGAGAAAAAGTAAAGCATAAGAGGAGAAAAAGTGGAGAAAAAAGTGGAGAAAAAGTGGAGCATAAGAGGAGAAAAAGTGGAGAAAAAGTGGAGAAAAAGTGGAGAAAAAGTGGAGCATAAGAGGAGAAAAAGTGGAGAAAAAGTGGAGAAAAAGTGGAGAAAAAGTGGAGCATAAGAGGAGAAAAAGTGGAGAAAAAGTGGAGCATAAGAGGAGAAAAAGTGGAGAAAAAGTGGAGCATAAGAGGAGAAAAGTGGAGAAAAAAGTGGAGAAAAAGTAGGAGAAAAAAGTGGAGAAAAAAGTGGAGAAAAAGTGGAGAAAAAGTGGAGCATAAGAGGAGAAAAAGTGGAGAAAAAGTGGAGAAAAAGTGGAGCATAAGAAGAGAAAAAGTGGAGAAAAAAGTGGAGAAAAAGTGGAGCATAAGAGGAGAAAAAGTGGAGAAAAAAAGTGGAGAAAAAGTGGAGCATAAGAGGAGAAAAAGTGGAGAAAAAGTGGAGAAAAAGTGGAGCATAAGAGGAGAAAAAGTGGAGAAAAAAGTGGAGAAAAAGTGGAGAAAAAGTGGAGAAAAAGTGGAGCATAAGAGGAGAAAAAGTGGAGAAAAAAGTGGAGAAAAAGTGGAGAAAAAAGTGGAGAAAAAGTGGAGAAAAAGTGGAGAAAAAGTGGAGCATAAGAGGAGAAAAAGTGGAGAAAAAGTGGAGAAAAGTGGAGCATAAGAGGAGAAAAAGTGGAGAAAAAGTGGAGCATAAGAGGAGAAAAAGTGGAGAAAAAAGTGGAGAAAAAGTAGAGAAAAAGTGGAGAAAAAGTGGAGCATAAGAAGAGAAAAAGTGGAGAAAAAAGTGGAGTAAAAGTGGAGCATAAGAGGAGAAAAAGTGGAGAAAAAGTGGAGAAAAAGTGGAGCATAAGAGGAGAAAAAGTGGAGAAAAAGTGGAGAAAAAGTGGAGCATAAGAGGAGAAAAAGTGGAGAAAAAAGTGGAGAAAAAGTGGAGAAAAAGTGGAGCATAAGAGGAGAAAAAGTGGAGAAAAAGTGGAGAAAAAGTGGAGAAAAAGTGGAGAAAAAGTGGAGCATAAGAAGAGAAAAAGTGGAGAAAAAAGTGGAGAAAAAGTGGAGCATAAGAGGAGAAAAAGTGGAGAAAAAAGTGGAGAAAAAGTGGAGAAAAAAGTGGAGAAAAAGTGGAGAAAAAGTGGAGAAAAAGTGGAGCATAAGAGGAGAAAAAGTGGAGAAAAAGTGGAGAAAAAGTGGAGCATAAGAGGAGAAAAAGTGGAGAAAAAGTGGAGCATAAGAGGAGAAAAAGTGGAGAAAAAAGTGGAGAAAAAGTAGAGAAAAAAGTGGAGAAAAAGTGGAGCATAAGAAGAGAAAAAGTGGAGAAAAAAGTGGAGTAAAAGTGGAGCATAAGAGGAGAAAAAGTGGAGAAAAAGTGGAGAAAAAGTGGAGCATAAGAGGAGAAAAAGTGGAGAAAAAGTGGAGAAAAGTGGAGCATAAGAGGAGAAAAAGTGGAGAAAAAAGTGGAGAAAAAGTGGAGAAAAAGTGGAGCATAAGAGGAGAAAAAGTGGAGAAAAAGTGGGAGAAAAAGTGGAGAAAAAGTGGAGCATACGAGGAGAAAAAGTGGAGAAAAAGTGGAGCATAAGAGGAGAAAAAGTGGAGAAAAAAGTGGAGAAAAAGTGGAGCATAAGAGGAGAAAAAGTGGAGAAAAAGTGGAGAAAAAGTGGAGCATAAGTGGAGAAAAAGTGGAGAAAAAGTGGAGAAAAAGTGGAGAAAAAGTGGAGCATAAGAGGAGAAAAAGTGGAGAAAAAAGTGGAGAAAAAGTGGAGAAAAAAGTGGAGAAAAGTGGAGAAAAAGTGGAGAAAAAGTGGAGAAAAAGTGGAGAAAAAGTGGAGCATAAGAGGAGAAAAAGTGGAGAAAAAAGTGGAGAAAAAGTGGAGCATAAGAGGAGAAAAAGTGGAGAAAAAGTGGAGAAAAAGTGGAGAAAAAGTGGAGCATAAGAGGAGAAAAAGTGGAGAAAAAGTGGAGAAAAAGTGGAGCATAAGAGGAGAAAAAGTGGAGAAACAAGTGGAGAAAAAGTGGAGCATAAGAGGAGAAAAAGTGGAGAAAAAGTGGAGAAAAAGTGGAGAAAAAGTGGAGCATAGAGGAGAAAAAGTGGAGAAAAAGTGGAGAAAAAGTGGAGAAAAAGTGGAGCATAAGAGGAGAAAAAGTGGAGAAAAAGTGGAGCATAAGAGGAGAAAAAGTGGAGAAAAAAGTGGAGAAAAAGTGGAGAAAAAGTGGAGCATAAGAGGAGAAAAAGTGGAGAAAAAGTGGAGAAAAAGTGGAGCATAAGAGGAGAAAAAGTGGAGAAAAAGTGGAGCATAAGAGGAGAAAAAGTGGAGAAAAAGTGGAGCATAAGAGGAGAAAAAAGTGGAGAAAAAAGTGGAGAAAAAGTAGAGAAAAAAGTGGAGAAAAAGTGGAGAATAAGTGGAGAAAAAGTGGAGCATAAGAGGAGAAAAAGTGGAGAAAAAGTGGAGAAAAAGTGGAGAAAAAGTGGAGCATAAGAAGGAGAAAAAGTGGAGAAAAAAGTGGAGAAAAAGTGGAGCATAAGAGGAGAAAAAGTGGAGAAAAAAGTGGAGAAAAGTGGAGCATAAGAGGAGAAAAAGTGGAGAAAAAGTGGAGCATAAGAGGAGAAAAAGTGGAGAAAAAGTGGAGAAAAAGTGGAGAAAAAGTGGAGAAAAAGTGGAGCATAAGAGGAGAAAAAGTGGAGAAAAAAGTGGAGAAAAAGTGGAGAAAAAAGTGGAGAAAAAGTGGAGAAAAAGTGGAGAAAAAGTGGAGCATAAGAGGAGAAAAAGTGGAGAAAAAGTGGAGAAAAAGTGGAGCATAAGAGGAGAAAAAGTGGAGAAAAAGTGGAGCATAAGAGGAGAAAAAGTGGAGAAAAAAGTGGAGAAAAAGTAGAGAAAAAAGTGGAGAAAAAGTGGAGCATAAGAAGAGAAAAAGTGGAGAAAAAAGTGGAGTAAAAGTGGAGCATAAGAGGAGAAAAAGTGGAGAAAAAGTGGAGAAAAAGTGGAGAAAAAGTGGAGCATAAGAGGAGAAAAAGTGGAGAAAAAGTGGAGAAAAAGTGGAGCATAAGAGGAGAAAAAGTGGAGAAAAAGTGGAGCATAAGAGGAGAAAAAGTGGAGAAAAAAGTGGAGAAAAAGTGGAGAAAAGTGGAGCATAAGAGGAGAAAAAGTGGAGAAAAAGTGGAGAAAAAGTGGAGAAAAAGTGGAGCATACGAGGAGAAAAGTGGAGAAAAAAGTGGAGAAAAAGTGGAGAAAAAGTGGAGAAAAAGTGGAGAAAAAGTGGAGCATAAGAGGAGAAAAGTGGAGAAAAAAGTGGAGAAAAAAGTGGAGAAAAAGTGGAGCATAAGAGGAGAAAAAGTGGAGAAAAGTGGAGAAAAAGTGAAGCATAAGTGGAGAAAAAGTGGAGAAAAAGTGGAGAAAAAGTGGAGAAAAAGTGGAGCATAAGAGGAGAAAAAGTGGAGAAAAAAGTGGAGAAAAAGTGGAGCATAAGAGGAGAAAAAGTGGAGAAAAAGTGGAGAAAAAGTGGAGAAAAAGTGGAGCATAAGAGGAGAAAAAGTGGAGAAAAGTGGAGAAAAAGTGGAGAAAAAGTGGAGCATAAGAGGAGAAAAAGTGGAGAAAAAGTGGAGCATAAGAGGAGAAAAAGTGGAGAAAAAGTGGAGCATAAGAGGAGAAAAAGTGGAGAAAAAAGTGGAGAAAAAGTAGAGAAAAAAGTGGAGAAAAAGTGGAGAAAAAGTGGAGAAAAAGTGGAGCATAAGAGGAGAAAAAGTGGAGAAAAAAGTGGAGAAAAAGTGGAGAAAAAGTGGAGCATAAGAGGAGAAAAAGTGGAGAAAAAGTGGAGAAAAAGTGGAGCATAAGAGGAGAAAAAGTGGAGAAAAAGTGGAGCATAAGAGGAGAAAAAGTGGAAGAAAAAGTGGAGCATAAGAGGAGAAAAAGTGGAGAAAAAAGTGGAGAAAAAGTAGAGACAAAAAGTGGAGAAAAAGTGGAGAATAAGTGGAGAAAAAGTGGAGCATAAGAGGAGAAAAAGTGGAGAAAAAGTGGAGAAAAAGTGGAGAAAAAGTGGAGCATAAGAAGAGAAAAAGTGGAGAAAAAGTGGAGAAAAAGTGGAGCATAAGAGGAGAAAAAGTGGAGAAAAAAGTGGAGAAAAAGTGGAGCATAAGAGGAGAAAAAGTGGAGAAAAAGGGGAGAAAAAGTGGAGCATAAGAGGAGAAAAAGTGGAGAAAAAAGTGGAGAAAAAGTGGAGAAAAAGTGGAGAAAAAGTGGAGCATAAGAGGAGAAAAAGTGGAGAAAAAGTGGAGAAAAAGTGGAGAAAAAGTCGAGAAAAAGGGAGAAAAAGTGGAGAAAAAGTGGAGCATAAGAGAGAGAAAAAGTGGAGAAAAAGTGGAGAAAAAGTGGAGCATAAGAGGAGAAAAAGTGAGAAAAAGTGGAGCATAAGAGGAGAAAAAGTGGAGAAAAAAGTGAGAAAAGTAGAGAAAAAAGTGGAGAAAAGTGGAGCATAAGAAGAGAAAAAGTGGAGAAAAAAGTGGAGTAAAAGTGGAGCATAAGAGGAGAAAAAAGTGGAGAAAAAGTGGAGAAAAAGTGGAGAAAAAGTGGAGCATAAGAGGAGAAAAAGTGGAGAAAAAGTGGAGAAAAAGTGGAGCATAAGAGGAGAAAAAGTGGAGAAAAAGTGGAGCATAAGAGGAGAAAAAGTGGAGAAAAAAGTGGAGAAAAAGTGGAGAAAAAGTGGAACATAAGAGGAGAAAAAGTGGAGAAAAAGTGGAGAAAAAGTGGAGAAAAAGTGGAGCATACGAGGAGAAAAAGTGGAGAAAAAAGTGGAGAAAAAGTGGAGAAAAAGTGGAGAAAAAGTGGAGAAAAAGTGAGCATAAGAGGAGAAAAAAGTGGAGAAAAAGTGGAGAAAAAAGTGGAGAAAAAGTGGAGCATAAGAGGAGAAAAAGTGGAGAAAAAAGTGGAGAAAAAGTGGAGATAAGTGGAGAAAAAGTGGAGAAAAAGTGGAGAAAAAGTGAGAGAAAAAGTGGAGCATAAGAGGAGAAAAAGTGGAGAAAAAGATGGAGAAAAAGTGGAGAAAAAGTGGAGAAAAAGAGTGGAGAAAAAGTGGAGAAAAAGTGGAGAAAAAGTGAAAGCATAAGAGGAGAAAAAGTGGAGAAGAAAAGTGGAGAAAGAAAGTGGAGCATAAGAGGAGAAAAAGTGGAGAAAAAGTGGAGAAAAAGTGGAGAAAAAGTGGAGCATAAGAGGAGAAAAAGTGGAGAAAAAGTGTGGAGAAAAAGTGGAGAAAAAGTGGAGCATAAGAGGAGAAAAAGTGGAGAAAAAGTGGAGCATAAGAGGAGAAAAAGTGGAGAAAAAG